>NW_020837947.1:59288136-59603860 GCF_003676395.1 Aethalodelphis obliquidens | reverse complement strand
TGTGTGTGTGTGTGTGTGTGTGTGTGTGTGTGTGTGTGTGTATATGTGTGTATATAAATATTTAAAATTCCTTCATCCATTCATCCATTGAAGGACACTTAGGTCGTTTCCGTATCTTCATATCTTGACTGTTAAAAATAATGCTGCAATGAACACAGGGGGTGAATATATTTTTTCAAATTAGTGTTTCTATGCCCTTCAGATAAATACCCAGAAGTGGAATAGCTGGGTCATAGGTAGCTCTATTCTTAACTTTTTGAAGAACCTCCACACTTTTCCATAGTGACTGCACCAGTTTACACTCCCACCAACAGGGCATGAGGATTCCCTTTTCTTCACATCTTCGTTTGTTATTTCTCGTCTTTTTGATAACAGCCATTCTAACAGGTGTGAGGTGACATCTCACTGTGGTTTTGATTTGCATTCCCTTAATGGTCATGTTGAACATCTTCTCATATATGCCTGTTGGTAATCTGCAAGTATTCTTTGGAAAAATATATGTTCAGATCCTCTGCCCATTTTTTAATTAGATTTGTTGTTATTGTTGTTGCTGTTGAGCTATATGAATTCTTTACATATTTTGGATATTAACCCCTCATATTAACCAAATATATGATTTGCAAATTATTTTCTCTCATTCAGTAGGTTGCCTTTTCACTTTGACGATGGTTTCCTCTGCTGTGAGTACCTTTTTAGTTCGATGTAGTCACATTTGTTTATCTTTGCTTGTTTCCCTTGCTTTTGGACTTAGAGCCACAAAAATATTGCTAAGACTGATGTCAATGAGGTTACTGCCTATATTTTCTTCTATACATTTTATGGTTTCAGGTCTTATATTCAAGCTTTTAATGCATCTTGAGTTAATTTTTGTGTATGATGTAAGACAGTGGTCTAGTTTCATTCTTTTGCCTATGGCTGTCCAATTTTCCCAACACCATTTATTGAAGACTGCCCTTTAATGTTATGTTCTTTGCTCTTTTTCCATAAATTAATTGTCCCTATATGTGTGGGGTTTTCTGGGCCCTCAATTCTGTTCCATTCACCTATGTGTCTGTTTTTATGCCCATAACATACTGTTTGTTTACTATACCATTCTAATACAGTTTGAAATCAGAAAGTGTGATGCCTCTAGCTTTGCTCTTCTTTCTCAGGATTGTTTTGGCAATTTGGGATCTTTTGTGGTTCCATATAAATTTTAGAATTACCACGTATACATTCTTTTTTATTTTTTTTTTGTGGTACGCAGGCCTCTCCCTGCTGTGGCCTCTCCCGTTGCGGAGCATAGGCTCCAGACACGCAGGCTCAGCGGCCATGGCTCACGGGCCCAGCTGCTCCGCGGCATGTGGGATCTTCCCAGACCGGGGCATGAACCCGTGTCTCCTGCATTGGCAGGCGGACTCTCAACCACTAAGCCACCAGGGAAGCCCCCATGTATACATTCTTAATGTATTTTGGGCTAATAATTTGCCTTTAATAAGTGATTCCAAATCTAAAATCTGAATTATGGACTGGGTTTTAAATAATAATGAAGAATTATTTCAATTTCGTTAATTGTGATTATGAGGTAATGTTTATGTTTAAAAAATAAGTTCATATTTTTAAGAGATACATACTGACGTAATTAAGGGTGAGATGACATGATGCCTGGAATTTGCTTAAGAAATACTTAAGCCAAGAGTAGAGGGATAAGGACAGATGAAGGAAATGTGATAAACCCTTGATATTTATCGTAACTGAGGGAGGGTATATGGAGGTTCGTTATACTATTCTCTCTACATCTGTGTATGTTTGAAAATTTTTATTAAAAATATTTTTAATGTCCAGGTTAATCATATTTCTATTACATATTCTATTATAGTCTGAAAAATATATTTGGAAGTCTGAGTTCATTCTCTAAAGATTACTGAAAAATTATGACTATTAAGCAACAAAAGATTTTATTTTTCTTCCAAAATTATGGAATAGTTCAAAGCCTAAAATATTTGTCTTCAATATATGATGTCAAATACAGAAGAATAAAAATTCTGAAAATCACTAAAAAAGAACTCATTAAAACCATTACTCCATCAAACATTATTGCTTAATTGTTGTTACTGATAAGATAATCAAGTAAGCAGCAATCACAATTCTACAGGTGCTTTTGTAATATCAGTATTAGAAACCACCCAGCAATGTAACTTAAATCTGAAAAGCATCTACACTCAATGGCAGTTTTAAAATAAAAGACAAAACATACCTCAAGAGATGAAAGAGAACTCTAGATGAATTCACTAATGCTGTTTCAGTAACCCATTGAATGCCAAATATTTCCACTGTATCCTCTTCAAAATTAGTTGGTAAAGGATCAAGATTCAAAATCAGTCTGAAATGAAACTCTGATTTAATCTCATAAAAAGTATGCTATATCCCATACTATAGCATGAGGTTTTTTTTTGACATTATATGAATCCATGTTACACATGACATGTCAACAATGATGTTATAAAGTAAGGAAGTGCCTTGGTACCTTATATCTCAGTAACAGTACAACTGGACTGTATTAAGAATTCAACCCTATACTGTGATAAAAAAAAAGTTTAAAGAGCAATATAATTTGAGGGAAAAATGTGGAAAGGGGTCTAGGGAACATACTTTCACCTGTCTTCAACTGTGGTCTTCAGTTGTAGAATTTCACCCTTTGAGGGGACATTTAATTTTTAAGACAGTTAAAAGGTATTCTGAGCCATGTCTAAAGAAGGGCATAATCAAGTTGAGTAATATCGTTTAAGGTCTCAAAGAAGGTACAACTGTAATAATCAACAAAAATGGTTTCCTTTCCGACTGAAATTGCCTCAGCAGGTATTTCCAAAATATTTCAGCAACAGCAGTTTTACTGCAATATGTGGATACACATGTCCAAGACAAGAGCTTTGAAGATAACATTCCTGTGAACTTACACAATCTGGCGCATTTATTAGAAAGTTTAAAAAAAATAAGTCTATAAGATTTCTATATGTTTAAATATACAGAGTGAGAAGACACTGGGGCAACAAAAAATGTGCATGTCTTAATTATTGAGATGCTTCAGAATATTATCTCATGTTTTAGAAGGAAATGGGACTTCAAAAAGCCCAGGTAGTTCAGAATTCACTTCAAGTAAATTAGTGCCCAGCTCCTTACTCCAAAGCTGAGGCAGCAGTGAGGTCAGAGAACATCAGGTAACAAGAAAGTCCTCCTTGCAAATATCTTTCAGGTGTGCTCTAACCAGGACCCCAACAGAGCTAATAGCTTGCATCTGTGTGATATACTAAGCCGATTTACAAGAACATTGCCTGATGAACATTAAAGTTTAATGGACTTAACTCATAATTAAATAACATTCCTAAACAGACTGATAAAAAATCTGAATAGGGAAAAACAAAGTTTCCGACTTTTTACCTACCGCTTAAGAGCTCCGCTGGAAAGGTAGGACTCTCCAGAAAAATGTTTTCCTCCTCCCCTGTTGTCAAAATCACAAGAAAAGCAAGGGGGTTTGCACCATTCTGTCTCCAGCTCCAGCTCCAAGCTGTCGGTCAGGAACGTCGACGCAGCGGGACAGTTATCCATGTTTACTTCATGTCCTGAAATGTTTGGGGTTCCTTATGATTATCATTAAGGGCTCCAAAGAAGTTGTGATGAGATTCCTGTAGGTGGGGAGGGCCGAGACATTGGGGGTGAGCTCAGAAAGTTCCCCAAAAGCCGCCACCACCCCCCCCCGCACAAAGGAAAAAAACGAAAGGCCAAATCCTCAACAACTCTCCCCGCCACGGACTCCCCCAGATCAAGGCTGTCAGAACTTAGAATGCACCCCCGACCGGCTGTGGCAGTAACTTAAAATCCCCTCTACGTCAGACCCTGCAGCCCAGGGCAGGGTGAAGAAGAAAAAACTGTTAGCAGGACAGATCTAGCTGCACTTCCAGTGCCCGCCTTGACCTGCGTCCTCCGCTACGTTACTAAACCGCACTGAGCCAGTTTCCCCGCAGTGTCTGGAACTGCAAGCTGCCTCGCAGACTGCAGGCGAGGATCAGTAGGGCCCGGCGCAAACCCGACTTCTCCCGGCCGGGGGCAAGCCCCGCCAGGTCCGCACAAGGCAGCGATCCGCGCGGGCCGGCCAAAGGGCGAGGGGAGCCGGTTCCCTGCGCCTCGGGGCGCCCCTGGTTTGGTGCACGTCGTACCTGCTCACACTTTCAGTCCCAACGATCCACCTTGGCGGTCCCGACCAGAGCCAGCTAGCCCGTGTGGTCTAAATCCCAAAAAGGCGAAATTCCCGCCAAGGCGCGCCCGCGCTCAGAAAGGGCGGGGCCACGGGGCAGCCCGCCCCCGGAGGTCCGCTCGCGAGGTCTCCGCGGGAACAGCCAGAGCTCCGTAAGTTCTCGCGAGATTCTTCCAGTCAAGGAGTCTGTTCGGCGTTTTGCGGTTTTTTTTCTTTCTTTTTTTTTTTTTTTCCTTCAGTAGTTTTAATTGGTACTTTGGGCCGAAAGGCTGGGCCTCACCGAGAAAGGAAACTGAGGCTAAGGTGAGCAAGCCTTACGGACCGCGGGGTTGTCGTCCGGCCGAGTTTGGCAAAAGACCTCTGCTGAAGTGAGTCGCAGGCGGGTGTTTGAGGGCCGCGCCGTCCCCTCTTGTTCCTGCCCTCGTCCCAGCAGCTCTTTTGTTGAGGTGGAGGATGCCTATTGTTCATGAATTGTGGGCAAGGCAAGGCAAGTGCAAAAATGAGGTTAATCCAGTGTGTGGAAACACTGAGTAGGTCACGTGATACTTGTTTTCCGTATTAAAAAAGGTTTTTTTAATGACATATCTGGATAGGTTTAAGTTGCTTAAACTTGGACATGTTTGTAAAGAGTACACTTAAGGCATTTTTGTCTTTTTTTTTTTTTTTTGGACCAAGGGGCTTGTGGGGATCTTAGTTCTCCCACCAGGGATCCAACTGGGCGCCCCCCTGCAGTGGAAGCACAGAGTCCTAACCACTGGACCACCAGGGAATTACCATTTTTATCTTTTTAAAGTGTTTTTTAATTCTACTCATCAGAAGACTTTTCAGTCTAAGTCAGATAACACATTTCAGCTGTCTTAAGTTCCAAGAAAAACATGAGAATTTCTCATTTAAATGTTCTGCTATAATTAGAGTGTTCCCCATTGCCCATTTCTCCCAGTTTGTCCTAGGTTTAATTATTGCACAGAGAACCTATCAAAACTTCCCTCTATTTAAACCGAATACTGCATAGTTTCTGACAAATAGGATGAGGTGGGGAAAAACAATATGATCTCTATTCCAACTACAACCTAGGGACTCTGTGTTGGGTGCTCTGTCTCTTATGCTCAGCCTGTATACCATGAGACTTGATGCTTTGTTGGGAATCAATGCAACTCATTAATGGTTCATGTGGTGTCTCTAGCATGACACATAGTGTCATCTATGACAATCTCTAGAAAATAGTGCCTAGGTATGAGAATATTGGGCTCTGACACTGAGTTTAGGAGACCTGGGTCAACAGATAGTCATTGTTACTCCTTCCTCTATTCAAAATTCAAATAGACCCCTTTTTCCTTTTTCAAGTGACTGATGTTGGGTGATCAATTTGGTTAAACCAGTGAGTGGAGTGGGAAGAACTAAATAAATTCTCTGAAATAACTTAAGCTAGTACTATCATACATATTATATCAGTAAGAATTTTTCCAAAAAAAAAAAAAAAAGAATCTCCATCACGTAATAGATGGCATGCTTAAGAGAGGTGATTGAAAGGTGCTTAATGAAAGGGCAGTTTACAAAGATGTGGATGGTATTACCAGAAAACAAAAAGTGATGGTGAAGCACCCAGAAATAATCAGAGTCATTATTCCTTTTAGGCCTAAGGGGTAAGGGGAAAAGGGATTGCCAGGGCCCAGGGAGACGTAACTGCTGTAGGAGACAGCCACCTACCTGGTAGCCACGGAGGAGCATAGTCAGTGTCAACCTGAACCCAACAGGAAGCAGCTAGTAGGATTCAGTACAGGCAGACCTCATTTTATTGTGGTTTGCTTTATTGTGCTGCCCAGATAACTGTGTTTTTACAAATTGAAGATTTGTGGTAACCCTGTGTCTAAGAAGTCTATTGGCACTGTTTCTCCAGCATTTGCTCACTTCATGTCTCTGTGTCACATTTTGGTAATTATGACAATATTTCAAACTTTTTCATTATTATATATATTATAGTGATTTGTGATCAGTGATCTTTGATGATACTATTATAATTATTTTGGGGCCTGGTACCACTAACCAGGCCCATGTAAGAAAGCGAACTTAATTGTTGAAATGACAGCAAAGGATTTAGAATATTACATAAACTTAGCTGATAAAGCAGCGACAGGGTTTGAGAGGGTTGACTTCAATTTTGAAAGACATTCTACTGTGGGTAAAATGCTATCAAACAGCCTTCCATGCCATAGAGAAATCATTCATGAGTCAATCAATGTGGCAAACTTCATTTTTGTCTTCTTTTAAGAAATTGCCACACCTACCCCAGGCTTCAGAAACAACCACCCTGATCAGTCAGTGGCCATCAACACTGAGGCAACACCGTCCACCAGCAAAAAGATTATAACTTGCTGAAGGCTTAGATGAGGGTTAGCATTTTTTAGCATTAAAGTATTTTTTAATTAAGGTATATACCTTTTTTTAGATATAGTGTTATTACACACTTAATAGACTACAATATAGTGTAAACATAACTTTTATATACACTGGGAAACCAAAAAATTTGTGTGACTCACTTTATTGCGATATTTGCTTTATTGTGGTTGTCTGGAACAAAACCCACAATATCTCCAACGTATACCTATACCCAAACCTCTTTCCCTCCACACTGCAGTGCCAACTGGTGTCTCTCGTTGGCCAAAACCAACCTAAAAGCAGAGGGCAAGGATGTAACTTATAAAGTTCAGGCTCATGGGGTAGAGTCCAGACTGAAGAAACATAGAGAGTGAATCTGACAAAAATGAGGTCAATTTTATCAAGAAAACAAAATATTAAATATATATATATATATATATCAAGTAACAGAGCTTCAATATACAGAAAGAGAAAAATACTATCACTTATAGAGGAAATATTCAAGTCAGTAATTACAGAGATCTCAGCACTCCTGTCTCTGTAATTGGTGGAACAAGTAGACAGAAAATTACTGTAGATGACAAGACTTGAACAGCACTACCAACTTGACCTAACTGACATTTATAGGTGACTCAACCCAGCAATATCAGAATATACTCTTGACACATAGAACATTCACTAAGAAAGACCATATTTTGATCCATGAAATAAATTTCATCAACTTAAAAAAAATCATACAAAGGATATTGTCTGATGACAATGGAGTTAACCTAGATATAAATAACAGAATGATATCTGAAAAAAATCTCTTAAGTATTTGGAAATTAAGTGACATACTTGTAACTAACCCATGGATTAAAGACAAAATCACTAGGAAAATTAGAAAATATATTGAATTAAATGAAAATAAAAACACAAAGTTTATAACATTAACTGCTCACATTAGAGAAGAGGAAAGAGCTCAATTCAATAATTTAAACTTCTAAAGAAACTAAAAAAAAGTGAAATAAAATGAAAGCAAGTGAATGAAGGAAATAATAAAGAGTAGAAATAAATGAAATGAAATGAAACAAAAGAAGAATAGAGAAAATAAATGAAACCAAAAGTTGATTCTTTGGAAAGATCAGTATACTGATAAACCCTTTAGCCAGACTGATCAAGAAAAAAAGAGAGAAGACACAAATTCCCCATATCAGGAATTAAAGAGATGTCATCACTACCAAGTCTACAGGTATTAAAAGGATAGGGGTATTAAGAACATCTTTATGCAATAAACATAAATGAAATGGACATTTTCCTTGAAAGACACCAACTTCAAAGCTCACAAAAGAAGAAAAAGATAATGACTATCTCTGTATTCATCTTAGTAATTTTAATACTTAAACTCACACACACATCACACACTTCTTACAAGAAAACTTCAGGACCAGATACTTTTACTATTGAATTCTCCCAAATATTTAAGGAAGGAATAGTACCAATTCTATACTAACTCTTTCAGAAATAAGAAGGGGATGGAATACTTCAAAACTCATTTAATGTGGCTAGCATTACACTTACATAAAAACTTGACAAAAACAAGAAAAAGGAATACAATTCAATCACACAAACAGAGGCAGGAATTTTACCAAGTAAAATCTAGCAATATGTAAAAAGGATGACATATACTCCTGGGTGCCCACTCTTGCCACTATTATTCAACATAGTTTTGGAAGTCCTAGCACGGCAATCAGAGAAGAAAAAGAAATAAAAATAATCCAAATTGGCAAAGAAGTAAAACTGTCACTGTTTGCAGATGACATGATACTATACATAAAAAATCCTAAAGATGCCAGCAGAAAACTACTAGAACTAATCAATGAATTAAGTAAAGTCACATGATACAAAATTAATACACAGAAATCTCTTGCATTCCTATACACTGATGATGAAAAATCTGAAAGAGAAATTAAGGAAACACTCCCATTTACCACTGCAACAAAAAGAATAAAATACCTAGGGATAAACCTACCTAAGGAGGCAAAAGGCCTGTACGCAGAAAACTACAAGATACAGATGAAAAAAAATCAAAGATGACACAAACACATGGAGAGGTACACCATGTTCTTGGACTGGAAGAGTCAATATTGTGAAAATGACTATACTACCCAAAACAATCTACAGATTTAATGCAATCCCTATCAAATTACCAATGGCATTTTTCACAGAACTAGAACAAAAAATTTTACAATTTGTATGGAATAGCAAAAGTAATCTTGAGAAACAAAAATAGACCTGGAGGAATCAGGCTCCCTGACCTCCCTGACTATACTACAAAGCTGTAGTAGTCAAGACAGTATGGTACTGGCACAAAAACAGAAATATAGGTCAATGAAACAGGATAGAAAGCCCAGAGATAAACCCATGCACCTATGGTTACTTAAACTATGACAGAGGAGGCCAGAATATACAATGGAGCAAAGATACTGAAGAGCAAAGCCTCTTCAGTAAGTGGTGCTGGGAAAACTGGACAACTACATATAAAAGAGTGATATTAGAACACTCCTTAACACCATACACAAAAAATAAACTCAAAATGGATTAAAGACCTAAATGTAAGGCCAGATACTATAAATCTCTTAAGAGAAAAACATAGGCAGAACACTCTTTGAAATAAATCTCAGCAAGATTTCTTTTGCCCCACCTCTTAGAGTAATGAGAATAAAAACAAAAATAAACAAATGGGACCTAATTAAACTTAAAAGCTTTTGCACAGCAAAGGAAACCATAAACAAGATGAAAAGATAGCCCTCAGAATGGGAGAAAATATTTGCAAATGAAGCAGCTGACAAAGGATTAATCTCCAAAATACACAAACAGTTCATGAAGCTCAATATCAAAAACACAAACAGCCCAATCCAAAAATGGACAGAAGACCTAAGTAGACATTTCTCCCAAGAAGACATACAGATGGCCAACAAACACATGAAAAGATGCTAAACATCCCTAATTATTAGAGAAATGCAAATCAAAACTACAATGAGGTATCACCACACACCAGTCAGAATGGCCATCATCAAAAAAATCTGCGTACAATAAATGCTGGAGAGGATGTGGAGAAAAGGGAACCCTCATTTATTGTTGGTGGGAATGTAAATTGATATAGCCACTGTGGAGAATAGTATGGAGAGTCCTTAAAAAACTAAAAATAGAACTACCATATGACTCAGCAATCCCACTATGGGGCATATACCCAGAGAAAGCCATAATTAAAAAAGACACATGCACCCCATTGTTCATTGCAGCACTATTTACAATAGCCAGGACATGGAAGCAACCTAAATGCCCATCAACAGACAAATGGATAAAGAAGTTGTGGTACATATATACAATGGAATATTACTCAGCCATAAAAAGGAATGAAATTGGATCATTTGTAGAGACATGGATGGACCTAGAGACTGTCATACAGACTGAAGTAAGTTGGAAAGAGAAAAACAAATATCATATGTTAATGTGTATATACTGAAAAAATTGGCATAGACGATTTTAATAAATTATTATTAAAAAATTGGCATAGACGATCCTATTTACAAAGCAGAAATAGACATAGAGAACAAACATATGGCTACCAAGAGGGGGAGGGGGGAGGGTGAATTGGGCGATTGGGATTGACATATATACACTATTGATACTATGTATAAAATAGATAACTAATGAGAACCTACTGTATAGCACAGGGAACTCAGTGTTCTGTGGTGACCTAAATGAGAAGGAAATCCAAAAAACTGGGACTATTTGTATACATATAGCTGATTCACTTTGCTCTACAGTATAACTTAACAGAATATTGTGAAGCAACTATACTCCAGTAAAAAAAAAAAAAAGGATGACATATGCTAAGAAAATCAGGTTCATTTTGGGAATGCAAGGTTGGTTTGAATTTTAAAACACAATTAGGGTAGTTCATTATATCAAAAGACTGTTAAAAGAAAAATCACATTGTCACCTCAATATGAAGAAAAACATTACTTTAAAAATTCAATATCAATTCATGATAAAATTTCTCAGCAAATTAGTATAATAAAATTTCCCTAACCTGATAAATGGCAACCATGACAAACCAACTATTAACATCATGAAAATGAATGTTTTCTTCCTAAGATTGAGGACTAGACAAGGATGTCTTCTTTCTCTACTTCTATTCAACATTGTACTGGAGGTAACTAACCAATGTAGTAAAGTATGAGAAAGAAATAAAAGTCATATAGATTGGAAATGAAGTAGGAAAACAATCATCATTCTCAGATGACATAATTATGTAGAAAATCCTTATGTAGAAAACATCTAAAAAACAGCTAGTAGAACTAATAATGAATTCAGCAAGGTGGCACAGTGTTCAATGTCACTATACAAAATAAATCGTATTTTTATAAACAAGCAATGAACATTTGGACATTGTTAATGGCATCAAAAGTACTTAGAGATAAATTTAACAAAATATGCACAAGATTTTGTATGCTGAGGATTGCAAAATATTGCTGAGAGAAGTTCAAGAATACCCAATTAAATAGGTATAGCATGATAATGAATTGGAACACTCAGTATTATTAAGATTTCTTCTGACATTTATCTACAAATTCAATGGAATGTTAATCAAAATCCCAGGGGGCCTTTCTTTTGTAGAAATTCCCATATGCTTTCAGAAATTGATAGGAAATGAAAAGGACCTAGAATAACCAAAACAATTTTGAATAACAGTACTGGCAGATTCAGAGTATCTGATTTCAGGACTTATTATAAAGCTACAATAATCAAAACAGTGTGGTATTGGTCTAAGGATAGACATGGTCAGTGGGACAGAATAGAATTCAGAAATAGACTCCCATACATATACGGTCAATTTATTTTTGGCAAAGATAATTCAATGGTGAAAAAACAGTCTTCAACTATTGGATACTGATACACTAAAAGATGAAGTTTGACCTTTACTTTGCACTATTTACAAATTTTACCTCACTATGGATCACAGACCTAAATCTAAGAGCTAAAATTATAAAACTTTTGGATGTTCAGAGGACTAGGAAACAGGGAAATGTCAGCCAAGAAAGGCAAGAAGTAAGGCCAGTTCTCAGGAGAAAACTCAAGTGTGTGCAGTGTGGTGTGACATCTGTCACAAAAGCCAAGAGATTTTCATAAAAGAATGGATAATCTATATCAAATGCTGCTGATAACTGGAAAAATAAGAGAAAACAAGTTAACCATCGAGTTTGGCAAAATATAGGTTATTACTGATGTTGATGAAAGCCATTTCAGTTGAGTAGTGTTGGAGGGGTTGTTAGATGGGAGTGGGTTGGATAGAAAATGGGAGGTGAGTCAGCAAATATAGAAACTTTACCCAGGAATTTAATTTAAAATAAAGCAGAAAATTAGGGCAGGACGGAGGTGTGGGGATCCAGAGATGGTGTTTTGAAGATAGGAAATATTAGAGCATTTGTATGAGGTTATGGCAATTATCAAGTATAAAGGGAAGAGTTGATGATACTGAAGAGAAGACGAATGATTGCAGGACTGCTGGCATTGGGAAGACAAGAGGGAATTGTATTTACCACACAGATGACGTATTGGCCTCTAATAGGATCAAGGACAATTCTTAATTAACAGAAAGAATGGGAGGTATATAGATAAAGATAGCCAAAGATGGTGAAATGGGTGGTTGGAAGTTGAAGTAGATTTTGTTTTAGTAGATTTTGTTTTCATATATATTCTTAATGACATATTGACTTAAGTGAGAAGCAAGAGTGGTTGTTAGAGATTTGAGGAGACAAAAGATGTGTGATGGTCATATTGTTGAGTAAAAAAGTGTATTTAGCAGGGAAGTGTAGGAGGAATGTCTGGGAGTGTTGAGTGACTATTTGAGATTTGTGACTTAAAAAATTGAGTTCAATTAGCATAGTTTTGTGATTTTCATGGTTTTGTGATTTCTAACAAACAATTTCTAACATTCAGGAGGGGGTACATATGATAGAATTTGAATGTTATATTATTAGTAAACCCATTCTGATTTGCCTTTTTCTTTTAAATATTTTAACAAACCATCTATCATCCATTTGATAATCTATTATTATGTTATCAGACTAAAAATGAAGCAATTTAATATGAATGTCATGTTTTTAGTAGGGAAACTTTTCATAAATTTGACTGAATATAATATATACCAAAGTTAAAGCCCTCAGTTTCAGAAATTTTATCAGTGTTTTAATGAATCTTTTTTAAAGTTTAAGAGCTTTCCTTCATAACTTAAATGAAACCAAGGATCACTTTACGTCTTTTATAGTAACTGCTCACACACCTAGAATTGGATTCAGTATTTTAGTAAAATCTGACCAATGATAAATCCAATTTTAATGATCTTATACAACTTGTCATTATGGAGGATACAGTGAGATAGCTAAACTCAGTTATGGCTTTTAATCCTAATATTGAAAATATTAGAGTATCTCTATGAGCAATCTTTTGTAAGTGTGTATACAACACACCTTCAGTTGACTTTCTGTCAACCTACAGTATTTTATTACACTAATTTTGTGCAACAAATAATGAACTCCTAATGTTCCAAGTGCTTCTGGAATAGATATCATGATTTAAACTACTTCGGTAGTGATGGGGAGGTTTAGTTAGTTGAGAAGGAGCAACTTTCCTATATAGTAAAAGGAATTTTCAAGCAGCTGTTCAGAGCATTGGGTCATTTATAATGTCATACATCATATAGAACCTTAAACAACTAGACCAAAGAAAATTTCATTATTGATCCTCATTCATTTTTCTGTATGTGTAGCATCTTCCCATCTTGCATGTGTTCTCATTCCATTTCGTTTTACCTCCAGGAGCTTGATTCATCAATCACCCCTCTTCTTTTTACCTTCAACCTCTTTCTCTCCCCTGTCTTCTTTCCCTAACCCTACTGTGCTAGGCATGTCTTCCAATCTCTGTCACCTTGCATTCATGCCTTTGTGTAATCTCCCCTTGAGTGTGGGCTAAACCTAATTAATGACTTGTGCCTAATGAATAGAATAAAGCAAAAAGTGATGACTTGTCACTTCCATGATTAGGTTACAAAGGCTGTGAGTTCCATCTTGCTAGCACTGTCTCTCACAGGCACTTCTTCTTTCTTGCCTTCTCAACTTGTTCACTTTGATGAAGTAGACTGCCATGTCAGAAAAGACCACATGACAAAAACTGAGAGCAGACTCTGGCCAACAGCTAAGGAGGAACTGTGGCCCTCAGTCCAACAGTCCACAAGGAACTGAATCCTCCTGACAACTATGTGAGTGAGCTTAGGAAGTAGATTCTTCCCCCACTGAGCCTTGAAAATGACAAGGCCTTGGCAGGTGTATAGAATTTAAACCAGTCTAAAAAGGGGTCTGACCTTTGCTTTTAGCTTCTGGGAAGTAATCTCAAAGTAATCTTTGTAATGTTATGTCTGATAAGAGTGTCTTTTTTGCCTGAGGGCCTTGGGTCATACTGGACAGTCTGCCAATATGGTTTGGGGGGCTGGCCATGCCCCAAAGACCAACATTATAACTTGGGGTGGGCCTTTGGGTCATAGGATATCAGTCAACCTGGAGACTGAGATCAACCCTGTGGGTAACCACTAGATCATGCTTACATAATGGAGTCCCAATAAAAACTCTGAACACAAGCTTGGGCAAGTTTCCCTGGTTGTCGGTACCATGCATATTGTCACCCATTGATGCTGGGAAAGTAACGTGTCCTGGCTTCTCTCTGGGAAAAGACAATGGAAGCTCCACATTTGGTACCTTCTCAGACTCTACCCTTAACGTTTCTTCCTTGGCTAATTTGAGTCTGTATCCTTTCCCTGTAATAAACCATAATTGTGAATATAGTAATTTTCAATGAGTTCTATGAATTTTTCTAGCAAATTATCAAAACTGAGTGTGTTTTTGTGAAACCCTGAACCTGCAATTGGTGTCAGAAGTGAGGGCAGCTTTGTGTAGATTGTCTGTCCTCTAACTTCAAAGTTGTCTGAACTCTTGTAGCAGCATTGCTGTGAGTTCACCACCAGCTGTGGCTGGCACCTTGATTGCAGCCTCTGAAAGACCCTGAAGCAGACCCAGCTAAGCCATATTCAGATTCTTGAACTACAGTAACTATGAGATAATAGAATTTGTTGTTTCAAGCCACTAAGTTTTGGTATAATGTATTACATAGCAATAGATAACTACTATAACTACTAACATGAAAGAAAGGAAGAAGGAAGGAAGGAAGGAAAGAAAGAAGGAAGGAAGGAGGGAGGGAGGGAGGGAAGGAGGGAGGGAGAGAAGGAGGAAGCAAGGGAAGGAAAGAAGCCCCACAAACCATACTTGTGAATATCTAAATAGTCACATTGATTCTGAGTCCAACTAAGTGGTGCTAAGCTCCCTTCAGGTCTCACTCTATTTTTTTTCCAGACTTAGCTATTCACAGACACAGTTTCAATTACTAATTTCTATACAGATTAATTTAACATTTATCTCTCTATTCAAAATCTGCCTCTGAGTTGCAGACCTGTAAATATGCTACCTATTTAATATCTCTGCATGAATATCTAAAAAACCCCTCAAATTTGATGTCTGATAATGAATGCATCTTTCTTTCTCCCAAGCCAGATCCTCTTACAGAAAGTTCTATCTTTATGAATGGCATCACAGTACATTTCCAGTAGAGAAAGTCTGAAGCCTTACTAGTAGTCTACCTTGACAACCTTGTCTAACATCATCCCCATACTCATTCCAACACCAAGTGTTTCCAATTTTACTTACCTACCTCAGAATCCATCCACTTACCTCCATATCCATCACTACCATTCAAACCAGTTATGCGTAGCTATGAATACTCTTACCAAGAATTACAATAACTTCGTAACTCGTTAACCAGCATTCACCCTGCATGTGATCTCCTCTCCCCTTGTTTTCTCTACACTTCACCCAAAGTGATTTTTTCCAAAATGTTAATGTAACACCAACTTCTACCCTATTTTTAAAATAACTGCTCTTAAAGGTTCAGAAAAAAATTAATAAGATCTATAAGACACTGAATGTTTGACTCTTAACTACTCTGCCCTAGCCAAACCCACTCTTGTCTGCTCCAGCTTCACTGGTCTCCTTTAAGTTCCTCCTACCTTCCCACAAGGCCTGTGTACATGTTGTTTCCTCTGCCTTCAATGTGCTTCCTTCCCTTTCTTAGCACTACTGCACATCCTTCAGATCTCTACTCACACATCACCTCCTCAGAGAAGTCTTCCATGACCTTCCTAATTATGCCAACTCTCTCTATTATAGGTACCCATGTAGCTCACCACAGGTGCAACTTTATATTAACATATGTAATTATTTGGTAATATTTATATCCTGTTCTACACTGTAAGCTTAAAGAGAAGAGGAACCATGTCTGCTTTTACTTAACATTATACCTTCAAAACTGCATCTTGAGGATGTTCAATAAATGTATATTAAATGAACGAATGTATATTAACTGAGTGAATGTATTGTTGAATTGGTTTTTAGGTATGGTAGAAAGACCCAAGATGATTCTATAGATAGATCTGATTTCAAAGCCTGTTTCATTTTCAGTTAGTACCTTATACGCTTGTTGTGGCAATTACATTAAAAATGTAACTAAAGTTTCCAACATAGTACAGCATGAACACTCAGGCCTCCTTTCATGTCTACCTGAGACCTAAGGGCTGGTATAAGACAGAAGGTGGCATTGAAGCATGTGGTGATCTGGAGGTTGTAAACCCTGGTCAAAGATGTATAAACACACTAGTAAAAACATATGCGAGTCAAGAAAAACACATTTCTAGGCCAAGTTGGGCTTCTGGCTGCCAGTTTGCAATCCCTGAATCTAGTCTATATCACAGTATCACTGTGTGAATGAGGGTAGTTTGGAAAGCACTTATTTTAAACTGTTTTGTGCCCTTTGCCTCCTGCTTCTTAACATATCTAAATGGTTGTATATAGAGTTAGAAAGCGGATAGGGAATAGGACACATTAATTGCCAATCCCTCTAAGACAACAGGAAATGAAGGAGGGGTGATTCTCCAAAGCAAAAGCGGAGTGTTGTTACCAAAGGAAGGAAGATAAAATGCTGTACAGGCAAAGCAGCAGATGCCTAACGCTCCTTTCCCCTACTCTGCGTGGTGGGATTTGCTTATCTCCCCGTACGCCACTTATATCACTGCT
Organism: Aethalodelphis obliquidens; assembly: GCF_003676395.1. Classification (NCBI taxonomy): domain Eukaryota; kingdom Metazoa; phylum Chordata; class Mammalia; order Artiodactyla; family Delphinidae; genus Aethalodelphis; species Aethalodelphis obliquidens. Next base: position 59,587,030 of record NW_020837947.1, on the reverse strand, counting down.
GTGCTGTCACTTCCTACCAAAACATCTCCATGACCAGGAAAAATAAATTATTCTCTTTTACATTTGTATAAGTAATAAGTACTATATCATCACCTTTAGTGTGCTACAGCAAAATAGCTGTGATGTATCTGCCTGTCTCTTAGAGGCAGCTTCCTCCAGGGAGAAAGATTCTACCCCACAGATAGCATACTGCTTCCCGGTCTGCTGCTTTTCTTCAGTTACCCAGTTCACTCTTTTCCTGGTGCCTACACAAGTTACAGATCCTTAGCCCTATTTCTAACTAAGACATTTGTAATTTTTTGTTTAGCTCAGGATATTTTCTATGATCTGCCTTACAAATTCCTCAAATCTGGTCTTCTGGCACCCCACTTCTCTGTTCAAAGACTATACCGAGGATTCTATTCTTTCCTAAACATCCCTCAAGGTTCTAGTCTTTTTCTAAACATCCACAGGTTAGATTTTCATGTCATACAAGTAGAATATGTAACTTTTACACATAGAATAAATACACAAAATAATGTATTTCATATACACAGAGTAACTGTGCCATATCTGTCTCCTCACTAGACTATAAGCTTGAAATTATGTCCTCAGCACCTAGGATAGCACATGCATATAGTAGGCCCTTAAAAATAGTAGGCCCTTTTGACTAAATGAATGAAATGTTGCCTCTTGTGTTTAACTATCAATATTCATCTTTTTATAAAAAAATCTTTCTTATTTTATTGAGGTATAATTGACATGTAACGTTATATTAGTTTCGGGTGTACAACATAATGATTTTTTGTTTGTTTGTTTTTGGCCGCACGGCATGCAGGATCTTAGTTCCCTGACCAGGGATTGGAAGCATGGAGTCTTAACCACTGGAACTCCAGGGAAGTCCCAAATCTTTTTGAAAGTTGTTGTAATTATACTTTCTTAGTCTTGCAGTTTGAGCTGAGGCACCAACCTGAGAAAAATAACTATAACCCAATATTCTAACTGAGGTGCTAGATCATTATTACAAAGTAGGTAGCCAAAATTTGCTTTTATCAGCATTAGCTGATCATCCACCTTTAGTCTATATATAAAAAAGAATTCACTAGGGACTAGAGTTTTAAGAGTGAGGACTTCTTTACAGACTAAGTTTGGAAGTGTTTTCCCCCTCTTTCCTCAAGCCAAGCGAGGAGAACTTCAGGAACCACTTAGAGAGGCTGGCCTCTATCCCCTGGCATTTGGGGGCACACAGATCTCTGTCTCAATGCTGACAGATCTGAAAGCAGAAGATTGGCTGGTGTGGCTCATGGTGGCAGGGCCAGGAGAGAGTGCTGTGGAGGGAGTGAGCTGTACTGCCACTGTGGTGAATAAATGGTGTGTGGCTCCTGAGGGAGGGAGCCAGACCTGAGGTGTCTTGGGAGGAAGATTGTGAAGAGGACTGCCTGAAGCGCTCAGGTGACACCAAGAGGCTAGATTCTTTTCCCATACAAGTTATTACAGAATATTGAGTAGAGTTCCCTGTGCTATACAGTAGGCCTTTGTTGATTATCTATTTTATATATAGTAGTGTATGTATGGATATATGTATATGTAAATATAACTGAATCACTTTGCTGTATGCCTGAAACTAACACAACACTGTAAATCAACTATACTCCAATATAAAATAAAAAATTAGGGCTTCCTTGGTGGCTCAGTAGTTGGGAGTCCGCCTGCCGATGCAGGGGACACGGGTTCGTGCCCCGGTCCGGGAAGATCCCATGTGCCGCGGAGTGGCTGGGCCCGTGAGCCATGGCCGCTGAGCCCGCGCGTCCAGAGCCTGTGTTCCGCAGCGGGAGAGGCCACAACAGTGAGAGGCCCGCGTACCGTAAAAAAAAAAAAAAAAAAATTAAATTAAATAAAAAGAGGCTGGGGAGGGCACAGAAAGTCAGGCTCTGCGGGGCAGTCATTCGCAGTTGTCAAGGGGATGTGCAAATCTCTTCCTTGCTTAAAATCTTTCAGTGGTCTCCTACTGTTCTTAGAGTGAAATCTAACTCCTCCTATTTGTGACTTGACCCCTTCCTATGTCCACCCTCCACCTCTTTCACAAGTCATCAGCCATACTGGCCTTCTCTCAGTTCCTCTCACACACTGTATTCTTTCCTGTCTCAAAATGTTTGTGCAAGTTGTGCTTTATGCCAGCACTGATTTTTTTCTCTTGCTTTTTCTAAGCCTGGCTTCGTTTGTCCTTGAGATCCTGACTAAAACCTCTCTTCCACATAGAGGCTTCTGTTGAACCCTCAATTTAACATAAATGTCTGTAATAGTTTGAGTTGGGCAAAGCTGCAAATGACATAAAACTCAGAATAACTATATCTTAACAAGAAAAAGCATCTCCTTTTCCCATGAAAGTCATGGAATCAGTCTAGACCTGGTAGTTTTTGTGGTTTCAGGATTCCAGGATCCTTATATCTTATGTCTCCACAATGTGTGGCCTCAATTTTAAGTTCACTTCATGGTCCATAAGGGCTGCTCCTGTTGTAGCCAGCACATGTACATGCTAGCTGGCAGGAAGGAGAAAAAGGGGGAAGGGCATGTATCCTTTTAAGCTCAATTCTAGAAGCTGCTCATACTACATTCACTTACACATATTGCATCATAGAGCATACTTGGAAACAGTTAACACCCACCCTCAGATGTGCCTAGGCATTTCACCCAGTTTCTGACCCACTTCAGTACTTCCTTGTTCTTGGCTTAGCTCTGTCACATCCAGCTGAAAGTTAGGCAAGCTGGGAAAGACAGTCTTTATCCTGTCACTAAAATTAGGGGACAGGTTAAAATAAATAAGATGGACAACTGGCAGTTGCCCCCACAGACACCCATCAGTTTTATTTTCTCACAACACTAAGTTATAGAGGCTAAAACTCTTCTCCTTCATAGAAGTCTTCTTTGATCACTCAATCTAAAGTAAATTTCTATAATATTTTGGGTTGGGTTCAGCTACAAGTAACAGAAAATTCAGCAAGAAAGTGACTTCACAGGAAAAAGGTTTCATTATCTTTCACATGAGAGTCATATAATCATTCTAGGGCTTGTGTGGTACTCTGTGGTATCAAGAAAGGGAATGAGTTAAATTTCATATCATTCAATTATATTAGTTATATTAGCACACTATAGCCCATGGGCCAAATTTGGCCTGCCACCGGTTTTTGTAAATAAAATTTTATTGAAACTCAGCCTCGCCCATTAGTTGACATATTGTCTATGGTTCCTTTCTCACTACAACTGCAGCGTTGAGGGTTGCAACTAAGAGCGTATGGTCCCCAAAGCCGAAACTGTTTACTGTCTGGCTCTTTATAGAAAATAATTGCCAACCCCTGAGTTACATTAATAAGTTTGTTGAATAACATCTATTTAGAGGCATGAAGTTCCTTGGAGTTTTAAGAGTGTCCCTCTGAAAGCCAACAGTTATAAGTAAAAGTGTTTTAAATATGTTCCTTACAACATACTTTTCTCCCCCAGTATTTTCTTTAATTTTCTGTTTTTTATGGGAGGTGAGTAAGATGAAGACTTTTTGGTTTCTTTCATTTGGAATCGTTTTCTGGCTAATCCTCATGATGCTACCAGAGCAGGAAGGTACTTTAGAAGTCACTATGTGGGACACAAGATTCCCCTTCCAGCTCCTGAAGTGCTGCTGTAAGCTCTTGCCTGTCAGCCCTTTTCAGAATTGCTTTCAGTAAAGAGAGCTTACTTGCCCAAATTGGGGCATCTGGCATTCAATGACAATGGCATGAAAGTATAAATGCCCAACCCTTCCTCCCCCTACCCTAAGTTGGGATAACTATGAAGGGTTATCCCAGCTTCAGAGCTCCCATCATTTAGCTGAGGCCTCATTGAGATTACATTGTAGCCCATTATCTCCCTCTGTCCAGTCCTACTTTCATTCCCTGTCTTTCACAGAAGAACCAACTCTTGGTTGTTCCCAAGAGTATTCCTCAATAAACTTCTTGCCTATTAAGCTCTACCTCAGATTCTTCACACCAACAAAAATCACCTAACCTAATTTCCTGATTCTAGGAAGCTGAATCTTATGGATTTCACAAGGCACAGATTTGGGAAGGGGAAGAGCCAGAAGTTTTGGCTCCAAAGGTCAGTTCCCTTTCTACAGTAATATAACTATAAGGGAGCTCTCATTACTGTCTAATCACTTGGGCTTCTGTAAGAAGCAAAGACTTAAAGAATCAATGAAGTACTATAGCCTCCTCTTGATATTTTGATATAATGTCAAGAGTCTTTGTCAATTTAGCTTCATTGGGATTTGTTCACCACATTATGGGATGAGGTGGAATGGAAATCATTGTTTAAAGGAGAGTTCATGGGTCAGCATACCTAAATTTGAATGCTACATTCTGTATTTTCTAGTTGTGTGATCTTGGATAAATTTCTTAAACTCTCTGAGTGTCAGGTTTATTACCTGAGAACTGGAGGATAATACTTATTAAGAGGCATAGGGAACCTTCTTCTATTCCATTACTTTAGTTTATCCAACATGTAACACCCGTCCTATTTCATTTCATTCTATTCCAGAAGGAGCTACTGAAAATTCTAAGACATTTCTATCACTATGATAGTTAAAGAAGCATAAGAATTCATGATTCCTGCCCTCAAGAAGTCTCTAATTCTATTAGAGAGACAAAACTTAAAAAATATAAAATAATTAGAGAAATATATAAGGCCAAGTCAGAATGATATAGAATGGGCAGTATGTTAAGAAAATGAGGACAAATATAGATTTAATGTAGGCAAAATTTTATATGTTATCAGCTTATAATTGTTTTCTGAAGGTCAAAGGAAGCTGAGTTACCATTTTTCAAATTGAAAGAATGGAAAGAACTTTTCCATTTCATTCTCTACAATTGAAAGTATAAGAAAAGTCATAAGTGAAATATTAAAATTTTTAATTTAAACTTTAATATAGTAAAATTCATTCTTTGTTGTCCAATTCTATGAGTTTTGAAAAATTCAGAGTTGTATAAGCACCATCAAAATTAGTACACATACAGTTTCATTACTCCCCCCCAAAATTTCCTCATGTAAGCACTTCAGTCAAACCTCCTCTCCTCCTTCAACTCCTGACAACCACTAATCTATTCTCTGTTCCTGTATTTTTGCTGTTTCCAGAATGTCATATAAATTATATTCTATAGTATCCCGCCTTTTGATATGGCTCCTTTTACTTGGCATAATGTATTTTGGGTTCATCCATGTTGTATGTATCAATAGTTTGTTTCTTTTGGAGTTATTTCCACTTTTTGAGTATTATCAATATCGCTGTTATGAACATTTGTATACAAGTTTTTTATGTGGACATATGCCTTCATTTCTCCTGAGTAAATATGGCATAAAAATAGAATTGCTGGGTCTTAAGGTAAATTTATGGATAACATTTTAAGAAACTGAAAAACAGTTTTCCAAAATGGCTGCACTGCTTTATATTTCCACCATCAATATATAAAGATTCCATTTTCTCAATATCCTTGTCAAGATCTGTTATTGTCATCTTTTTCTGGTAGCTATTCTTGTGGTTATTAAGTAGTTTTAATTTGCATTTCTCCAATGACTAATGACTTGGGATATCTTTTCATGTCTCTGTTGGCCATTCATACATGTTCTTCGGTGAAATGTTTTATCTTATATATGATTTGTAATTATGTTCTCCCAGTGTGTGGCTTGCCTCTGTTGTTTTTCTTTTTTCAGTTTTATTACTTTCTGTTTTATCTTTATTGTTTATTTACTTCTCTGCTTTGATTGTAACTAACTATTTTTTTCTAGTTTTTTAAGATGGAAGCTTAGTTATTGATTGAGACTTTCTTCTTTTCTAATAAAAGCATTTAGTGCTATTAATTTCCCTCTAAGCAATGCTTTAGCTTCATTCCACATATTTTGATATGTGATGTTTTCATTTTCACTTAGTTAAAAATATTTTCCAGTTTCTCTTGAAACTTTCTCTCTGACCTATGGGTTATTTAGTAGTGTGTTGCATGATTTTCAAATACTTGGGACTTGGCCAGGCATCTTTCTCTTATTGATTTCTTGTTTAATTTCATTGTGGTCAGATAACATACTATGTAAGACTTCAGTCCTTTTATATTTGTTAATGTTTGTTTTATTGCCCAAAATATGACCCATCTTGGTGAATGTGACATGTACATTTGAAACTTTTATGTATTCTGCTATTGTTGGGTAGAATGTTCTATAAAAGTCAATTAGGTCAAGTGGATGATAAGGTTGATCTGGTTTTCTATATTCTTGCTGATATTCTACTTGTTTAACTGATTACTGAAAGAGGAGTGTTGAAATGTCCAAGTATAACTGAGAATTTATCTATTTCTCCTCTCATTTGTATCAGTTTTTCCTTCATGTGTTTTAAAATTGTTGTTAGGTTCATATACATTTAGGGTTCCTATGTCTTCTTATTGATTTGACACTTTTATCATGATATAATATCCCTCTTTATTCCTGATAGCTTTCTTCATTTCAAAGTCTATTTTGTCTGATACTAGTATGGCCACTGCAGCTTTCCTTTCACTAGTATTTGCATGGTATATCTTTTACAATGATTTTGCTTTTAATATATATCATTATATTAAAAGTGGGTTTCTTACAAAAAGTTTACAAACAATATGTAGTTGGATTTTGTTTTCCATCCAGCTTGACAGTCTGTATTTTACTTGGTGTGTTTAGATCATTTTCATTTAATGTGATACGGTCGTATTTATTTTTAAATTATTTTTCTGTTTGCCCCTTCTGGGTTTTTGTTGTTGTTGTTTGCATGTTTACTCTTTCTTATAGTCTTTTGAATTATATTTTAAATACTGTATTTTATATATTTTGACTATATTTTAATATTCTACTTTAATTTATCTATTAGCTTTTTGACTGTATCTCTTTGTAGCATATTTATAGTAATTTCTCTAGGGATCACAGTGTACACACTTAATCTTTCAGAATATAACTGGAGTTAATATTTATGACTTCAAGTAAAATGTAAAAAAGCCTTACCACCATACAGGTTTCTTTACCCTCTCCTTTTTATGTTATAGTTGTCATTTGTATTATACTACATATATTGAAAAATTATCCAGACAGTGTTACGATTTTTTATTTCAAGAGTCATAAATACTTTTTAAAACTTAAGATATGTTAAATTCTCTATTATTTTTACCCAGACATTTGTCATTTATATTGCTCTTCCTCCATTTCTAAAGTTCCAAATTTCCCTCTGGTATCATTTACCTGCAGCCTGAAGAAGTAACTTTCTTTAGCATTTTTTTTAGAGTAAGTCTGTTGGCAATAAATGCTTAGTTCTCCTTCATCTTTTATCTTAAATGTCTTTATTCATCTTCATTCCTGAAGGATATTTTCAGAAGATATATTATCCTGGTTTGACAGTTCTTTCCTTTCAGTATTCTGCAGTCTTTTGGCCCCTGTTTTTTCTGATAAAAAATCCACAGTCATTTGAATAATTGTTCCCTTATATATAATGTGTCAGTTTTCTCCAGTGGCTTTTAAGGTTTTTTTTCCTCCTTTGGCTTCCAGCAGTTTTATTGTGTCATGTGTGAACATAGTTTGCTTTGAATTTATCCTGTTTGAGGTTCATTGACCTTCTGAATTTTGTAAATTTATGTCTTTCACAAAATTTGGGAGAATTTCATTCATTATTTGTTTAAAAATATATATTTTTTCTGCATTAATCTCTTTCTCTTCTCCTCCAGAAAATCCAATTACATATGAGGTCTTTCAGTATTTTTCTCTTGTTTTTTCAATCCTTTTTCTCTGTTCTTCAGATTTTGCAATTTCTACGGATTAATCTTCAAGTTTACTGATTTTTTTCCCTCTATCATGTCCGTTCTATTGCGCTTATCTTATGAACTTATTTAAAATATGTAATTTTTGACTCCAAACTTTCTATTTGGTTCTTTTTCATTTTCTACTTTTCTGTAGAGACTATCTATCTTTCTGTTCATTTTAAGAGTGTTCACTTTTACGTCTTGTAGGATGGTTACAGTAGCTGCTTTAATGTCTTGCCTGATAATTTAAATAATTTAAATATCTGTCATTCCAGGATTGGCATCTCTTAACTGTATTTTCCCATGAAATTTGGTCAGATTTTTGCCAGGTTCTTTACATGTCCAATAATTTTATATTATATCTTCTGCAGTTTTGTTTATGTGAGACTTTGGGAACCTAGTAAAATCCTCCAAATAATTTATTTGCTTGTCTCTTTGTTTGTTTGAGGGTTCTGTTTATTTGTTTGTTTTCGGAAGCAATAGTCCAATTAGGTTCAAGCTGTAAGTTTTGTTTCGCTTTCTGTGGATGAATGTCTTTTCAGTTTTCAAAGCATGTGTTATGCTTTCCATATACCACTCAGGGGTTAGTTTGAGGCTTGGGCAGTAGTTTATACACAGTTCAGTTCTCATAACCTTTGCTTTGCTCCTCTGGTTATGCTTCACATACGCACAACTTAGGGGTGAGCCTAAGACTTCTGTTGATTCATACACAGAGGTAGATGATCTCTTCCAGCTCTCTCTTCACCAGGACTTCCCCACATTCTCTGGCTTTTAAGCTATAAGGACAGTGTTACTTCTAAGAAAGACACTTCACCAACAGCCAATCATACACCTGTTTTCACCTCTGCCTTTTTCTGGTTCATGGGCCAGTTTATCTACCCGGCACCTGACCTTACTAACCCAAGTGACACCCTCAACCTCAAACTTTTTACAGCCTCCCCAAACTCCCATACTGGGTCAGGTATATGTTTTATGATCATAGTATCTTGCAGTTAGCTTTATGAAACTTATAATAGTTTGTATTTCCACATATTTGTTTGTATGATTATTTTATTTATGCTTATTTCTCTGTTAGACTGTGCTAAGAGAATGGACTCTGGAATCAGACTTGCAAGGTACAAATCCTGGTCACATATACTGGTTGGGAGATCTTAGGCAAGTAACTTAGCTACTCTGAGACACTATTTCCTCATCTGTAAAACTGAGGTTAAAGTAGTATTCACCTCATATAATTCTGGGAAGCTAATACTGCATGTAAAGGTACCTGGCACTCAATAAATCTTAAAGTCATTGTTAACATATTAAAGTAGAAAATACATATTTTAAAATATATATCTACCCTCCACCCCATAATGAATCTCTTTCTTTCCCCATTTACTCTTCTCTCTCTCCACCCCAGTTTGGCCTGACTGTATTATATATTAACCACGTTTCTTTTTTGTTTTGTTTTGTTTTGTTTTTACCTTTTTAAACCTAATTGCAAAACCCATTATCTTATTGAATTTACCAGCGGGTAGTTTTTTTTTTTTTTTTTTTAACAGAAATGTTTTAAAATGTTAAAAGAAATCCCACCATTATTTTCTTTCCACAATATTGAAGCTCCTCTTTCATTTTTCTGGAATGGCTACTAAGTAAAAGGCACTGACTGATCTACTGCTCCACAGCAAGCCACCCCTAAATCTAGTGTCTTAAACCAATGATTTATTATGATTTACTATAGTTCCGTGGGTAAATTGGGCTCATCTGAGTAGTTATTGTTTGGTTTCTGTAATACTATTTCAGGCAAATAGAGGCCGGGACTACAGTCATCTATAGGCTTGAATGTGCAGGATGTCAAACGTGGTTTCTTCACTCACATGTATTGGTGCCTCTACTAGAGTGGATGGAACAGCAGTGGGCTGGCTGGACATCTCTGTTTCTCTGTCTCTGTCTCTCACACACACATAATCATTAATTCTCTCTGTCTCTCTCTCCTTAGGCTTCCCCATTGGGTGGCTTGGGCTTTTTACTAGTATGGAGATCTCAGTGCATTCAGACTTCTTACCCAATGGTTACCTTTCTCAAAACAAGTGTTGCAAGAGACTCAGGTGGAAACTACAAGGCTTCTTAGGACCTTGCCTCAGAGGTCTCATAGTGTTACTTCTGCTGCACTCTGTCATAGGGCCAGCCCAGATTCAGGTGGAGGGGAACACACATGAATATGAATTCTGAGAGACATGGTTTACTGGGGGTCATCTTTGAGGATGAGCTACCACCATGAGCCTATAAACATACTCAGCAAACCCACAAAGCCCCTTTCTTTCAGAAACTTATAGTATAGTACAGGGCAGAGTTTCTTCACTTTGGCACTATTGACTTTTTAAAAATTAAATACATTTTTTTAGAACAGTTTTAGATTTACAGAAACTTTGCAAAGATAGTGCAGAGTTCCTGTATACTCGCACCCAGTTTCCGCTATTATTAACATTTTACATTAAGGTGGTACCTTTGTTAAAATTAATAAACCCATCAATTGATACATTACTATTAACTAAAGTCCATACTCTATTCAGACTTCTTTAGTTTTAACCTAAAATCATTTTTCTGTTCAAGGATCCCATCCAGGATACCACCATACATTTAGTGTTCATATCTTTTTAGGCTCCTCTTGGCTGTGACAATTTCTCAGACTTTTCCTGTTTTTGAGGAGTCTTGGTCAGGTGTTTTGTAGAATGTCCCTCTATGGGAATTTGTCTGATTTTTTTTCATAACTAGACTAGGGTTAGGGCACATACATGAACAACGTGACTTACCATTGTTGATGTTAACCTTGACCACCTGGCTGAAGTAGTGTTAGGTCAGATTTCTCCTCTATAAAGTTACTCTCAGTCCCGCCTCCCCACCCACGACTATGGAAGTTATTATGAGAAACCCGCACCTAAGGAGTGGAGAGTCATGTTCCATCTCCTTGAGGAAGGATTATTTACATAAATTATTTGGAATTCTTCTGCAAGGAAGATTTCTCTTCTCTTTCACTTAATTAGTTTTCGATAACTTATTTATACCACTATGGACTCATGGATATTTATATTATAGCTTAGGTTATAATCCAATACTATTTTGTGTATTTGTTGCTCAAATAGTTCCAACTTTTGCCCTTGGGAGATCTTTCAGATGGTTCCTGTGTCCCTTTGACATACGCCATCAGCGTTTTGTTTTATAACTTTCGTTGTTTTTTGAGCACTTCTTACTTTCTAGCACTAGAAGATGCTCTAGATCACGTATTTTTCTTGCCCCACATCTAAAATCAGCCCTTTTTCCAAGGACCCCTGGTTCCTTTTATTAGAAACCAATATCTGGGTGCTAGTTGTGTTCATTGCTACATTGTTAACGTTTTGGGCCTGATAATTCTTTGTTGTTGGGACCTGTTCTGTGTATTGTAGATTGTTTAACAGCATCCCTGGCCTCTGCCTATTAGATGCCCATGGCAACGCTTCTTCTTCAGTTGTGAAAATCAATAACGTCTCCAGACATTGTCAAATATCCCCTAAGGGGACAAAATGGCCCCTGGTTGAGACCCACTGGTAAAGAGACAGACCTGCTGAAAATGACAAGGATATAATATAATGGAGAACAGTGGGAGAATTGCAGAAGAATCCTCTGAGCCTGTTTGTAGATATTGGGGAAGGATTCACAGAGGAGGTGACATCTGAACTGAAAATTGATTTGATATTTTGAGCCATTATCATGAGCCAGACAAAAGGTGATGTTTTTTTTTTGTTGTTGTTATCTCTTATCCCAAACTTAAAAAGCAGGTATTTTACAGTTGAAGAAGCAAAAGTTCAAAGGGACAAAGTAATTTTATTTACAGTGCCTGAGCTGGTCTTGTAGGATACAGTCAGCCATCTGTGTGGAGAGCTTTGAGGGTACTGACAACTCCTCACACTGCTCAAATCTAGACTATCTGAAGCACTCCTTGGTTTATAAAAGTGCACTACCATCTCATTTTTAATTTATTTTTTTTTCCATCGAATTCTGGCTTCTTGAGAGCAGAAACCATGGAGTGTTCATTTACAATATTTGCCACATTGTAGGTGAACTAGTAAATGTTAATCCGTTCCATGAAATTCCCCACTCACAGATTACAGAATTAACTCATGCTTCCTTCTGGTCAAACTGCTATCCAACCAGCACCTCTGGTGGAGGGCTCAGTGCCAAGCATACCAGCCAACCTCCCGTAGTGGTAACTCTGCCTCCTCACTGTTTTACTCCCAGTGTCTCAAAAGGAGTAGTTGGCTTGTGTCAGTGACAACCTCAAACTGATTATAGCCTGTGGCACTTTGCCATAGGTTAGAGCTGCAAAAGGTGTTTTCTAAGGAAGGCAAAAAACATGCTATACCTCTGATATTAAAATGCAGAATGTGTTGCTACTGGTTTCCACATGTAATGCCAATTTCTACTTTTGACAATTCCTTTGTCCCATATGATTCTTCTATCATTTAAGGAAAATTTTTACACAGACCATGAAAGGTGTTTTTTCCTTCCTTTCAAATGCTTTACAGTCTTATCCCAATTTCCTTATTTATTTATTTATTTATTTATTTATTTATTTATTTGGAGGTGGGGAGGTTTTCTAGTTTATTAAATAAAACAGGGAAAAAAATTCCTTTTGGTTGTTGTTGTTGTTGTTCCTTTTCTTTTTCCTACAACTTCTAGATTTGCTATTTGCAGTTGCTATGAAATTTTAAGTCTATTGAATTAGAAGTTTCTGTCTCTGGTTTCAAGACTCACTTTCCTTCTTCCTTTCCTTTGCTAAAATTCTGGTCTAATTAAAAAAACAGTAGATCATAGTTAAATAAAACTGCACCCAGGATAACCCTAATTTCCATATGCAGATTTATCTGCACTGACAGCTACCCCCCCTTCACACACACTCTCGCTCTCTCTTTCTCCTTTCCCTCCTCTCCATCTCCCTATTGCATTGTGTCTGACTGATTTTCAGAGCACCTTCGCTGTTTCCCTCTTCTCATTCCCTTTCTGTAAAATATCTAGACAGGAAGGAGGTGGCTCAGAAGCTGAACAAACAATCTCATATTCTGCCTGCAATGTCATCGTTTCTTTCCCCCATTTTAGGGGGCTGAAGTTGCCCAGGAAGGGGATGCAGAAGAGCTGAAAGGAAGGGGGGAGCTCTCCAGAGGCAGCTGCGGTCAGGGGCAGGGACTGCTGCCAGATGTGCCTGCCTCTCTGGGCTTTGATGCGAAAGGGGCAGCAGGAGGAAATATTGGGAGACAAAAGCCCCCGTTTAAATGATCATTTTCTTTATTTAACATGGCAGCAGACACTCTCTGCGTAGGATCATCATGCCGAGCATAAACTGGACTTTCCCACTTGCCTGGCAGGAGTGAGACAGATCACTGTGTGCTATATGAGCATCTGAGGTAAGACCCACTCTTACAGATACTTGATTTTTTCCTAATCAGTTAATTTTCTTAAATATATGTTTCAGCCTCAATCATATATAGTACAGTAGGGGCAAATCTGTGTTAATCTGCATCTAAAGATCCAAAAAAAAGCAGAGGTATAATATATTCAACTCAATTTGGGGAGGTTAGTTACTTTGTCAATTCTGTGTGTGCTATTTGTTTTTTTAGAAAAAATATTTGGTTTAAGAATAGACTGGTGTCATCATAATCCACCACTGGTGATAATACTGATGTTCAGACTCTTAAAAAAAAACTTTGCAAAAAGACAGTGAGCTACAGATGCATGTGCTGTATTTTTAGCTCACATACAAATATTAGAACTCTTATTAAAATGATAGGGTTTTTTTTTAACAGAGAAGGAATGAATGCTGCATAATTAAGTACAGTATTTAATTTGGCTGTTGTGAAGCAAAAGAATAAGGTAATAATTTTTATTGTACTAATCAGTCTCAAGATGTTCTCTGTGTTAATTGGGTTAAAAAAATTGCAGTACTTATTAGAAATTCTAATTTCACAATGCAGCACTGACAATAAGCTCAGCCAGTGAATTATTCACATCTTTAATTTGCTCACTTAATGACAGTGTTCTGTAATCAGAGTGCAGAGACTGCTGCCTATGCATTATGTATGATGCTCAGGACTTAAATGCAGGACATTATGAAGCTCTCAGTGGTTCAGTAATTAGTTTTCCACAAGACAGGATTTAGATATTCACAGATAAAAGTCCACAGTTGGATAATGCTAAGGTTGCAACACAAAATAACAAAGGAAAGGAAGCTCAAAGTTTAGACTGAAACTTTGTCTTTCTGGCCTTGTCCACGGTGGAAACAGAATCAAGCCACCTGAAATAGTTGCCTAGCTCTGATCACATGTTTGAAAACTGTTTTTGAACAAAGTTGTAGCAGGCAAGGCATTTGAACAATTTCAGTGGATCAGAGGGGAAAGATAAAACCTTTTTAATTAGTGTTCACAGAAGCCCTGCAATCTATCCTCTTAATAAGTCTGTAGCATGCATAACAGGCATTTTCAATGTGCTTTGTAACTTAGTGCAAATGCAAATCAGGTTACAATAGTGTTTGGCTGTAATTGTGTTTGTAAAAGGGTTACATGCCCAAATGGAGATTGAGCTTGCTCATGGTTTTGTTCCAATTGCTTCTGAGGGGAGGTTTGAAAACCAAATGAGATATTAAGTGAATCTGGGCATGAAAGGAAGTAGATCTGAATTGTCAGTGCAACTCTGGAATTTCTTACACTTGTCAGCTTAGAGTTGTCAGTTTTTCTTTAGTGATTCTGTCATAATTGTTGTCATAAATTATATAACGTTATAGACTATCCAGAACCTTTAAAAATGCTTTAAAAATATATACTAACTTTGGGAAAACATTTCACAGTATCAGTTCTGAAGTTTAATGACTAAATTGAAATCTTTAACTACAGTGATTGTTTTCTTTTTTTAAGAACATGCTGTGCTGCTTGGGGTATGTTTGAAGACTTAAATATTAATCTTTATTAATAAGATCCCATTGCTTTATCATTTGCCAGTCTAAGATTTGTGCTCATTTCTAAAACCCAAGTGTTAGGACTCAATAAATATTGGTATCCAAAATTGGAATGCACAGTAACACTTTTTAAAAACTTCCTTTTATAGCTTAGAACATTTTTTTAAAGACAGTTGAACTGAGAAATCTGTAGGCAGATGTAGTGTTTAGTGAATGAATGAACTAGTCAAATTAAAAAAAAATTATATTTCACCATAATTTAAAAAATTTTAAAGTCGCACCTCCAAATTTGACTTCTAACTTCTAGAACTGAAAAGTTACTTTAACAAAATAAAAAAGGTTTTCCTCTATGTTTAGGAAACTGTTGCTTTTGTGGTATTTAGAACATCCTTTTTGGGGAAAGGACACTTGTTTGGGAGAGGAATTAAGATATTGGGCAGTTGAGCTGGTGACCTGGCTTTGTCGTGGGTTTGTATACAGAATAATATGTGGCAACCAGATGGTGGTAGTGGTACCGGTAGGTAGCTTAAAGAAATGGCTGGGAGTTAGAAAACTTGGTTCTAGTTCTATTTCTGCCACAAACCAGCTATGTGACTTTGAGCACTTTAAAATCATTTTCCATTTCCTCAACTGTCAGACAGGAATAACAAACTTTTCTAGGCTTTAGAAAAAACAACTGTAGAGTTGTTATGGGGATAAATGAGGTAGAAGGAGTGAAAGTTTTTTGAAAATTTAAAAGCACTAGACAAAAATAAGGAAGTTATTTTAAGGATTAGCCTAAAACTAAATGTGTTTCTTTGAATGTATATTGTTTATTATGGCAGATGCAATACTCTATAATGCAAAAATGTCAAAATGTTGTCAAGTAAATCAATTTAAATTTAATTTAGTGAAAATAAGCCATGAAAAATTTCCATCTTAGGTATTTGGGGGAGAATTAAGAGAGCTTTGAGATCTCATAAACATCATTTTGATGTCACTACTCCAAAAAGGTTAGTGATTCTCTTGCTTTAGACAGTTCTTTCATCCGTCACTTAGGATAACTTACATATTAATACTCTCAGAAATCTTATGCCTGGAATGTCTGTCAGTCACTAAGATTTCAGTCTTTCTTCTTCTTAGTTTATATGAGTCAGATTGAGATCATTTACACCACCAGAATTTTGGATCTATTTTACTCACCAAAAATCAGTATATCCACTGATTAATCAATAATTCATTATCTTATTAATTTTTTTCATCATCTATTGAGCACTTACAGTGCTATCAAAAATAACATGCTCTCTCTCCCTCACTCTTATGAGGCAGTTATGTCTGTATTGCAGATGAGAGACTGAAGCATAATGAAGTTAAGTAACTTGACAATACCACACAGCTTGTGAGTGGTAGAGTTGGAATTGAACCAGCTCCAAGTCCTGAGGTCTCAACCAATAGACTGTATTATCAGTTCCTAAGACCCTGTGCTAATTGCTGAGACAAGGTAATTGAGATTCCTGCCCTCAAACTGCTAACAGTGGTAACACTTGAATTTCTTCTGCATGCTCAGTTGTAGGTCAAGACTTGCTTCTCATAATATGGTCTACAGACTAGCAGCACTGGCATCATCTGGAACCAGGCTTGGGTGCTTTGTAAATTTTGATGTGGCTTTTATATCACCTGGGGATAAGGAGAAAATGCAGATTCTCACTCAGTAGGTCTGGGATGGGGCCCAAGATACTTTTCTAATGTTTCCAGATGATGCAGTGTTGCTCTTTGGAGAAGCTTCCAGTTGGTGACTTCTAGAATTACTCTTATTTCCCAAAGTTAGGTACCCAGTGTGTCTAAGACAGGCCACGTGTACTGGATTATTTACTGAGTCCTGCTCTTCCTCCATTTCTGATGTTTCTTTGATCCAGATAGAAGAGCTTCCACCTTGGTTTCCTGACTTCAGCCCTCTGCTGCCCTGAGTCTTAGCCCGCATACCTGTGGCCCTGGCTACCTGCTTAGCTCTGGCTTAGACCCTCTCCAATGGGTCTGATCTCACACTCCCAGTTACTAGCATTGACAGTCCTGTATCTGTTGTGGCATCAACCTGGTTGAGGACCTTTATTCCCTTTTCTGCATCAGAATCACCTGTGAAGCTTATTAAACACCTGCAAGCCCTCTCAGCACCACTGGCATAGATTCTGGTTCAGTATACCTGGAGTGAGTCTAAGGACCCTTTTTTTTTTTTCCCAATCTTTTACAAACCTTTGTAGTTGATCTGATGGACAGCACATGCTGAAAACACGATCCCTGGGGTCCCTTGCTGTGCCATGACCAGATGGGAATTATTTGGAAAGTGATATTGGTGTAGCTTGGGTTCAAGTTTGCCATGCACTAGGAACATTTTCTCTATGCCTCTATGTTAGCAATGGGAGCACAACATAGGAAGAATTTAAAACTTTGCTGAGCTAGTTTCAGGGAGGCTTTGCTGAATGATTGACATTTGAATTGGCTAGTCATTGAATAAATGTCTTTTTTTTTTCAGGTTAAAGGAATAGCATATGCAAAGACAGAGATAAAAATAAGAAAGGTATCTTCAATACTGAGACATCCATTTTGACAAAAATGTTTGTTCAACACACGTAAGGGAGGATTAGGAGATAAAATTATAAATGTAGGTAGCCTCAGTTTCAGGACCTTATCTGTTAAATCAAAGAGTTTACACTTCATTCTATAGACAGAATTACCTGAGGTTAAGATGGAAAGCAAGGTGATCAGATATGTGTTTTGAAAAGATAATCTTGGCATTGAGGTATATGAATTTAGTGGGGCAAAACTGAAGGGAAAGAGACAAGTTAGGTACCTGTGGTAATAGAGTGTGAGATGGGGAGGGATGTTTTTCTCAGGCCACATGCCTGAGCCCTGAACTGAACTCCTTCTGTCTCAGACCCTGATGATGTTTCTTTATCACACTTATATTTTATAGTAATAATCCACATGTTAGATCTTTTAAATGGCATGGCCTTGAGAATTCAGGGAACTCAGTGCTTTTATGAGCCATCACTGGTTCTTCTCTTGATTATTTTACCTTATAATGCTAAGACAGCTAGCTCTAGGGTTCTTCTCTCAGGAGCTGCTTAGAGATTTCAGGTAATTATTTGCTAGCGAAATCTTCTACGTTGGTCTAAGAGAAACTTGAAAACAGTTAATGAGCAGCAATAGGAATGCCAATAGTTGGGAGAATTGTGTCTAGGCCTCTTGAATGTACTGCGATTGCCCAAGCTCTGGAGAAGGACTTTGCATAGTCCATTAGCCTCGACCCAGCTTGATTTTTTGTCCTGCATCTGAATTTGTCCTTCTCAGAGTGAATCTCAGATGTGCTTAGGCATTTCACCCATTTTTTTTGACAAAAGTGTTTGTTCAACACACATAAGGGAGGAGTAGGAGATAAAATTCTAAACTTCAGTACTTCCTTGTTCCTAGCTAAATTCTCTTCCTTGACTTTAATCTACATATGCTTATGTGGTAGGCTGAGTAATGGCTCCCCAAAGATAACTGCCATATCCTGTGAATATGTCACCATACATGGCAAAATGGACTAAGCAGATGTGATTAAGAATCTTGAGATGGGGAGATCATCCTGGATTACTGAGTGGGCCAGTGTAATCACAAGGGTCCTTTTAAGAGAGAGGTAGGAAAGTCAGTTAGAGAAAGAGATTGGGAGAGGCTGCCCTGCTGGCCTTGAAGATGGAGGGAGGGACCATGAGCCAAGGAATGCAGCCATCCTCAAGAACCTAGAAAAGGCAGGGAGACAAAATTTCCCCTTAGAACTTCCAGAGGGAATCAGCCCTGCCAACACTTTGACTTTAGCCCAGTTGGACAGATTTTGAACTTCTTACCTCTAGAACTGTATGACAATACATTTGTGTTATTTTAAGCCACTAAGTTTCTGGTAATTTGTTATAGCAGCAATAGGAAACTAATAGTTTATTACATACCTTTATCTGACATTTGTTTTGCTGTCCAGTTTGTCCCACCGATAACAATTTTGTTGCTTTATTGTTGTTTTTCCTTGAATACTTCTCTGCTAGTGGGCCAGCACATTTATTTCTTCTGAGCTTCAAATTCCTCGGTAACAAAGGAATTACCTAGGAGGTGAGTGACTGATGGGGCTGTATTGAGGTAAATGAGATAAGGCCAGTAAAGTACTTCACGCAGTGTTTGATGTAGGGTAGGTGAGAAATGAATGCAGTTCCTATCTGTTCATGAAATTCTGGTAAACTAATTGTTGGGTTTTTTCTCACAGTATTGGAGAAATTCAGTAGCTGTTTTTAATATTAATGGCTAACAGGAGTTTATTTAGGATTTAAATTAATAATTGCTTAGTGCTTATAACAATTCTTTTTGATCCATTTTGAATTTCATTTAAGAGATACTTTGATTTTGAATCTTTGGGGGGTAAAATATTATTCATGGCCATGTCTACACTGTGCAAACTAAACTAGCTAAAGCTTAGCAGAGCACTCTTTTTATTTTAAAATTTTTCTCCTCCTGCCCCATTTTGAGTGTTTTTCTACACACACACACACACACACACACACACACACACACGCACATAAACACACAGTGTCTACTTATAGTCTGCAATACAGTTAGTGCCCTATGTAGGAAGATGCTGTGAGGGTTAAATGAGAATGCAGGTGAAATATTTGGTCTGCTCTTTAGGAATATAATGTAAATTGTTGATACATCTGTTGTACTGACAAGGTTTTGAGCTACTTGGGAAAGATGTATATTATATCTTTGGATCCCTAAGGTCTTACAAGATTTGTTAAATAAATTACTAAATAAAAGTTGGAAACTTAGAGAGGAGCAATGAAGAAGAGTTGGAGAAAAGGAAAAGAAAGAACCAAATCTGGTAGTTATTTGGTTAGGTTCTCCCACTGTTTGCCTCAGAAATGTCTCGCGATCTCTGCATTTGAGCCCCTAGCCCCCAAACTACATAGTTAATGTGTGAACAAACTCTAAACCCTCAGTCACATGAACCAGTCTTAGTAACTCTGACTGTCCAACTAACTAGGGCTAGCAAATAGACCTTCTCTTTCCCTATATTAGTTTCCTATTGCTGCCTTAACAAATTACCATCAACTTAGTACCTAAAACAATACAGATTTGTTATTTTACAGTTCTGTAGGTAGGAAGTCCAGTACAGATTTCACCAGATGAAAATCAAGGTGTTGGAAGACTCTGTTCCTTCCTGGAGGTTCTAGAGGAGAATCTGTTTCCTGCTCATTTGGGTTGCTGGCAGAATTCAGTTCCTTGTGGTTGTGGGACCTAGACCCCCGTTTTCTTTCTTTTTTTCCTTTTTTTCTTTCTTTACTTCTTTCTCTTTTTTTAATGGAAGCAAAGATAAGGAGTGTTATGGGAGAATCATGTGGAAAATTGACAATCAAAAAATATTTTTGAAAATTTCATACCATCCCCAGGGGAAAATTTTACTAGCCCTATGAGGAAAGGAAGGCTTAGAGAAGTGCAGTAACTTGATTTAGGACACACAAAGTCCAGAGTCGAGTTCATTGGTCTGACTGTTGAGCTCATTCTATCAACCGCTCACTATTATATTTGCTGCTCTCTGGATGCATAGGGACCCCAGGCTCCCCCCAGTTTCTGGTATAAGTATGTCCCAAATATTGCATGGAGGTAAATGGCATGGGACTTTTTTTTAACCTTTTGACCCCCTTCACCCATTTCTCTCATCCCCCTACCCCTCACCTCTTGTAATCACCAATCTGGTCTCTGTATCTATGAACTTGTTTTTGTTTGTTTTTTTACATTCCACATATAAGAGAGATCATATGGTATTTGTTTTTCTCTGGCTGACTTATTTCACTTAGCATAATGGCCTTGAGGGCATTATTGTTGGCTGTCAGCTGAAGCCTATTTTCATCTTCTAAAGGCCACCTACTTTCCTTGGCTTTCTGTCCCCTTCCTGGTCTTCAAAGCCTGCAATGGCAAACTGAATCCTTCTCATGTTTCAAACCTCTCCTTATTCTTCATATCGTCTCTCTGACCCTCTCTTCTGCCTCTCTCTTCCAATTTCAAGGAGTCATGTTATTATGTTGGGCCCACCTGGATAATCCAGGAAAATCTCTACATCTAAAGAGCCTTAACTGAATCACAGCTGAAAAGTACAATTTGCCTTTAAGATAATATATTCACAGGTTCCAGAGATTAAGAGGTAAATGTCTTTAGGGGCCCATTATTCCCCCTACCACAGTCGATAACTGACAGCTTTTGTCTGTATTATAGTTCCACATCTTGTTTTCTAATTTGTGCAATATTATTTTCAGTCTCTCTCTAAGCCTCAGTTATCCAGTCTCAGAACTTTATTAGGCATTTGATTCAAATCTTTTGTTAACTTAGCTCTTCTGCAATGTAAAGTCATTTTTCTCCCAATTTGTTTCAGTTCAATTCAATTCAGTAAGAATTTATTGTCTACTGAAAACATTCCTGGTATGATAAGGTAAGGTATGGAGTTTGTAATCTGCTTTAGAGATAAGATGTATTCATATGAGACAGAGAAAAATGCAGGAGAGAATGTAATCACCGCGAGTATATATGACAGACAAGGGTGCTAAAAGGGGAAGATTAGAATGCACGGTGGGATTAGGAAAGCAAGGTTGTGATTTTGCCTGGCTAAAGTCACTTACAAGATGTGATTTAAGGAACGATGGTCAGATCTTTCTGTTTCAAAATATCTCCCTATATAGCTTGAAATGTTTGCTTCACTTTGTCACTATTATATCCATTTAGCTTAAAAAGCATCCTCTTTTACCAAGCCATCCTGTAGAACTCTTGCTCAGGGAATATATATTCTTAACTGTTCTTAATTGAATACTGCATATCCATCCTTGTACTTTAGTCTGAATCAACTTTCTATAGACCTTTAAATTTGTTGTCCTAGTATCTGAGAGGGTTTCTAGCACCAGGCATTTTGGGACCTCAATAGCATATAAGTGGAGTAAATCAGGAGCAGGTGGGGACAAGTCTTGGAAAACTGAGCCAGGACCCCTATTACTCTCTCATGATGTCCCTAAGAGAGATTAACATGGCGGTGGGGCTGACTCCCATGGATTGTGGCCAGAAGTCCATATTCCAGTGTTCAAGGGGAAGTAGTTCAAGTCTGAGACAAACAACCATTAACGTCACAGAAGCTCTTAAAATGATAAGTAGGGATAGAGCCATAGAAGTATCTGGAGAGAGTAGAAAATTACAGTCAGGTAGAGGTAGCTTGTTTCTGGGAGAACAGATCGAGATAGAACCTGAACCTCATCTAGGGTCCAGCCACATTAAGGAAACAAGAGGTAGGCAATTATTTGGATCCCAGGCAAATGGACCAGAATTTAGGATAGGGAGCTTGAATATAAAGTGGAAAGCATGGCCGAAGGCCAGAAATAGAGACTTGGTATGAATGGTGGGACAGAGGTTCCAGCCTGGGGCTTGGGATCACTGTGGTCAGGGAAGACATGAGCTTCTGCTGACAGACAAATTCCAGACCTTTGGGACCATAACTCTAATATTCAGTCAGGCCTCATTCTCATTGGCTCAGGCAGAACAGGGCTCACTGATTGTTGTTTTTCAGGGCCTGCACCTGGCCGTGGGTATTGTAGGTCCCGATTGTCAGCCTGTGGGGAATTGGATGAGCACAGTTGGTCTCTGCAGTGCTAAGAACACTTCCATGGAAATTTGTTTCACCTGTGTTGTGGAGTTTGTCTAATGCCAGATGACTTCAGGCACAGTTGAATTAAACTAACAAGTTGTTTGCTTTTACTATAGTGTTATTCCAAATCTGGACACTGGTCATTATTTGGTCATTTTGTTAATTTTCTAAGTTAAAAAGTTAGGTTGAGTTTTGGCAGAATAGGTGAAATTCTAATAATCCATGCTCTCTGAAGTTAAAATGAGAGGGAGTGAGTTCCCTGAGACTTGAGGAATTCAAACATTCATTAGATGACCACTTGGCAGATGTGATACTAAGGCTAAACAGGTGACATTTAAAGGTCCCTTCTAATCCTAAAATCCTATCTAAATAAGGATAATGTAAAATATCTAGATGTCATAGTTTATTGAATACCCGGCTTCTTTTAAATTTTAGAAAAACACATTAATTAGAAAAAAGATATTAAAAGGGATCATTTTCATTAAGCATGCTTGGTTATTTTAAATTACTTTCTTCAATTTAAAATCCCTTTCATACACTGATTACTTATTAGATAAACCAATAATTTTCATTTGTAGTAAAATGAAAATTTATGCATAAATATTTAAATGTTACACATAGTTATATCCATTGAGGATCCTTTTTTTTTTTTAAAGCATAAAATCCATACTGGTATATTTTATTAGAAAGTTGTTTATTTTAATGCTAGTTGCACTGGATTTTAATGGACTTTTTAATTGCAATTAAACTCACAGTTTTCAAAGTTCTTTTAGAAGAAGGGCCTATCTGTATTTAAGATGTGTGTTGCCTTAGGTAGTGCTGTCACCCAATCTCTGCTGTGTCTGGCAGGCAGTCTGTGAAGAAACAAGTCCACAAAAATGGTGTGTGATTTGGGGGTTGATGTCTATATCTAGGAATGAGATATGGTGGGAGAAGGCAACTTTTCCACCTTCATTTTAAGCCTAGAATCACAGAATTTACATGCTTCAAAAATTTTTAGTGACAACTCTCATACCTCATTTTACAGATGAGGAAACAGTCACAGTGAGGTTGAGTGGCTTATCTATTTATATATTGCACTTAGCAGTTCTCCCAGCTCCTTTACATTCAGTTTGACCCTGACAGCCCATTCAATTATTACTCTTCTTTTAAAGAAGAGGAGAGATCGAGTGAATTGGGCAAGATCACACAGTCAGTGGATGGGGGTCCTGCTGCCTCCACTTGTGATGCTGGAATATATCCTTGCACAGTACTTTTTTCCATCCTTATTTCTCTGGTGACTACAAGATGATTAAATCAAACCTTATTCATCTGAGGGTAGGTAAAATAAAGTTACAACATACCTCATTCGTTGCAAAACAGTGTAAGATTTGGAAGTGCTGAAAATAGCTTTTTCCTAAGGAATTTACTAAACTTATCATGTGTAGTTTATATTTTATAAATAATATTAGATACCAATCACATGTATTATTTTGATATTTACAGGTTTCATAATACTTAGCATTTTAAAAAGATTGCTTTTTATATAGTAATATTTGATTTATTACCTTATAATCATTGTTTTTGATGAACATTGACATATATATTTGAACATTCAGGAGCAGAAACTTTCTAATGATGCCAGTCAAAAGTTATTCTCAGAATTTTAATTTCATAATGTTGTACATTGTAAATAATTACATTTATTTCTTTTGATCTCTATGTGTTGATCTTTAAAAATATTCTTAACTATCTGCCTAAAGCTGGTGGTAGGCAGGACTTTTGATTGCAGTCTTCTCACACCTTGTGTCCTAAGAAGTCACTTTTCTCTTACTTTTCTTGAAGCCCAGATGTGAAGATCCTGCATTTTTTCCATTGCAGTGCAAGAAGAGCTTCTTAGCGTAGGGAAGATGCTTCAAAGCCACTTCGAAACCTCGATGTGCATGTCTGTGTCTGTAACTCACTGCTGAGCTGTTCACAACATGCTACCTGTTCTCATCTTTCAACATCCCAGAGAACTAAGCATTGCAATATGATTGCCATTCTGTAAATGGGGAAACTGAGGTTCTGGGAGGTTGAGTACAAAAACCATTCAAGATATCCTTTTTCTACCACAACAAACTTATTTTATTATATTTCCTTTTGAAAGAGAGAGAGAGAGAGAGAGAGAGAGAATGAAAGTAAGATCAACAGTGATCTTTACATTTGTATAGCACTCTAGAAATTTCTCTTTATTTTTCTAGCCCATTGTGTGTTATGTGTGTATTACAGTGTTCTCTAGAGGACTAATGTGATAACGATAATAGTAATATTTGTTAAAACCTTCCATATGGCAGACACTGTGCTGTTTCATATACTTTATCTCATTTCCTCCTCGCAGACGCCGTATGAAGTAGAAATTATTATCCTCATTTTTAAGATGAGAAAATGAGGCTTAGAGAGATTAAATGGCTTGCCCAAGGTTACTGCTGTTTAAAACAAGCAATCTAACTGCATATTCCAATACCCTAACCACTCTGCTCTGCTGCTTGCACTGTACCTAAGGCTCTTCTTTTTTACCTACTAATGTTTCTTCTCTTTCATGAAGGGGTTGCAGGGGAATGACTTCTGCACTAGCACTGTGCTGTTAAGAACTGCTGCTACTGACCAGTGTGCTCAAAATTTAGTGGGTATAAATATTACCTGAGTTGTTTCCTAAGGTACTAGACATTGCTGGTACTAGACATTGCTGAAATTTTCATACTAACCTAATTGATACAAGATTTAAATGTGAATTAGAGTTGGTCAGTGGGTAAACCCCCAAATTTGATATTGTCAACAAATGTGTAAGTAAATAATCATCTCTTCACAAGTTGTTATATGAAAACAGATGTTATGATGTCAGTTGCTTTAAGCAAGCTTTGTGGTGCCTATTCTATGTAATTAATACAATCATGGGATATAATCCAAAAGGGTCTTTACTTTTGTCTTTCTGCCCCTTTAAATTTCTCCAGTGGCATTAGCTTGTCTGCTTATGGATGGAAATATGTGGTCAATTCTATGGCTTTTCTGTTCTCTCTCTTGGGTCCTACATTTTGGAGCTTGAGAAACCTCCACACTGTTTTCCACAGTGGCTGCACCAATTTACATTCCCACCAACAGTGTACAAGGGTTCCCTTTTCTCCACATCTTTGCCAACGTTTGTTATTTGTGTTCTTTTTGATGATAGTCATTCTGACAGGTTTGAGGTGATATCTCATTGAGGTTTTGATTTTCATTTCCCTGATGATTAGAAGTGTTGAGCATCTTTTCATATGCCTGTTGGCTGTCTACATTTCCTCTTTGGAAAAATGTCTATTCAGTTTTTCTGCCCATTTTTTAACCAGGTTGTTTGTTTTTTTGATGTTGAGTTATATGAGCTGTTTATATATGTTGGATATTAATCCCTTATCGGTTATATTATTCGCAAATATTTTCTCCCATTCAGTAGGTTGTCTTCATTTTGTTGATGGTTTCCTTTGCTGTGCAAAAGCTTTTACGTTTAATTAGCTCCCATTTGTTTACTTTTTCTTTTATTTCCTTTACTTTAAGAGACAGATCCAAAAAATATTGCTACAATTCATGTCAAAGAGTGTTCTGCATATGTTTTCCTCTAGGAGTTTTACAGTATTGGGGTCTTACATTTAGACTTTTAATCAATTTTGAGTCTATTTTTGTATATGATGTTAGAGAATGTTCTAATTTCATTCTTTTACATGTAGCTGTCCTGTTTTCCCAGTACCACTATTGAAGAGACTGTCTTTTCTCCATTGTATATTCTTGTCTCCTTTGTCATAGATTAATTGACCATAAGTGCATGGGTTTATTTCTGGGCTCTCTATCTTGTTCCATTGATCTATGTGTCTGTTTTTGTGCCAGAACCATACTGTTTTGATTATTGTAGCTATGTAATATAGTCTGAAGTCAGGGAGCATGATTCCTCCAGCTCTGTTCTTCCTTCTCAAGATTGCTTTGACTATTCAGGGTCTTTTGTGTTTCCATACAAATTTTAAAATTATTTGTTCTAGTTCTGTGAAAAATGCCATTGGTATTTTGATAGGGTTAGGGTTAGGGTTGAATCTGTAGATTGCCTTGGGTAGTATGGTCATTTTAACATTTACAGTCTTTTAAAATACATAAATGAATCTGTTCCTTTACGAGCAAGATTGTCTTTTCTCCCACTGACCTCTTGCCAGTGTAGAGAAGTCTGTGGATTGATTTGGGGTTTGGTAGTATTTTTAGTTCTCTAAGTCCAAAGAATAAGATCATGGAACCAAGCAACAGTTACAAAGTAGGTAGAACCACTTTATTATTACCTAGTGGACTGGACCCCCACTTATATACCACTTTATATCATCTTAGCTCCATTTTTTTCCTCCATTCACTGCTGCAGTGGCCAGGTCCACACAGACTTTGACCAGATTTATATAGGCATAGTCTGACAGTGCCTCAGCCAGGGCCAGTTCCTTCTTTTTTCCCATCTTCTGTTTCTCTGACTACCTTAGAACTGCTGGGCTCTCATGCATGATCAACCAAAAGAATGGAGGCAAAGGAGTTAATGCCCATGGGGCCACTTGGCTAATAGAGAATATACCAGGTAGATAAATGTTTCTTCCTTTTCAATACCAGGTGGGCAATTCTGAAATGCATGTCCATAAAGCTTCTCATAATCTGTTTTTTTAAATAAATTTATTTATTTTATTTTATTTATTTTATTTTTGGCTGTGTTGGGTCTTTGTTGCTGCGTGCGGGCTTTTCTCTGGTTGTGGTGAGCGGGGGCTACTCGTCGGTGCGGTGCACGGGCTTCTCGTTGCAGTGGGTTCTCTTGTGAAGCATGGCTCTAGGCATGTGGGCTTCAGTAGTTGTGGAGCGCAGGCTCAGTAGTTGTGGCCCACGGGCTCTAGAGCGCAGGCTCAGTAGTTGTGGCACACGGGCTTAGCTGCTCTGCGGCATGTGGGATCTTCCTGGACCAGAGATCGAACCCATGTCCCCTGCGTTGGCAGGTGGATTCTTAACCACTGCACCACCAGGGAAGCCCTCATAATCTGTTTTGAACTAGTAATTATTGCCCATAGAGGTTTCCAGCTAGATAACACATCTTTGTAATGACTTTGACTTCTTCCCCACAGATTCCTCCATCCCTCACTACTATTCCCTGAGATCAATTCCCAAATAAACTACCTGCCTGCAAGCCTTTTTCTCAGGCTTTCAGGGTGACCCAGGCAAAGACTAATTACCAATACTAATCCTTCTCATTTTCTGTCTCTTGAAGATTGGTGTAAACCCAGAGATTAAAAGTTATAAATTCTATGAAATTGGCATGTCTACAAAGAGTAATGCCTGTATTTGTTGGCTTCAGTTGAATAATTTGACACCAAGAATTGAAATTGCTCATAAGTAATTCATGAATGTGGGCAATAGGAGCTGAAATACCACCAAGCTGTCATCCTCTCTTGGAAGCAGAGGACTGGACTAAATAAGTTCTTTGAGAAACAATGAGGATTTAAGTGACTTTTATCAGAGGGAGGCACTTTCTTTTTGGCTCAGGAAGGTATCAAAAAGGCTTGTCATTTATCCGGGCTCACAAGTAGCTATAGACCAAGGGGATGCCTTACGGTTTGCTTTAATTTAAAAGTGATATATTCTTTCCACGATTCAGAGTTGTCCTAGGTGATAGTGATGCTGAGGTCACTTCCACCTGGCTTTGTGCTGCACAGGAGAAGCTGAACAAATGTTTTCCCATTCGTAGTCTCAGAAACTCCTGTAGTTGTACGATAAGGCAGTCCATGGTTCCTAAACACTGTTCTATGGACTAACTGTAGCAAAATCACTGAGGAAGCTTTTCTAAAATACATGGTTCTAAGTTCTGGAGATTTGGATTAGTTTTGGAGTTTGGGCAGTGGTAGGCTGGAACTGGCCTGTGTAGCTTGTGAGAGCCCATTGTTCACCTCTCTAACTCTGCCTTGAGTGACTTGAGTGTTAGTAGCTTGAAATCAACTCTAGTGAGTATTTATTCTACGGAAATTGGCAAATGCTTAAAATCAGAGATTTATTTTTCCTGCTAGAGAGCTGGTGTCAAACATTTATTAGCACATCACGGCCTGGGGCCAAGGATCCAGTATAACCTCTCACTCAGATAAGGAATTCAGGAGTGTGTAGTATTTTTATTTTTGATTTAACATGGGCTATTTACATGGCAGTACTATTAGCCCTTTATCACTTTTTTTGGCAAATATTTTAAAGGTATATCTGTTAACATTTTTTATTTAAAATAATATTATTGAAATTACTTTAACAAATTGCCAGTTTTGACTATATGTAATTACAAGTTTGACCAATTTGTGCTGTAGCAACTAATGTAAATGACCTCTTATTTGACACTGCATTGGGTTTTCTAAGGGAAAATGAATGATTCCGTATTAATTTAATTTCGTATGTGAGTTGTACAAAAATTAAAATTATTATACAAAATTAAAATATCTGGTTTAGTTTAATCATAGTTCTTAAACTGTTTTAACAGAACCTTGGAGTATCACTAGTCTCCTGATTATTATAATTTAACAAATGATTGCTATACTAAACCAAATGGTTACCATGGCAGGATTTCATCTGGAGTCTGGAGATAGGAAGGGTGGCTCATTAGAGTGGGGTTCTTATTTCTCCTCCCTATTGGTACCTCCAATTGTTAAACATTAAACATGGTGAGGCTGGAGAATTCAGTACGTATTTATAAAAAGGACAATGATTCTCAAGACAATGCCTATATTTCTGTACCTGGCAACAGTGATTTAAAGACTAGTTAAGGTCATTCAAGCCATTGCCAACAAAGTTAATGCTGATGAGTCTGGAATACAAAAATCACAGTTTGGTTTTAACACAAAAGAGGAAATGCTAAATTGTTAAATGTGGTATAGTATTTTGAAAATTGAATTAGATGTGAGCAAACCTGCATTTGGCCTCAGCTTCATCATTTCCTTTTCAAGTGCCATTGGTCAAGTAATATAATCTTTATCAGCATTGGTTCCTTATTCTTGAAACTACTCTATTTATATCACATAGTTTATTTGAAGATCAAATGAGGTAATATATGTGTGAGCAATTTGAATACATTACTCTTCAAACGTAAGAAATTATTAATATTAGTTTTTTATTTCAAATACTTAGGAAGGATATTATCCTTTTATTAAATGGGATCCATCACATCACATATGTAATATACTCAGTTGATAAATCCCTTATCAGAACTTTAAACAATTGAATGAGTCTTAATTTGCCATTGACATGTATGGTTACCTTTTTTTATGCCATCTTGATTATTATGAACTGATATTATTTTGCAATTATTTTATGGCAGGATGGCTATATTGTTTAAAATATTTCTATCTTATGTGAATATAGTAGTATGAATAAAGAAAGTAACAGTTAACACTATGGAGTTCTTACTATGTAGGAGGAAAATCCTATAGAGCAGACTATCCAAAAGTTTTCAGATGAAAAAACTAAGGCTTAGAGAGAAGTATTGACTCTTCCAAGTCTTAACAGTGAGAAAAAATGATAAAGCTAGGACTGAGATATTGTTTCACTTGACACCCAACCTCAAACTCTGAGCCAAAATGCTAATAATACTGCCTCTTGCATTATTCACCTTTGCCTTTATTCTCACCATAACTCTCATCTTCATTACTCAGTAAAAGTGGGTATGTATATACATGTAAAACAAGTGACCCTCTTAGATAAACAAGATGAATAAGTGATGGTGACAGTTCATAGTTGGAAGCAATCAGAGACCACTGCCTCTATGTGGCTGCAAACTACTTGGTATCCTGACATAGTCTCTGATTTCTGTAAATCACATTCATAGTAATTTATAACTGTAATAAATGGCATTATTTTTTTCACTAAGTCCAGATTTGAAGAGCAAGTGGAAATTTCCCCTCAATGACACTATTATTTGGTTTATTAAAGTATTCATAAACACAATTTTTATTATTTTTAAATGCATAGGCATTTATATTTTTTATTTATAATTGCTACAAAAGCCATAGATATTATAATCCTCATTCTGCAAATAAGGAGACTGAGGTGGAGAGCACCTCACCTGAGGGCACAAAGTTGCTAAGTGGTAGAGGAGGAATTCAAACTTTGGTTCCCTAGACTCCCAGGTCCATCATTTTCTCACTAACAACACATGGCACTATGTTTGTGGAACACCCTGGAGGGGGGGTCCTATAAAGGAAAGTTTACAATGTGACCATACATAAACTTTGAATAATTATCATATTTAAAAATCACAAGGTTTCACATGCAAATCTAAGTTTGTGATTTGTCTGGAAGGTCTGAAACAGGGGCTGGGAGGAAGTACTCTCTGCTCCCTTTAAAATGCAGCCTGAGCTCTCATTTTACCACCTTCCCTATCACTTCTCTTGTCATCAACCACACTACTACCTGACCCTATTAGAGTTGATCACCTATGGATCCTGTTGTGATTTCAAAGGTTTGTCAACTGAAGAAGAAAAGTTAAGATTGTGCTGTATTTGTGATAATTTGGGGGCAAAGTTGTCATAGTCGTTTCCAAGATAATGTATTTTGGTTCTGAACCAGGGACTTCTGAGAAGATGAATGCTTTAGGCCCTTCTTCTGGAATTATAATCGACTGACATGAGCGTTTATTAAAATTTCGATGTTATTCAAATTCAGTCAGTATAATTTTTAGTATTTCTATAAACTGGAATTTGTGTGGTAAAGAATAATGCTTGCATTGGGAGCTCAAAAATGATAAGATCCTACTTTTTTTTTTTTTTTTTGCGGTACGCGGGCCTCTCACTCTTGTGGCCTCTCCCGTTGCGGAGCACAGGCTCTGGACGCACAGGCTCAGCGGCCATGGCTCACGGGCCTAGTCGCTCTGCGGCATGTGGGATCTTCCGGGACCGGGGCACGAACCCGTGTCCCCTGCATCGGCAGGCGGACTCTCAACCACTGTGCAGCCAGGGAAGCCCAAGATCCTGCATTTTGTTTGGAAACAAACATATTCTAAAGGCAAGGGTGGGTTGGAAAGGGAACACGAACCTCCTTTTGTATATTATTATGTAAATCATAGTGTATCAGGTAATCCTCAAAATAGGCCTTTATATCATTACTCAGATGGAATAAGCATAATTTTTTATGGCTAGGCGATTATATAGTTCATCTCTCAAAGAAACAAGACTTCATAGCTAGTGCTTTATTTGGGTTTTCTAATTAAAAAAATGAAACAAAAAATTATTCTAGAGTTAAAATTTTGAGGAAAATATAACAATTAAAAATATCAATTTTGCCGATATTTAAAAAAAGAATTGTGTTTCTTAAGTATATCAAAGTTTTAAATAAACTGTTACAGGAAATTTTATTCATTTATAGGCAGTCAAAAAAATATCTCAAGTCTAGTGGGAATGGGAGGAATACTTTCTAATACTTGAAGTTAAGTGTTTCTTTTATGGGACAATTTTCTAAGTACAAATGACTTCATATCCACACTCACATGTAGTCTAAAATGTTTAGATCATTAATAAAAACAGTTTACATATACTTCTTAATATGATAATTAATGTAAATGAATTTGCAAGTTTAAAAACAATAAGCAAACATAAGGCAATATTATTATTTGGATATTTTCTGAGTTCATACTGTGAATCAAGCACTGCTAGGTGCTGTGAAAGATTTATAAAAATATGTATTTTTGAATATTTATTTTAAATAATCAGTAGGCTCATAATTTGAAAAATACATAAAGGTACATAATAAAAATACCATGAAAATTATTACTTCACCTCTGTTTCCATCTCCAGAGGCAACATATATTACCAGTTTCTTGTGTGCAGATAAGCAAATACAAGCCAAGCGGGGGATATTCTCCCCAACATCTGGGTTGTACAGCCTGCTTTACACATATAGTAACATCCAATGCGTAGTTCCTAATCTTGCTTTTTCACACACATATCTTGGAGATTATTCCATAGCCTGAGTAACAGATTATATCCTTTTTTTATGCCTGCAAACTATTTCCTTTGGGTGTTTCATAATCTATTTTAGCAGTCATCTGTTATGGACATTTAGGTAGTTTCCAAATCTTGCTATTCCAAACCATATTGCAGTGAATAACCTATATATAGGTCTATTCACCCATAAGTCACTATGACTTTAAGAAAAATTCCTTGAAGTAGAGTTGGATTAAAGGGTATGTACTTCTATAAATTTGATAGATATTGTCAAATTACCTTTGTAGAGGTTGTGCCAGTCTTCACATTGACTAACAGCATACAAAAATGCCTGTTTCCCAACTGCCTGGCCAAACAGTATTATTAATCTTTGGTATTTTTGCCCATCTGATAGGTAAAGAATGGTATATTAGTGTAGTTTTAATTTTCATTTTTCTTATTCTCTTATTCATGTGTTTAAGAGTTATTTGTGTTTCATTTTCCACGAACTGTACACATTGTTTGCTTATTTTTCTTTTGGGCCATTTATTATCAAGTAGTAGGTGTTTATTGTTTATTGGTTTGTGATAGACATTGCAAATATTTATCCCAGCTTGTCATTTTTCTTTTGCCATTGTTTATTATAGTTTTTGCTATAAAGATTGTTATGAATTTGTTATGAATTTTCTATGTTGTAGAATTTATCAATCTTTTGATTGATGGCTTCTGTGTCATATTTAAATAGGCTTCTTCTACACCAAGATTATAAAACATTTCTCCCAGGTTTCTTCTAATACTTCTATGCTTTCACTTTTACAGTTAAATCTTTGATTCATTTGGAATTTATCCTGATGTAGAATATGAGGTATAGCTCTAATGTTATTTTTTTTCTAGATGGCTACCTAGTGGCATTTATTGAATAATCCATCTTTTCTTCAGTGAGTTGAGATGCTGCCTTGCTACCTTTTGTTATGTTAATAATTATGGAGTGCACACTATGAATCAATCGTTGTGTTAGGTACTATGGTAAATTTTAAAAGTGTAATATAGTTCCCACAGCCAGAAATTACTGTCTAGTTATAGCAACAAAACTAACGCTCATGGAAAAAATAAAATGGTGTGTTGTATCAGAGATGGTTTTATGGAGGGGTGGACATCAGTTCTTCCCTGACAGTTGTAAATGGAATTAGAGAATAAAAACACACAGAAGAGAAATAGGAGAACAGAAGAAAAGGAGGATACCTGCTCATACTCATTAACCAAAGCTGATAGTTCTAGACCAGACGCAGGCTAAAAGTTGATTAGCAAATATTCGTTATGGATATATTTCTGTATGGCAAATGCTTTTATTTTGTAGAAACACATCTATCATATCTAAGTTGAAAATTACCATTATAAGATGCTGTTAATTTCTTAAATTCTTCATTTTTAAGTTATATGTGGGAATAAAGGTATTTGTAGAAAATGGCTTCAACCTCAATAGCCACTGTGAGAGCAAGCATCTTGTTAGTACATTTGGAATTATTTGGATATATCTGAATTGTTTCCTGTTGTATTTTCTTGCTTGTTTAATATTGAAGCTCTTTGTATGAAATTAGCCATACTGGACTCTATCACTTAAAAACTTGAGATATAATTTTTTTTTTTTTTTTGGCTGCGCTGCATGGCTTGTGGGATCTTAGTTCCCTGAGCAGGAATCGAACCTGGCCCCTTAGCAGTGAAAGTGGAGAGTCCTAACCACTGGACCATCAGGGAATTCCTGAATTATAATTTATATGTCATAAAGTTCACCATTGTAAAGTGTAGAGTTAAGTGGTTTTGAGTAAATTCATGAGATTATGCAACCGTCACTTCTACTTAATTCCAGAATACTTCCATTACCCCAAAGAGAAACTTTGTATGAGTTAATAGTCACTCCACATTATCCCCACTCCCAAGCCCCTGGGAACTACTAATCTAATTTCTGTTTGTGTAGATTTGCCTGTTCTGGAAGTTTCATATAAATGGAATCATATAATATGTGGCCTTCGGTATTTGTCTTCCTCATGTAACATAATTATTTGAGGTTCATCCATGTTGTAACATGTGTCGGCAATTTAGTCTTTTTTATGGCCAAATAATATTCCATTGTGTGAATATACCACATTTTGTTTATTCATCAGTTGATGGACATTTGAGTTATTTCTACTTTTTGCTAATATGAATAATGCAGCTGTGAAAATTTGTGTACAAGTTTTTGTGTGGACATAAGTTATTTCTCTTGGGTATATACCTAGAAGTGGAATTGCTGGATCACCTGATAACTCTATATTTAAATTTTTGAGGAACTGCCAAACTGTTTTCCACATTGACTGCACCATTTCACATTCCCACCAGCAGTGTATGAAGGTTTAGATTTCTTCAGATCTTTGCCAACACTAGTTATTTTCCATTTTTAAAAATTATAGCCATCCTGATTTGTGAAGTGGCATATCATTGTGGTTTTGATTTGCACTTCTCTGATGACTAATGATGTTGAACATCTTTTCATGTACTTATTTGCCATTTGCGTATCTTCTTTGTAGAAATATCTATTTAAATTATTCAGCCATTTTCGAATTGGTTATTTGTCTCTTCATTATTTAGTTGTAGGTGTTCTTTATACATTCTAGAAACTAGACCCTTATCAGGTGTATGATTTGCAAATGTTCTCTCCCATTGCTTAGTTGTTTTTTTTTCATTTTCTTGGTAGTATTCTTTGACACAGAAAAGTGTTTTTTTTTAAATTAATTAATTAATTTATGGCTGTGTTGGGTCTTTTTTGCTGCTTACGGGCTTTCTCTAGTTGCGGAGAGCAGAGGCTATTCTTCGTTGTGGTGCACAGGCTTCTTGTTGTGGTGCACAAACTTCTTGTTACGGTGGCTTCTCTTGTTGTGGAGCATAGGCTCTAGGTGCATGGGCTTCAGTAGTTGTGGCATGTGGGCTCAGTAGTTGTGGCTTGTGGGCTCTAGAGCACAGGCTCAGTGTTGTGGTGCATGGGCTCAGTTGCTCCATGGCATGTGGGATCTTCCCGAACCAGGGCTCAGAACCGTGTCACCTGCATTGGCAGGTGGATTCTTAACCACTGTGCAACCAGGGAAGTCCAGTTTTATTTTTTCTAATTTTTATTAAATATCCAGCTTATTTAAAATTTTAAAATGAATCTAAATAATCTATTTTTTCTTTGGTTGCATATGCATTTGGTCATATCTAAGAAACTTTTACTTAATTCAAGTGATCGTATAACTCAAAGATTTACTCCTGTGTCGTATCCTAAGAGTTTTATGGCTTTAGCTCTGATTTTAGAAATTTGATCTATTTTGAGTTAGTTTTTATATGGTGTGAAATAGGGATCCAAGTTCATTCCTTTGTGTGTGGATGCCAGTTGTCCCAGCACCATTTGTTGAAGAGACTATTCTTTCCCCATTGAGTGATCCTGGTATCCTTGTTGAAAATCAATTGACTGTGTAGATGTAAGGGTGTATTTCTTGACTCTCAATTCTATTCCATTGATGTATATGTCTGTCTTTATTCTAGTATTACACAGTCCTGATGACTGTAGTTTTGTGGTAGATTTTGAAATTAGGAAGTGTGAGTCCTTCAACTTTGTACTTCTTTTTCAAGATTGTTTGGCTATAGTGGGTGACTTACACTTCTATATAAATTTTGTTTTATTTTTTTTTAATCTTTTTTTTCTATATAAATTTTAGGATCAGCTTGTCCATTTCTGCAAAAAAAAGGAAGTTATAATTTTGACAGGGATTGCATTTAATCTAAATCAACTTGAGGATTAAATGTTTGCAAATAACCTGATTTTACTATTTTTAAATATGTAAACATTCTTACAACTCTATAATTTTTCCTAATACTTCCCCTACATTTTAAAGCTAATTATTAAATTATTTAAAAAATATGATGTGAATTCAGTGGCCTTTCCCAATGGCTACTATTACTGCATGCTTATTTTTGCTGCTTTTCTGAAAGAGCATTCTATCTAACTTGAACTTACCTAATACTGATGATGATGGTTATGTTAATGGAGCTGGTATATGTAACAATGACCTTGATGGGTAAGGATGACAGCCTGTACTTCCTGAGTGCCAGTTATGTACCAGGTTCTTGCACATCATATTTAATCCTTCTCATAACCTGGGAGGCAGATAAAAGCATCACAAATTTATAGGTGAGAAAACTGAGACTTGATAAAGAATCTGAGACTTAGAAAGGTAAGTGACTTTCTCAAGGCCTCAGAAAGCTGATAAATGCAAAGCTGGGATTTGAACACTCCTTTTTTCCACATTACTGTGTGTTCTTTCCACATATGAACATCATATTTAAAAAATTTCAGACCAGTGTACACTGATGATGGGAGATTTTGGCTTCCTATAGTTAGGTATGAATGATGAAAATAAAATATTCTAGTAGGAATAGATTATTAACGTAATCGATATTCCTTCCCTTTTCAAGATGTTCCAGCCATAATGGCTCTTTTTCTATATTTCCTACATTAATATGCCAAGCTCATCCTTACCTAGAAGCCTTTGTACTTGCTGTTTTTATTCCCCTCTTCTTGGAAAGCTTTCTCCAGATATTTGCATGGCTGACACATTTTTCATCTTTGAAATCTTGGTCCAAATGTCTCCTCAAAGAGGCCTTCCCTGACTACCTCTTGATAAAATATTTTACTTCTGTCCCCCCACTGCCATAGTTATTTCTTTCCCATATTAGATTATATTATTATCTTCATAGTCCTTATAAGTAACTGAAATAATTTTATTTATTTATATATTTATTATCCCTTTCCTCAAACCAGAATATAAGCTCCTTGGAGACAGGCATTTTTCATTTTTGTTTTTAACCAAAGTAAATAGTCTTGTCTCATAGAAGTTTTTCAAATATTTTTTGACTAATTGTGATTAATTATAAACTGTTTTCTCAACATGTGCCTCAATTTGTCATTTATTTTGGCATAATTTTGACATATGATTACTTTTCCTCCTTATTTATAAACTTGGTTTTTTTAAGAGATTTCTCTAAATCAAAATTTTATTGCTTTATGGTGAAGAAACCTAGGCGTTCAGTCACACAAATAAGCTCTCAATAATTAGAGAATTTTTTCTAAACTATATGAACAACTGTTTCTCTTTATTTTTAAATTAATGATGGACTCCCTGTGCTAGTTTCTATTTTGAACTTTCGTTTCAAACTTTTATTGTTACCTTTTTTTTTTTTTCTGTGTATTTTGCCTTGCTAACTAGATCATAAGCTACCTGGAGCAGCCCACTGGACACCTATAGTGTTGAGTGGAGTGATTGAGCAGTGTTGAGCTACTTAATAAACTCTGCTTAGTTGTTTTTATTGCAACTTAAGTCAAGAAACGAAGAGAAGAAAGCTAAATCAACAAAATGTTGTTAATAATGATCATAATGTTTCTGTAACAAACTTGTTGGAAGAAGGATTTGATCATTTTCTAAAATATGGTTTATGTGTTTTATTGCAGAACTTCCTAAATAAGCTCTCTTCATTATTTGAAAGTTATTTATCCTGTTTTCATGGTTATAAAGGCATGGTCTTTGTAGCTGGTTGACCTATATAATTCAAAGTCTTCCAGGGTACTTAAAAGAAAAGCAACTTGGTATAGAAAGACCCTAGAATTACACTTCTATTAGTAAATCTTTTGCTTTTTTTAAGAAAGAAAAGTACACAGTCAATGTTCTAGCATCCTAGTTGGGTTGAGATCTTAGTGGAGTTAAATGCATAAATAGGTAAACAATACTCTTTCAGGAAAATCTGATAGAAAATTACTCTTTTGCTATAATTGAAAGAGATGTTCTTACCTTACAGCATTTGTGATATGCTGAATTTATTTGCAGTGTTTATAATATCTCTCATATATTTTGTAGAAGTAAGTTTTAGTATGTTTATCAAATTAAAAATTGCCTCTGAGATTGTTCATTCTGTTTTCTAAACTTTATCACTGATGATAGATACAAGGCACTTCTATCATTTATTTTAAAGACTGTTTATTAACTTGTCTTTAGGCTAGCTCAGATTGCATATTGCTAAGAAATTAAGTGCTTTGGACAATCAGCAATTTGCATAATTATTGTTTTGGAGATAATTCTGTAGGGAATAGTCTGCTTCTATGAATATTTATAAAGTATCTGATTTATAAGCACAGAGACAATGAGTATAAGGTATTGTTATCTAGTTGTCTGAAAGATAATAAAATGTCCACGGAGAATAAATGTAATATCTTTGATATTGTTCAAACGACTTCATCAGTAATCATATAATAGAAAAAAGAAACAGAGTAATGGGAAATTTTCCATTATTTAGATTATTCTCGCACTTTCAGAACACAGTCCCTGAAATATTCAATATGATAGTTTATGTCTGAGTGTGTATATTCACGTATGATGACATATAAGTAACAGGTATATGTAATGGACATCATAATGTGAATGATGAGAATTAATCTAGGTTAAGGTTGGTAAATTTACTGCCTGTGGGTTGAATCTGACCCACTGCCTATTTTTGTGAGTAAGGTTTTATTGGAACACAATGCTCATTCATTTGTGTAATATCTGTGACTACTTTCATGCTATAACAGAGTTGAGCATGGCCTGCAAAGCCATGCCCTTTAGAGAAAAATTTGTGTCCCGTGATCTAGACATCATCATACAAATTAAGCTGATCCTCATACTCCACAGAGCCTATGTTGCTGCATTTTAAAGTATTTTTCTCTAGATGCTTTTCTTCCTAACATAATGTGACTGCTGAAGAGCATCTACAGTTATCAGCTTAAACATGATCCAAGGAATTTTTTTGATCGTTATCTTCCACCTATATTTATAATCATAAGCATTCAAAGTAGAGGTATATAAAACACATTAATACAAAACCAAGGTATTATGTCATAAAACAATCTATATTCTACCAGTGCTTTTTGAATATCCAGGGCTTACTTAATTAATATCTTGGTAATTGAAAACAAAAGTTTAGCAAACTCTTTATTGTATATACTGTGACCCTTCAAAGCTAATCCTTCTATCACAGGAGAGTAGTTTCCAGTATTCTCCTTCCTCACTTAACTACTGAGGACAAATGAGGAAAACCAATTCCAGTGTAATATAAAAGTACTTTACACCTTGATTTTAAGGCTTCTAATTTCAATAAAAATAAAGTATTGGATCAAATGACTTCCAAGTTTTCTTTTCAATTTTAAAATTTTATGATTTTTTTTTTTTGTGGTATGTGGGCCTCTCACTGTTGTGGCCTCTCCCGTTGCGGAGCACAGGCTCCGGATGCACAGGCTTAGCGGCCATGGCTCATGGGCCCAGCCGCTCTGCGGCATGTGGGATCTTCCTGGACCAGTGTACGAACCCATGTACCCTGCATCTGCAGGCGGACTCTCAACCACTGTGCCACCAGGGAAGCTCCAAAATTTTATGATTTTTTACAAAAAACTAGTATAAGCATTTATCAAACAAAAACAAATATGTCCTCTTAAAGAATCAGTTTAGTTCATCATTAATAATTAAAATAGTTCTTTTTCATAAGCTCATTCTCTGTAGTTATAAGTCATAAGGAAGGAACTGCAAAAGAATAGCCGAATAAGTGGAAAGGTATACCATCTTCATAGATTGGAACTCAATATTGTTAAGGTGTCATTTCTTCACAAATTCTATAGATTCAGTGAAATTCCCCCCCCCCCACAAAAAATCCCAATAGATTCTTTTTTGTAGAAATTGGCAGATTGATTCTAAAATTCATATGGGGACCGAGAAAGACAAATATCATATGATATCGCTTATATGTGTAATCTAAAAAAATGATACAAATGAACTTATATACAAACCAGAAATAGACCCATAGATATAGAAAACAAACTTAATGGTTACCAGAGGGGAAAGGGGGTGGTTAAGTTAGGAGTTCGGGATTAACATATACACATACAAGGACCTACTGTATAGCACAGGGAACTATACTCAATATTTTGTAATAACCTGTAAGGGAAAATAATCTGAAAAAAATATATATGTATAACTGAAACACTTTGATGTATACTGAAACTAACATAATACTGTAAATCAACTGTGCTTCAATTTAAAAAAAAATCGTATGGAAATGCGAAGGACTTAGAATAGTCAAAAAGAATCTTGAAAGAACAATATTGAAGAATGTACATAAACTGCTTGATTTTAAGAGTTACTTTAAAGCTAAAATAATGAAGACAGGTGTGTTATTAGCATAGGGCTAGGCAATTAGATCAACTGAACAGAACGGAACACAAATATAGTAAATTGATTTTGGACAAAAGCACCAAAACAGTTAAATGAAAGAAAGGAAAATCTTCAACAAATGGTTCTACAGCAACTAGAAAATGAACCTCTATCCCTACCTCACACTATAAAAAAAGTTAATGGAAGATGTGTCATAGATGTAAATTTAAGAGCCAAAACATAAAGCTTCTAGGAGAATAACAGAGGAGAATTTCACTGTGTCTTTGACATTTGAGGATTTCTTAGCAACACACGCATATACACACACACGCACACACCCCAACCACAAAAGGAAAAAATATAGATGAATTGGATTGTGTAATAATTACAGTTTTTCTCTCATCAAAAACAAATAAAAAAGAAAATTGTTAAGGAAATAAAAAGCAAGCTATAAACTTGGAGACAATATTTGCAACCTTTATATCTGTCAAGATAATTGTTCCAGAATCCTACAAGTCAATAATAATGACCATCAACTCAATAAAAATTAACAGACTAGAACAAATACTTCAACAAAAAAAGAGAAATGAATGGCCAATAAGCATATGAAAGAGTGCTCAGCATAATTATGGAAATGCAAATTAAAACTACACATTCCATAGCCAGACAAATTGCTAAAATTAAAAATAATGACAATATCAAAGATTGGTGAGAATGTGGAAAACTAAAGCTCTCATATTGTTGGTGAGTGTGTAAAATGGTATAATTATTTGGAAACAGTTCGGCAGTTTCTTATAAAAATTAAAAATAGACCTAAATTGTGATCCAAAAATTTTACTCCTAGATATTTACCCAAGAGAAATACAAGTGCAAAAATAGTTTAGAGTTGCTTTATTCATAATGGACAAAAAGTGAAATAGCTCAACTGTTTATTAATAGAACAATGAATAAATAAATCATGGAATATTCATACATACTACTCAGCAATATAAGGGAGCAAATAACTGAAACAAAACAACTTGGATGAATCTCAAAATTTTATGTTGAATGAAGGAAAGCAGACACAAATAATATATTTGAATTTATATGAAGTTATAACAGGCAAAACTCAAAACAGGAAGCAGTCTAAATATCCATCAACTGGTGAACAGATAAAATGTGGCATATCAATACAATGGAATATGGGATATTATCCAGAAAAAAAAAAAAGGTGAACATCTGATAAACACTATGACAGGGAAAGCATTACACTAAGTGAAAGATGCTAGACACGAAAGACTACATATTGTATGATTCCATATATATTAAATTTCCAGAAAAGGCAAGTCTGTGATCATGGAATGCAGAGCAATAATTGCATGGACTGGGGAGTGGAGAGTGCAAACCGGCATAAGGGAACTTTTTGAGTTGGTGGAAATGCACAACTGGATCATGGTGATGGTTGTGCAACTCTGTAAATGTACTAAAAAAAGCACTGAATTGTATACTTGTGATGGGTGAACTTTATATAGTTCAATAAAGCTGTTCCAAAAGGAGAAGAAAGAGCAGACAAAGCTAACATATGGTGATAGAAATCAGAATAGTGGTGGTTTCTAAATGAGTGGTGGAGATTGACTGGAAATGAGGAGGGAACTTAATGGGATTATGGCAATATTCTGTATCTTGATTGGCCTGGTAGTTACACATCGATGGTTATTATTGTCAAAATTCATGGAACTCTACAGTTACGATTTGTGTATTTTTATATTATGTAAGTTATACCTCAAATGAAAAGAAAAAGTCACTACAGATTTGGGATTTGTTGAATTGGAAGAAAGTAGCAGTGAGTTACCCATTAAACTTTGCCTGTTCTGAAGGATAGAGGAAGCAGCCATGGAGAAAGATGCTAATTATGTTGATCTTATCTTATGTGAAGTAACTTCTGCAGCAGAAAATATGCAAGAGCTTATTAAGGAACATCCGTGTTTCTATTTACTTCTTTTTCTTTCCAGAAAGCAATTTTATTCTTCTTTTGCTTGCTTTTAAGGTATGGCTAGAGATTTATCAGGAAATGTTTTATTGTCACCTAAGTTATTATGTCCATTGTTATCTCTGTCGTCATTTTTTCACCTATTATTCTTAGAATCAAGCAAATCAGAATTCACCTAAATGTACAGGAGATAAACAGTAAATTGTTGACAATCTGTTATGGTGTTTTATTGCTCTCGTCATCTGTTATAACTCCTCTGATACTTGTTACATATATTTGTCAAGAGCCAGGGTGGAAGAGAACAGAAAATCTCTTTTGGGGAAGCCATTTGAGATTTCTTCAGTCTGATAAGGAATTTAGAATGGTTAGTCACTCATTCTCAGGTCATTTATACTTAACCTTTATTAAATCTTTTCGAATCCTAAACATGGTTTCATGGTAAAAGCCAGAGAAAAGTTTTAAATGTGTGGTGAACTGAAAGTGTTGCAGATTTTATTCTTTTCATTTTTTCTGACTTATTTTGCATTCCTCATATTCCTAATATTATTTGATTTTTTTCTCCCATTCAAGAAAGATCTTCAGTATTCTAAGTCCACTCTTCCATTTCTGAACTATATTTGATGCTCATGCATACTGCCCAGAAATCCCTTTATCTTGTAATGGTCCCCACTCTCACCTCAGGACCTTCTTCCTACCTCCAAACACACTGGTTTCATCCAGATGCTAAAATTCCCATCTGAAGACGTCAGAGTGGGAATTGCTGCTGTGGATGCTCCTCATGTGTGCTCTCAAGGACCCAGTGAACACCACAATGTCTTTGCCATGTGCTCCTCCTAAACCTAGTTTTTGTCTTGCTTTTGAATTCCCTGGTCCTCAGACTACTTCACTACTTCTGAGGAAACACAGACATCTTTTTTCTGCAACCTCATTTCCTTCAGAAGCAAGACCCTACTTTGTTTCCACTTCCACTTGACATTTCTTGCCTCCTTTCATCTAGATTTTATAAGGCCAACTGCTAGGAACCATTTTTCTTCTATCCTCTGAGATTTGGGACTCTGCTGAATCCAAGCATCCTTCTCTTTGTCACAATTTTTACCTTAATATCAAGAAAAAAACTTTTAAAACCTGTTTTTTCAAGTGTTTCTACAGAAGTTTCTATTACCTTCAAAAGCCCTAGCAATTATTTCTGTTTATGTAACCATGAATTTGGTTTCTGTGTGTGTGTGTGTGTGTTGTAGATCAGCTTACTCAGTTTTTCTGCAGCTACAACACACATCAGATTCCTAGAGCAGGTGTTCTAGGCACAAGACTCAAAATACCTTCTTTGCCTGGAAATATTGCATTTTTCCTTCCTTTCAGTCCAAGAAGATGACACATCCCCT
The DNA here is from genome assembly GCF_003676395.1 of Aethalodelphis obliquidens. Classification (NCBI taxonomy): domain Eukaryota; kingdom Metazoa; phylum Chordata; class Mammalia; order Artiodactyla; family Delphinidae; genus Aethalodelphis; species Aethalodelphis obliquidens. The sequence goes on along the minus strand of NW_020837947.1, from coordinate 59,543,036 downwards.
ATCTGCCCCCAGAACCCATTTTTACTTTTTCATTCCTTGTTGAATTTCACTTCGGACAAATCTATACTCTGGATTCTTAAAATTAGTGACAATGATTAAGGCTTAGTAATAAAACACTCCCTTCCCACTTTAAAAAAATTATTTTATCGTGGTAAGAATACTTAACATGAGATCTACCCTCCTAACAATTTTTAAATGTACAGTACAATATTGTTGATTATAGGTGCAGTGTTGTACAGCAGATCTCTAGAGCTTATTCACCTTGCTTACCTGAAACATTATGCCTGTTGATTAGTATCTCCTAATTTCCCTCTCCCCTCAGCCCCTGGCAACCACTGTACCACTCTTCGATTCTATGAATTTGACTATTATAGATATCTCATATGAGTAGAATCATGCAGTATTTGTTTTTCTATGATTGGCTTATTTTGCTTAGCATAGTGTGTTCAAGTTTCATCCATATTGTTGCATATTACAGGATTTCATTCTTTAAGGCTAAATAATATTTCATTGTATGTACATATCATATTTTCTTTTATCCATTCATCTGTCCACGGACATCAAGGTGGTTTCCAGATCTTGGCTATTGTGAATAAAATGAGCTGGAATAGTGAAACCAACCCACCTACTAATCTAAGAGTGAACTGCCTCCTAGAATTTAACCTCTCTGAAGAATTTTTTTTTCTGGCTCCAAAAATGAATTCTTATGTCTTCTAAGACTAGATTTCTGCACACTTCACATGATGTAGGGTTAATTTATGTGTGTAGCTACTATTTTTAGAGCTTGCATTGACTCCAGAACTGAATGTCTATCCACTCCCTCTCAGATTTTTCCTATATATTATATGCTGTATAAGCCTTACTTCCACCAAGGATTTAGATTTTAAGAGATACATGGCTTTAGAAATTTGATGTTTTGGAGTAACACATCCACAATGGAATTATTGTCATACTAGAGCATTTCCAGTGGAGGAAAAAATTGCTCATGAACCTAGATGCACATATATTCCTACAGCCTCCTATTGTTGCACAGTTTGCCAAGATAAGCACAGAAGACATTTTTCAGACAAATGTCCTGTATACATAATTACCAGTTGATACTTGATCTCAAATTTGTTTAAACTGGTTGGACCATATATAATCCATCAGAGCTACATTTTAACATCTAACAAGCCAAGTGACTCCATGTGCCTAGGCCTATTTGCTGATCTGATTTATTAGATATCATCAGTTTTGGAAAAAGAAGTATGCAAATGGAATCCAAGAGAATAATGTTCTTCTAGTTGGAGACAGAACTGACTTAAATCATCTCTTCCATATCTTCTTTCTTCTGGAGCCCATCTAGATCCATTATACCTAGTATCTTTCATGGGATTGAAAGATAAAAGAGCAATAAGTGGATGGAGATAAATAGGTTTCAAAGGGGAGATAATAAGATTAGTTTTCAATATTATCAACCTCCTAAAATTTCACTAAGCAGTTGAAAATACAGGCCTGGAACCTGGGAGAAAAAGTAGGACTAGAAAAAGATTGGGAAGTTATCTGCATTAAATATTCAAAGGCATGGGATTAGATGGAAGGACATGTAGATTAGAAATGGTATATATCTGAAATCAGAATGCCTGGGTTTAGTTCTAGATCTATCACATTTTAGCCGAGGGACCTTGGGCAAGTTATCTAACATTTGTGATCCCTAGTTTTCTTATTTCTTAAATGGAGTTTGCCTTAGGTTATCTTTAAGTTCCATTTTAGCTCCAAAATTCTACTATCTTCAGAAATTGTTAAAGGTGAAAGTGCAGAAATAAAATATACAGAGCCTGTAAGTAGTCAGTGGAATTGAGACTTAAGGAGGATTTCGAAGCTGAGAGCAACTTAAGAATGTGCATATTTGAATGAGATTATTTGTTTCTTGATTAACACATGAACTTTTTTCTTTCCCCCTGATGGGTATTAGGACCCAATTTCCATTAAAATTTCCTCTTTGCAAGGTAAAATGCAGTACTCTAAGGAGATTACAATAACTGAGACTAATGATAGCTTAAGCATCAAAAATTAGAATAAAACGAGTGAATTTTAGGGATGATGTTCCTATGATAAAATAGCAACTGATTACAGTCTGAATGTGGTATGAGAGAAAGCAAAGTCAATCGGTTCCCAGACTGCATACCTATAAGATACTGTAATTGAAGATGTGGCGTATGAAGAAATGGAAATTAAGGAGTTTTAATCATCTGGGTGTCTTTATGAAGAGGTCATAACACTTTGCAGACATCAAATTAATCCTTATTATATCTTTAAGAGGCAGGTAAGAGAACAGGTATTATTTTCAGCTAGAAATTGAGGGCCAGCGTTTATGGGGTAGGCACATGGCATATGCAGAGGTAGTCGGGTGTCATGTCTAAAAGCGTGTGCTCTGCCATCGCAGCCCCACCACACCACCCACCTGGTGTGTGTCTTTGGGCAAGTTGCTTATTTGGGCTTCAATATTTTTTATATAAAATGGGATTAATAATGATTATTAGAGTGGTTAGGATTAAATAATACGTGTAAAGTGCTTCTAATGGTATCTGCCACGCAGTAAATCTAAATCAATATAAATTACCACTACCACCATTACCTTTACTACTACTGCTACTGTAATGACAGTCAACACCATACAGTGTTGATTTGTGTGAGGTTTGTGTACATGTAGAAGGGAATTAATGTTCCTTTATTCTTATTTTAGGGTTCCCATTGTGTAAATGTGGTCTGGGGTGGGGGACAGAGGACTATGACAGAACCTGTAGCAGTTCACACTGGTCTCCATTACATTAATAGTAACAATACAACAATGCCTTAACTTTTTTGAGTACAGAGGAAACTTAGTTGACATTTCATTGAAGACAGATGGAAGTAATAACAAGTACTAACATTTTACCCCCATTAATCTTGTGTTTTTAATGGATAGTGGTAGCAGGAATTATGTTGGAGAGACATTGTTTATTTGAAGGGTATTTCTCCTCATAAAAGGGGTCAATGAAAAGCAACAGCTTGGGAGATTCTGCTCTAGACTATACCAGCCAGATAAAAAAATTAGTAAGTGATATTGCAGGAAAGATGTATGAGCAAAGTCGGGCCAATAGCCTGCTGCCTAGTCTTTCAGATTCTAGTTCCACCCACACTACTTCAGGATTTATTTCTCCTCTTTCCTTTTAGGCAAACCTTCTACCCTCTGAAAAACTCTTCTTCCTTAGCTCATTAATCCATGTCTTTTTGACCCTTATAATACATGATTTAAAATATTCTGTTTGCTTCCGCCACTCAGATCACCCACTGAATCACCTCAGCATACATGTATCATTTGTACTGTTTTAATTTGCAATAATTAAATTATGTATTTCTTTGGAAACCCTATTTTAGTCCATTTATATAGCGTGAATAATCAGTACTATTGAAAGTTCCTTGATGTCAGAGACTGTATCCTCTGTTTCTGTTGCATCTCCCTAGGGTACCTGTCATAATGCTCAGAAATATTTATTAAGCACCCAGTAATGCTTAATGAATGTTATTGACTGGCAAGACTTTCATGCAATTGAGATAGCAGCAAGATATCTGAGAGATTTCTTGGAGACAAGCAGAGAAACAGAGGCTAGAGGTGAATAGATTTGAGTTTTATCCATGTAATGAAAGTAGTTTTACTAGACAAAAGTCCTAGTTTTTCTTAAAGCTTTCATGCATGTAAGTGTTCCATGTCTTTAAAGCATTTTCAATGTCTCTTTTGGTATACTATTACAAAATTTGTATGCCTTTCTCTCCAAGAAAAATGACAGTTGAAAGATGAAAGAATACCATAATTTATATAATGGTATTATATTTTCTTTCTAATATTCTTCAATTATGGGAAGCTTTAAGATTGTCCCTCTTAGCTAACTACGCCATGTTCTGTAATTTTAAAAAGTGGATTCATCTTACCGTTTTTATCTTCTTGTGACATATCATCATCAAATTTTCAACAGTGTATGTAAGCAGCATGTAAAAATCTAAAATCATACACTCTTTGAAAATATGAAGTATATTTAAATTATAAATGTAATTTGGTATATATCTCCATTTAATGTGGAAAATATTCTGGGACAAATTTGTATGTAAAAATAAAACAAAAAACCCTAATTTTTCCCTATTTAGGTTTTCTTGAACTACTGCTAGAAATGCCAGAGGAGGGGAGTGGATTATGTAAGCAATGCAATATATACTGAAGATACATTCTTTTTTTTTTTTTTTTTTTGCGGTACACGGGCCTCTCACTGTTGTGGCCTCTCCCGTTGCGGAGCACAGGCTCCGGACGCACAGGCTCAGTGGCCATGGCTCACGGGCCCAGCCGCTCCGTGGCATGCGGGATCCTCCCAGACCGCGGCACGAACCCGTGTCCCCTGCATCGGCAGGCAGACTCTCAACCACTGCACCACCAGGGAAGCCCTGAAGATACATTCTTGCATGGAACCACTACAGTGCATAACTGACTCAGTAATTCTATACCATGAAAAGTAATCAAATGATCTTCACTTCAGACAAATCAAATGGGCCGTATGTCAGGTGTAATAGCATTTATGGTTATATATAGTAACATATATGTATGTGTAATATGTGTGTATCTCTGTGTTTGTTTACATGTTTATAATAGATTCTGATTAAAATATATTGTGGAAATGCAGAAAAACCTTTAAGATAGTAATTTCTTTTTAAAGGTTCTTCAAGAGAGGAAACAATAAGGATAGTATCACAAACTGAAATTTACTATTTTTATGAAAATTGTCATTGATATTAATGCTGTCACCCATAGAATATAGTGTGTGAAAGAGGACAAGAGCACTGAATATCAGCAAAACAACAAATTCATGGATATAAGATCATGTCTGACAAAATAAATGTGGTCCTCTCTACTAAGCATATTAGGAATTCAGTTTCAATTAATTATATTTCAGGGGCTAATATGTAGCTAAGGTTAATGGTCCTTGGGTCTCAATCTATTTAGTTATTTTAGTAGTGTGTGCCTTTCACTTCAGGTGCTATTGGTAATATGGGATATTAAGGTAATCAGATAACCATAGTTAAAATAAATGAGGGCTTATTTGCCTCGGAGTGATTGGAGTGACTTCTTTCATTTGTTTTCACCTGGCTGCTCTCAAGTATCATTACTTTCTGTCCTTTGTCCAGGTGAACAAGGCACAAGGTCTAATATCACGAGTAATTTCTGTAGTCCCGGATCATAGCTCATTGTGAAGGAATCGTGTATTAGATTGTTTGTGGAGCCTGAAACAAGCCATTGAAATGCAAGTACCAGATCCTTTCATTGGAATAACTTTATGAACTGCTAGAATAATTTTTGCATCTTTTTAGAAGATATTTTAAGTCCTTCAAATTTTGGGGCAGTACTGCTGTGAACCAAATTCATTGTTGTATAAAAAAAACAACAAGGTAGCCATAACTTTTGCTTTTATATACTTACGTTGAGATGAGAAAAAAAATTAGTGTCTCTTTCCCCTCATTCATCAGTGTATTATGTGCAATTCTATCAAAGCCATGACCAGGAGTAATGCAAAGCTGTGTGGATAAAAAGCAAATTACAAAAATACTGGTAAAGGTTTGTTTTTATTGATACTATTTTCTAATTTCCAAACATCTGGAATCTGGCAAATGTATAGTAGTTTCATTAGGCAGGTTGATGTGAGAGGGAAAAAAATTGAGGAAAAACTTAAATATCTGAAGGCCACCCTGATGATATCTGGTGTTTGAGATGAGTATGATTTAGAATTGTTCTGTGTTTTATTCAGAACAAAAGAGAAATGAAGGAAATGCTTTGAAATCCTACCCAGTATGTTGGTATGGGATATCTCTTGAGGGTCACATTAAGACAAACATATACACACACATACACACACTTCCTAAAAGATGTTTGAATTGTGAATGAGTGGCCACATGGCAAAAATAATGCATATCAAACTATAAAGGCTGGATATATCTATATTCAATTTACTATTATAAAACTAACAAAAAATTAAAACATCTGTTGTTCTACCCCAGAAGTTTTCAAAAGTGGTGCCTTAAACTGCAACCCCATAGACTCTGACTTAATTTATCTGAGGTGGGATTCAAGAATAGGTAATTGTTTCTTACTCTCCAGGGGATTCTGGTGTGAATACATGGATGAAAACTACTATTTTGCACCACCAACCCTGAGAGGAAAGCAAAGACTTTGGGGAGGATTGTCCCTCAGTTGAACTCCTGGCTCTGCCAGGCTCTGCCACTGACTATGTGTCCTTGTGCAGGTTACTCTAAGAACACTTTCTCATCATTGACATGGAAAATACAAATCCACTGGATTTCTATGAGAATTACATTTAATATTTATAAAAGCCTTGGCAGGGCTCAAAAATACTTGCTCCCTCCTATCTGTAGTGCATTTCTTAGAGTCTCTCATAACCCCAGGTATAAGGTCACTTTCTGTTATAATATTAAGGTAAAATTAGCATTATCTCCCCCACTATATTATGTAGTAAAAATGTTAAGCATTTTGGAGGTGAGGTTAATGCATGTAATTATTTCTGGCTGTTGTTATCTCCTGCTTTTAAAGTTCTCATTCTCTGCCTCACATTTTGCTTCTTGCCTCTGACTCCATTTCTACTTTGCAGTTTACTACAGGACAGGGTCCCTATCCCTTTGCTATTGTCAGTATTGTCAGCTGTAGCTGATTTTACAAAAGGTTTGTTATTTGGCAAACAACTTAAAATTTCATCTCAGCTAGCCTTTTCCTTAAAAATCTCTCAATTATTTCTGGGTCTAAAAAATTTTTATTAGTTGTCTCTTCTACTGGGGGTCTGGCCTCCTTTCATGTTGCTGTGCCCTTTTCATTTCTCAAATGCCATCACACATTTTTCTAGATTCTTTTCGCTTCTAAATCCCCAAATGCCTACGTTGTTTTTAGTTCTGTTTTTGGTTAACTTCTAAGGCATTCATTTATGCCCTGAGTAATATTCTTTTGCCACAAAGTAGCCAAACAACATATTTTGCTAAATAAAAACTTACTTGGAAGAGGAATTTTGCCAATCATTAGAATAATTTTCCTCCCTATTATACAAGGTTATACAGTTGTAAAATTATAACTGATTATAATTAGCATTATTCTTATATTGCTTTTCATTTTAAAATGTTCTGTAGAATAAGTAGCAAGTTGTTGAGTGTAAGAATATCAAACTGTAGTGGTCATAAGAATAGCCCAGGAGTTTGCTAACCTGTAGGTTCCTGAGCCTTGTGCCTGAGATTTTGATTTAGTAACTTAGCAGTGTAAACTTTAATGGGCATCCCATATGATTCCAGTGCAGGTGTTCTGTGTGTTGCATAGTGAGTAATATAGGCATGATTTGGCTCAGGTATAGCTTAGTTTATTTGGTTCAGCTAGTACCTGTTTATTTGCTGCTATGTATCCATTCTTCTACCTTCTTGCAAAAGATACACTAAATTGGGGGTGAGGGGAATGACCCCATTCTCAGCCATGTGGTTTGAGTGAGATTTACTCCAGCTTAGATCTAGAGGTGTTTTCTGTTTGCCTTAAGCCAAATGGCAGATCACACTGCACTGACCATAGTGTTTAGTTCAGCAAAGGGCATGTAAACCAATCAGAATCATCAATTACTAGCTGGAAGAAATGTTTTTGGTGGTTACTGGGAAAGAATCAGCTATTTTCATTTTTCCTTTGATTTTCTTGTGGACATGAAGCTTGGAACTGCTGTGACTATCTTGTCTAAAGAGGTGAGTAAGTTAGAGGAAGCAGATAGAGCTAGAACCTGATGATACCACCAGCCTTCTGCCCAAGGACTAAGCTTACATGAACTGATACATCCCTTTTTGCTTAACCTAGACTTGCAGACCCTCACCTCTAGGTTAAGCAAACAGGAATGTATCAGTTCTTAGAAGAGTAGAATTAGGTAAACTGAAGCAAAGGGATGGGCAGCTAGGAGGCTCCATCTCTTTTTTGGCATGAATGATGCTCATCCTTCTTAGGATAGTTAAATAGTTAAATTTAAATTTAGGCATAGTTAAATCTGTGCCTTTTGAACATTGGGACTCTGTGTCTACTGTGGTTGCAGCAATGGAGGACAAAGGTAGGAAAAATTCAGGATGGTTGGAGCATGTCTGCTACATTTTGGAACCTTCAGTGAGGTCTATAGGATAGAGATAAGCTAAGGCTGAAACTAGCCTTTCTGACAGCAAAGAGGAAGGAAACATGGTTTTTTAAAGGAAAGCTCTTTTGCTTGAGACCTGTATTTCAAGAGGACTGAAAGACTGATCCCCTGGGGCTGGCAAGTGTGAAAAAGCTCAATGAGGGCTTCCCTGGTGGCGCAGTGGTTGAGAGTCTGCCTGCCGATGCAGGGGACACGGGTTCGTGCCCCGGTTCGGGGAGATCCCACATGGCGCGGAGCGGCTGGGCCCGTGAGCCATGGCCGCTGAGCCTGCGCGTCCGGAGCCTGTGCTCCGCAACGGGAGAGGCCGCAACAGTGAGAGGCCCGCGTACCGCAAAAAAAAAAAAAAAAAAAAAAAAAAAAAAAGCTCAAGGGTCAACCCCATCCAAGGTTAGTACTAATGGAGGCAAAAGAGGTAGCATTGCAGCAGAAGGTAAGATTGGAGCCCCAGAAAAGCCTAAGTGGCTCCATCTGGACAAATGAGACCGTCACCACCATTGTGAGGATGCAGCCTGTGGACCGGGAAGATTCATAGAGCTTCCCTGTCTCATCCTAGCATGTCATACACCTCTAAAGCAGAGGACAAGATGGGAGTAGGAAACTGATTGTTAGGGGAATGGGTAAGAGCACTGGAGATGTATTGTGAATAAACTATATTTTCTGTTTCTGGACCTTGTGTTAGTAGATCTCTGGCTATGGTCACTAGCTCATGGGGCTAACCAGTAGCATATAACTTGAAACCTCTATATTTTTAGGCAGTTAATTCTGTTGCCCAAGAAACACCAAGATTGGTCAGCAACAGGTTATGATTGCTTAGTCCTTAAGCCTATTTTTAGGTTGTCAGCATGTACCAAGAGAAAGTGGGCTGCTAAAGAGGACTAGCCCACAGAAGGGGCAAACACTCCTCCTCTAGATTGGATGGAGACTGCAGCTACTTTGCTGCCCATAACAAGAGCAGCCTGAGATGAGGTCAACCCTTAGATGGAGGAAAAACAAGAAATGAGTATGCCCCTTAAGCCTCAAATCAGGGAGTGCCTGAGGCTAGCCCTTCTTTGGACTTTGTAGATAAAGGAGGCAATAAATTCTCATTATGTTTTGAGTTTTGTTTTTCCATTTGCAGCATAAATGATCATCTGATATACCTGGACATGCCCCTTATGTATTAGAGTTCTCCAGAGAAATAGAACCAATATATGATTTATTATAAGGTATTGGCATACAGGATTATAGAGGTTGAGAATTCCCATGATCTGTTGTCTGCAACTGGAGACTCAAGAAAGCTTGTGGTAGTTAAAAGGTCTGAGAACCAGGAGTGCTGAGGGTAGGAGAAGATTGATGACTCAGATTAGAGGGGGACAACTCCAACCTTCCTCCACCTTTTAGTTCTGTTCAGGCCATCAATGGATCGGATGAGGTCTGTCCACGTCAGGGAGGGCCATCTACTTTACTCAGTCTACCAATTCAAATGCTAATCTCTTTCAGAAACACCCTCACAGACACACGCAGAAATAATATTTAATTGGATATCTGGGCATCCCTTGGCTCCGTCAAGTTGATACAGAAATTAACCATTACACCTTACAAATAACTTTGTAGTGTTAATTAACTTTTTAGGAGCCTGAGTTTCTTCTACCCTATAATGAGAACAATATCTATTGTGAGCCTCAGGAATAATGTATATAAAGCATAGTGCATGGTATATAATGAGTGCCTAATTAATGTTACTTTTATGGTCTATATCAGTGTTTTCCCCTGTCATGTATTATTTAGTCATCAACCTTATTGGGTATTTTGATCACTTTTCTTCACCCCATTGCTGAGAGAGGGATTCCTATCCTAGGATTACGGGGATAGCCAAAAGCATGACACCTGACACTGGACAGATGAGATTGATAGCAATTCATCAGTCCTGGGGGAGGAGGACACTGCATGCTTACCAGGGCCACATGGGGTTGCACTTGGGAATAGAATGAACAAGCAGGGACTGTGGGAAGCTGACTTTATAGTATTAAGAGCATAAGATGCCCCCTGGTTTTTGCAGGAGGGTGTGATTGGATTGTTTGAATAATTTCATGGACTGGCAGGGAATTGAAGACCACTCCTCAGGCATAAATAAGCAGGCAACGTGCCTGGGCATGATAAAAATTTCATGATAAAAAGGAATGTTTGGCTAGGGGATAAAAAGGAATGTTTGGCTAGGGGACCGTATCTGTCTGAGCAGAATGGGAAGGAGAACTTGTAGGAACTGAGGCCCTCTCAGTTTTCCTGAGATGTCAGGGCAACACAAAAATAGTAATTTTAGGCCTTATGCCGCATGGGGGTAGAGGAAAAAGCACTTGGATTTAGTTAGAATTTCTGGTTGCCATGTGGCCTATAAAATGAGAATATGCCAGTTCTGTCTCTCTTGAGGATCTTTGTGAAGATTATCAGTCATATTTGTGTCTAAGAATACATCAGATGCTCTTTCTTTTGATTGAGTAGTATTAGAAACAGAATCTTTCGCCCAAGACACCATGGACAAGTTTATTCAGGAATTGGAGAGTAGGATAATGGTTCTCAAGGTTGAAAGTAGTTAACAATAACTGTTGGTGCTTGTAAAACACATACACATGAAACACACTTTACTAATCCACATCCTCAGAGAAGTTTCAAAGTTTTGGTGGTTTAAGGCAGCATATTGATTTAGAAATGTACATTTAACAAGATCTCAGATTATTCTGATGCAGTAGTCCTTCAACCAAACAGTGTCAACATTGGTTTAGTGCCAAGGTTCTCAAACTTGACTGTGCATCAGAATGCATTGAGGGGTTGCTAAAACACACATCGCTGGGCCCTATCCTCAAAGTCTCTGACTCAGTAGGTCTGGGTGGGACCCCCAAATTTGCATTTCTAACAAGTTTCTAGGTGATGCTGCAAGACCACACTTTGAGAACCATTGGTTTAGTGTAGTAATTCTCAGTTGTGTATGATTTTTCCCCCAGGGGACATTTGCCAATGTCTGCAGACACTTCTGGTTGTCACAACTGAAGGGTGCTACTGATATCTCATGTTAAAGGCCAAGGATGCTGCTGAACATCCTACAATGCACAGGACTTCATTCCTTCCCTACAACAAAGAATTATCTGACCCTAAATGTCAATAGTGCTAAAGTTGAGAACCACCAATGTAGTGGCATTTTCTGGGGCGGATTGGTGAGATAGTCTCCTCATGGCAGCAGGTGCACATAGTTCATGTACATAGACACTGTAGGGAGTTGGCCTGAAAAGAGCAGCTAAGTAGAATTTACCAAAGACATTTTATAAAAGAAGTAACTTCACACTCTTAATGAGCCACTCATTTACTATCTTGCTGTCTACCCTGCAGAGCTGATCTGAATCGAGTGATCCTTTCGAAATCAATGAAAACTATACTCTGGATGAGAGAAGGAATGAAAAGAAACAGCTATGTTAATTCTGATTTAAGCAAGGTTTCTCATTCCCTTTGATTAAATTGCAGGTGAAAGGAAGTAGATGAAATGATGCAATTGAGTGGGCACCAAAAATTGATACAAATGAATGACTCTGAAGGAAAAAACAGGTAATGATAGGTGAAACTTATGTGGATTAGCTAGTTAAAAAAATCCTCTTCGTAGGGCTGCACGCAGATATTTAGATGCTCTTATTCAGCAATCTGACACTTGTTACCTAAGGTGTAAACTGAAATAAGCAGTTTTCTTACCTTTTGCTGTATTTACAGCAATCAATAATTGTAATAACTCCAAGGCTGGCAAAATATTGTTAAAGGGTAGAAATCTGATAGGTGAGATTTTTCTTAGAGCTTGGAGAAAATTTTGAGTTACTTTAAGTTATCGATGGTAGCAAAGAAAAGTAAATGCATTTTTTTTAAACAAGGCTGTGCAAAACAGACCACATTTTACTGAGGCTTCTTTAAAGCACTGATGATGGAGCTGAGTACAAGCTAAGTAACATACTCATGAAATCTGGCATATACTCAGCATCTAACAGAAAGCAGGCATTGAACAGTCTAAAATTTAATGTTGGACTGACCACACACAAACATTTCAGTAAAGACCTCCTTACATCTTCTAAAAAGCAGAATTAGCAAATATACATTGATCTTCATTCCCCTATTCTCATCACTCATGAATAAGGATAGGGGGATGGATTTCTTGCAGAGGAAGAAAGATAACTAGAAGGACCAATTCCCAGCTAGGAACTCTACTTTGTTCCTCATTTTATATTTTACTTTTCCTGTGCTCACCAATGCTGATCCCAGTTACACATCTTTAATAGATAACCAACAATATCTTTTGAAATTTTAGGTATGATGAATATTCTATGTACGTAAACATATTATCATCACCACCATCATTAATGTGTTTATAGTTTTATATTCTCTCAATTTCTGTAGGTTTTAGTTTCTACATCTGTAAAATGTTTTTAAAATATTTTTTCTCCTTGGAATGCTTTTATCAAATACATGTGTTAAATTCTAATATGTAAATAAAATCTGATGGGCTGCTCTGATTGAATCCTCCTAGTTAGAACCAGAAATTGGAAGCTAAGACCTCATCCATTGGTTCTCATGGTGGTTCCTGGAGAATCTTGAAGCTTTAAGATTACACAAAGCACAGTTTAATAATCAAGGGTCTAAAATTTTAGATACCCTCTAAAATCTCCTCAAGCTTGCCAAATATAGGCACTTATTACCTCCAGAAAGGATTTAAGTGAATTTATGAACAAGACCTTATTTATATTTAAAATTCAGGTAAGAATATCTGGAAATTTGACCCAGAGCTTCCTTGTAACACACACACACACACACACACACACACACACACACACAAGAAGGCAATAGGTTACCTGGCTTGTCTAATAAATGTCTAAAAATAATTTATTAATTGGATCCTTTTAGTAAGGCTATTTAGCAATGTAACGGGTATCTTCAATTGTGATTTGGTAAAATATGGAGTTCTCCTAGACATATAGAATTTTCTTTTATTATCAGACAAAGCTGAGTACGTATAACTGAATCTTGAATTTTAGAAGCACAGAAAGCATTTGTGAGAGGATTAAGGTACATCTAAAAATGTTGATTTCTTTTTTAAAATTTCATTTGTTTATTTATTTATTTTGGCCATGCCTTGAGGCACGTGGGATCTTAGTTCCCCTCACAGGGATTGAACATGCACCCCCTGCAATGGAAGCACAGAATCTTAACCACTGGACCGCCAGGGAAGTCCCTAAAAATGTTGATTTCTCGTGACCTAGCTTGACCTGTAGGAGTTATGATTCACATGTTCCTTAAACTGAAGTAATTTACAAATGTTAATCATCTCAATCTTCAGTCATAGGCAAGATTGAGTTCTCTACAAAGTGAATGAAGTACAGATGCTCTGTATTGTGGTTTAAATGCAGATACTGTGTTTTATCTACACAGTATCCTGGAGAAAGGGTTGGCATGCCATTTTGAAATTAAGGGAACATGACCTGCTGAATGGAGGGTGGGCACCTTGCACAGTGGTATACAAAAAGGATTCCAGCAATTGGGGACCATGTTTTCTCTCAAAAAAAAAGCAAACAGACCCTGTTTTTAGTATGTATAAATGCCTAGACAATTACTCAGTTGAGACCTTAAAAGCAGCTTCTAGAAATCAACGTAGAGATAGTTGTGTCCTGGAAAATTTTAAGTATTGGTTGTCAGTCTATTTTGACCTTAACTAAATTTAAGAATCACTTCACATAACATCTGGTGTTGAATGTCAATGTCTTTATATGTCTTTCTGGGTATGTTTATATGCAGAATGCCTGAGGGAATTGACTTTGGGGCAAATAATTTAATGGGTCTTTTTTCTTTTTACATAGTGATACTTGTTTGTTATAGAAAACTTAGAACTTAAATAGGTAGGGAAAAAAAGAAGCTAAAACTTATCTTCAGTGCCACTGTCCAATGAAAGTAACATTGATATTTGGTTTTAATCTTTCTTTCCATTCTTTTTTTTTCTATACAGATGTTTTTGCTTACTAATAAAAAAGAGATTGGTATAAATACCATTATCTAACTTCTTTTAAGAGCATGATATTAGGCATATATCTTTCCATGTTATTAAATATTTACCTATAACATTGTTTTTAATGCTGTCTGTAAGATTCCTTTGTATGGATATGCTATAATTTATTTAAGTTTCTATTATTGAGCATTTAGGGTTTTTTTCCAAATTTTTACTATAAATGACATTCTAGTGAAAACTATTTTAATTAAATCATTGCACACATTCAGGATAGATTTTTTTATAGTTATAAAACAATACTTTCCTCTCATTTTTAGAATAACATTATTTTTACTCTGACTATAAAAATAAAATTACACTCTTGTAGAAAATTATAGGAAACCATAAGAAGGAAGTAAAAGCCATAATTTTTAATTTTTTAAATTTATTTTTATATATTTTTTTATACAGCAGGTCCTTATTAGTTATCCATTTTATACATATTAGTGTATACATGTCAATCCCAATCTCCCAAATCATCACAGCCCCCCACCCTGCCCCCGCCACTTTCCCCCCTTGATGTCCATATGTTAGTCCTCTACATCTGTGTCTCAATTTCTGCCCTGCAAACCGGTTCATCTGTACTATTTTTCTAGGTTCCACATATATGCATTAATATACGATATTTGTTTTTCTCTTTCTGACTTACTTCACTCTGTATGACAGTCTCTGGATCAATCCACATCTCTACAAATGACCCAATTTCATTCCATTTTATGGTTGAGTAATATTCCATTGTATATATGTACCCCATCTTCTTTATCCATTCATCTGTCGATGGGCATTTAGGTTGCTTCCATGTCCTGGCTATTGTAAATAATGCTGCAGTGAACAATGGGGTGCATGTGTCTTTTTGAGTTATGGTTTTCTCTGGGTATATGCCCAGTAGTGGGATTGCTGGGTTGTATGGTAGTTCTATTTTTAGTTTTTTAAGGAACCTCCATACTGTACTCCATAGTGGCTGTATCAATTTACATTCCCACCAACAGTGCAAGAGTGTTCCCTTTTTTCCACACCATCTCCAGCATTTGTTATTGGTAGATTTTCTGATGATGTCCATTCTAACTGGTGTGAGGTGATACCTCATTGTACTTTTGATTTACATTTTTCTAATAATTAGTGATGTTGAGCAGCTTTTCATGGGCATCTTGGCCATCTGTATGTCTTCTTTGGAGAAATGTCTATTTAGGTCTTCTGCCCATTTTTGGATTGGGTTGTTTATTTTTTTAATATTGAGCTGCATGAGCTGTTTATATATTTTCGAGATTAATCCTTTGTCAGTTGATTCGTTTGCAAATATTTTCTCCCATTCTGAGGGTTGTCTTTTCGTCTTGTTTATGGTCTCCTTTGCTGCACAAAAGTTTTTAAGTTTCATTAGGTCCCATTTTTTTATTTTTGTTTTTATTTCCATTACTCTAGGAGGTGGATCAGAAAAGATCTTGCTGTGATTTATGTCAAAGACTGTTCTTCCTATGTTTTCCTCTAAGAGTTTTATAGTGTCTGGTCTTACATTTAGGTCTCTAATCCATTTTGAGTTTATTTTTGTGTATGGTATTAGGGAGTGTTCTAATTTCATTCTTTTACATGTAGCTGTCCAGTTTTCCCAGCACCACTTATTGAAGAGACTGTCTTTTCTTCATTGTATATTCTTGCCTCCTTTGTCATAGATTAGTTGACCATAGGTGTGTGGGTTTATCTCTGGGCTTTCTATCCTGTTCTATTGATCTATATTTCTGTTTTTATGCCAGTACCATATTGTCTTGATTACTGTAGTTTTGTAGTGTAGTCTGAAGTCAGGGAGTTTGATTCCTGCAGCTCTTGTTTTTTCCCCTCAAGATTGCTTTGGCTATTCGGGGTCTTTTGTGTCTCCATACAAATTTTAAGATTTTTTGTTCTAGTTCTGTAAAAAATGCCATTGGTATTTTGATGGGGATTGCATTGAATCTGTAGATTGCTTTGTGTAGTATAGTCATTTTCACAATATTGATTCTTCCAATCCAAGAACATGGTATATCTCTCCATCTGTTGGTATCACCTTTAATTTCTTTCATCAGTGTCTTATAGTTTTCTGCATACAGCTCTTCTGTCTCCCTAGGTAAGTTTATTCCTAGGTATTTTATTCTCTTTGTTGCCATGGTAAATGGGAGAGTTTCCTTAATTTCGCTTTCAGATTTTTCATCATTAGTGTATAGGAATGCAAGAGATTTCTGTGCATTAATTTTGTATCCTGCAACTCTACCAAATTCATTGATTAGCTCTAGTAGTTTTCTGGTGTCATCTTTAGGATTTTCTATGTATAGTATCATATCATCTGCATAAGTGACAGTTTTATTTCTTTTCCAATTTGTATTCTTTTTATTTCTTTTTCTTCTGATTGCCGTGGCTAGGACTTCCAAAACTCTGTTGAATAATAGTGGTGAGAGTGGACATCCTTTTCTTGTGCCTAATCTTAGAGGAAATGGTTTCAGTTTTTCACCATTGAGAATGATGTTTGCTGGGGGGTTGACATATATGGCCTTTATTATGTTGAGGTAGGTTTCCTCTATGCCCACTGTCTGGAGAGTTTTTTTATCATAAATCAGTGTTGAATTTTGTCTAAAGCTTTTTCTGCATCTATTGAGATGATCATATGGTTTTATTTTTAAATTTTTTTTGTGTGTGGTTTTATTAAAACTCAGTAATTTAAACTCAGATTTACCTAGTAGGATATTAACTATGATGTTCTTTATATATATTTTAAATTAATTTCTATTGGAGTCGAGTTGTTTTACAATGTTGTGTTAGTTCTTTATATATTTTTAAAAGAATTTTTCTTCAGTTTTTTCTTGGTTTCCATATTTCTGTTGATTTTTTTTTCTTGTTAGAACATGTATATGTGAAAAATATGCTTTGTTCCATTTGTCTCAGGATGGACAAAAATGTGCTCTTTGTGGTCCCATGTGTTTCAGGAAGCAGGAGGCTACTATGAGCCGACTGGAGTTGGTCCACTTCCTGTTGTCCTGTTCATGGAATGCCCTTTGAAAAGGAGCAGCTAGACCCTGATGAGTTGGAAACCATCACAGTGCACAAAATCCTGGAGACTACACCTTCTTTCAAAGAGCAGTGTACTTGGTAAGTACTGTTTCAAGGCTGATTTTGAAAGAGAATGGTTTGCTTACATTTTTGTAGTCTCTGTAGTAGGTAATAAAATGCTTTAAGTATCACTGTTTTCTATACACCACTCATAATTGATTTGCAGACTCCCAGCGCGTTCTGCTGTAGTGAAAATATCCATGAGACTTTTTGTACGTTGTTTTTGAAATAACTAATTTTTTTGGCTTCAAGTTTAAATTTGATTTTAAAAATTCTTAAGAATTTAGCCATTCTAAGAGACATTTGTTTTACTTGTAAGGAATTTTGACTCAGAAAAATTCAAATATTTGATATATATATATAGTTATTGTTGAGATATAACTTACATGCTGTAAAACTCAGCCTTTTAAGGTGGACTATGCAGTGGGTTTTAGTATTTACACAGAATTATGCAACTATCACCACTGTCTAATTTCAGAGCCTTATCCTCACCCCTAATATAAACCTGACACCCAACAGCAATCACTCCCCATTTTCCCCTACCCTACCTCCTGGCAACCATGAATCTGTTTTCAGTCTCTATGGATTTGCCTGTTTGGGACATTTTATATAAAGGGATTCATATAATATATGGTCTTCTGTGACTGATTTCTTTTACTTAGCATAATGTTTTCAAGGTTTATCCTTGTTGAAGCATGTGTCAGTACTTCATTCCTTTTTATGGCCAAATAATAGTTCCTCCAGTGGGTATACCACAGTTTGTTTATCCATTCATATTTAGGTTACTGCCACTTTTTTGGCTACTATGAATAATGCTGCTGCTATAAGCAATCATGTAAAAGTTTTAATATAGACATATGTTCTCAGTTGTCTTGGGTATACACTTAAGAGTGGAATTGCCTGCTCATGTAGTTATTCTATTTTTAATAGTAATTCCATTTTTATAGAACTGCCAGACTGTTTTCCAAAGCACCCGCACACTTATACATTCCTCTCAGCAATGTATGCAGGTTCCATTTTCTATAAATTCTAGCCAATTCTTGGTGTTGTCTGTCTCTTCGGATCATATAGTTTTTATTCTTCAATTTGTTAATATGATGTATCACATTGATTGATTTGCGTATATTGAAGAATCCTTGCATCACTGGGATAAATCCCACTTGATCATGGTATATGATCCTTTTAATGTGTTGTTAGATTCTGTT
Source organism: Aethalodelphis obliquidens (assembly GCF_003676395.1). NCBI lineage: Eukaryota > Metazoa > Chordata > Mammalia > Artiodactyla > Delphinidae > Aethalodelphis > Aethalodelphis obliquidens. Next base: position 59,524,494 of record NW_020837947.1, on the reverse strand, counting down.
TGCTAGTATTTTATTGAGGATTTTTGCATCTATATTCATCAGTGATATTGGTCTGTAGTTTTCTTTTTTTGTAATATCTTTGTCTGGTTTTGGTATCAGGGTGATGGTAGCCTCATAGAATGAGTTTGGGAGTGTTCCTTCCTCTGCAATTTTTTGAAGACTTTGAGAAGGATGGGTGTTAGCTCTTCTCTAAATGTTTGATAGAATTCACTGGTGAAGCCATCTGGTCCTGGACTTTTGTTTGTTGGAAGATTTTTAATCACAGTTTCAATTTCATTACTTGTGATTGGTCTGTTCGTATTTTCTACTTCTTCCTGGTTCAGTCTTGGAAGGTTATACCTTTCTAAGAATTTGTCCATTTCTTCCAGGTTGTCCATTTTATTGGCATAGAGTTGCTTGTAGTAGTCTCTTAGGATGCTTTGTATTTCTGCATTGTCTGTTGTAACTTCTCCTTTTTCATTTCTATTTTTATTGATTTGAGTCCTCTCCCTCTTTTTCTTGATGAGTCTGGCTAATGCTTTATCAATTTTGTTTATGTTCTCAAAGAAACAGCTTTTAGCTTTATTGATCTTTGCTATTGTTTTCTTTGTTTCTATTTCATTTATTTCTGATCTGATCTTTATGATTTCTTTCCTTCTAACTTTGGTTCTTGTTTGTTCTTCTTTCTCTAGTTCCTTTAGGTGTAAGGTTAGATTGTTTATTTGAGATGTTTGTTGTTTCTTGAGGTAGGATTGTATTGTTATAAAATTCCCTCTTAGAACTGCTTTTGCTGCATCCCATAGGTTTTGGATCATCATGTTTTCATTGTCTTTCATCTCTAGGCATTTTTTGATTTCCTCTTTGATTTCTTCAGTGATCGCTTGGTTATTTAGTAACATATTGTTTAGACTCCATGTGTTTGTGTGTTTTACGTTTTTTCCCCTGTAATTGATATCTAGTCTCATAGTGTTGTTGTCAGAAAAGATGCTTGATATGATCTCAGTTTTCTTAAATTTACTGAGGCTTGATTTGTGACCCAAGATGTGATCTATCCTGAGAATGTTCCATGTGCACTTGAGAAGATAGTGTAATCTCCTGTTTTTGAATGGAATGTCCTATAAATATCAATTAAATCTATCTGGTCTGTTGTGTCATTTAAAGCTAGTGTTTCCTTATTTATTTTCATTTTGGATGATCTGTCCATTGGTGAAAGTGGGGTGTTAAAGTTCCCTACTATTATTGTGTTACTGTTGATTTCCCCTTTTTTTGGCTGTTAGCATTTGCCTTATGTATTGAGGTGCTCCTATGTTGGGTGCATAAATATTTACAATTGTTATATCTTTTTCTTGGATTGATCCCTTGATCATTCTGTAGTGTCCTTCTTTGTCTCTTGTAATAGTCTTTGTTTTAAAGTCTGTTTTGTCTGAATGAGAATTGCTACTCCAGCTTTCTTTTGATTTCCATTTGCATGGAGTATCTTTTTCCATCCCCTCACTTTCAATTTGTATGTGTCCCTAGGTCTGAAGTGGGTCTCTTATAGACAGCATATATATGGGTCTTGTTTTTGTATCCATTCAGCGAACCTGTGTCTTTTGGTTGGAGCATTTAATCCATTCACGTTTAAGGTAATTATCCATATGTATGTTCCTATTACCGTTTTCTTAATTGTTTTGGGTTTGTTTTTGTAGGTCCTTTTCGTCTCTTGTCTTTCCCACTTAGAGAAGTTCCTTTAGCGTTTGTTGTAGAGCTGGTTTGGTGGTGCTGAATTCTCTTAGCTTTTGCTTGTCTGTAAAGCTTTTGATTTCTCCATCCAATCTGAATGAGATCCTTGCCCAGTAGAGTGATCTTGGTTATAGGTTCTTCCCTTTCATCACTTTAAATATGTCATGCCACTCCCTTCTGGTTTGTAGAGTTTCTGCTGAGAAATCAGCTGTTAACCTTATGGGAGTTCCCGTGTATGTTATTTGTCATTTTTCCCTTGCTGCTTTCAGTAATTTTTCTTTGTCTTTAATTTTTGCCAATTTGATTACTATGTGTCTCGGCGTGTTTCTCCTTGGGTTTATCCTGTATGGGACTCTCTGCGCCTCCTGCACTTGGGTGGCTATCTCCTTTCCCATGTTAAGGAAGTTTTCTACTATAATCTTTTCAAATATTTTCTCGGGTCCTTTCTCTCTCTCTTCTCCTTCTGGGACCCCTATAACGTGAATGTTGTTGCGTTTAATGTTGTCCCAGAGGTCTCTTAGGCTGTCTTCATTTCTTTTCATTCTTTTTTCTTTATTCTGTTCTGCAGCAGTGAATTCCACCATCTGTCTTCCAGGTCACTTGTCTGTTCTTCTGCTTCAGTTATTCTGCTACTGATTCCTTCTCATGTATTTTTCATTTCAATTTATTGTATTGTTCATCTCTGTTTGTTTGTTCTTTAATTCTTCTAGGTCTTTGTTAAACATTTTTGGCATCTTCTCAATCTTAGCCTCCATTCTTTTTCTGAGGTCCTAGATCATCTTCACTATGATTATTCTGAATTCTTTTTCTGGAAGGTTGCCTATCTCCACTTCATTTAGTTGTTTTTCTGGGGTTTTATCTTGTTCCTTCATGTGGTACATAGCCCTCTGCCTTTTCATCTTGTCTGTCTTTCTGTGAATGTGGGTTTTGTTGCACAGGCTGCAGGATTATAGTCCTTCTTGCTTCTGCTCTAAAAGCCATAATTTTAACAGCTAGGGAAAAATAGGAACATTCTGTTACATGTTTCTCCCTATGTATTTATTCCCTGTAATTATAAAGTAAAACCCTCTTGCCCTGTTGGTGGGAATGTAAATTGATACAGGCACTATGGAGAATAGTATGGAGGTTCCTTAAAAAACTAAAAATAGTGACCCAGCAATCCCACTACTGGGCATATACCCTGAGAAAACCATATGACCCAGCAATCCCACTACTGGGCATATACCCTGAGAAAACCATAATTCAAAAAGAGTCATGTACCATAATGTTCATTGCTGCTCTATTTACAATAGCCAGGACATAGAAGCAGCCTTTGTGTCCATCGACAGATGAATGGTTAAAGAAGATGTGGCACATATATACAATGGAATATTACTCAGCCATAAAAAGAAACGACATTGAGTTGTTTGTAGTGAAGTGGATGGACATAGAGTCTGTCATACAGAGTGAAGTAAGTCAGAAAGAGAAAAACAAATACTGTATGCTAACACATATATATGGAATCTAAAAAAAAAAATGGTCATGAAGAACCTAGGGGCAGGATGGGAATAAAGACGCAGACCTACTAGAGAATGGACCTGAGGACATGGGGAGGGGGAAGGGTAAGCTGGGACAAAGTGAGAGAGTGGCATGGACATATATACACTACCAAATGTAAAATAGATAGCTAGTGGGAAGCAGCCGCATAGCACAGGGAGATCAGCTCAGTGCATTGTGACCACCTAAAGGGGTGGGATAGGGAGAGTGCGAGGGAGGGAGACTCAAGAGAGAAGAGATATGGGGATATATGTATATGTATAGCTGATTCACTTTGTTCTAAAGCATAAACTAACACACTATTGTAAAGCAATTATACTCCAACAAAGATGTTAAAAATAAATAAATAAAGACATGCTAATCATTGAAAACATGATACAGAAATGTATTCATTATCTGAATTCCCTAAAGTGACCACTGTTGTAGGTTCCATATAGTCTTTTCGTCTATATAGTTTTACTTATTAAAGCTCATGTTGGATAGATAAATATGTTTTGTGAGTTAACCACTTACTACTTTAGTGAAAGAATTTCTCTGTTATTAAGAACTGTAATATTTAATGCTGCTTAATAGTCTATGTTGTGGAAGGGTTTTCTATTACTTGGCCATTAATCTATTATTTGACGGCTACTTTGTATGATTGTATATATAAATATTAACACTCTATTTTATATATATTAATGCATTTTAAAATACACAATGGATTATTTCTATAATACTGATTCTCCCAAGTGAAATTAGGGGTCAAATGTTATGAACATTCTTTCAACGGTTTCCTATGTGCCTGGCTAATTCAAGCTAGTAAATGCAGCATAAAGATGGATATTCATCTTCCTTTTTTCTTAAGAATGCTAAATTTAATTTACAACTTTAGTAAAATTATTTCAATATAAATGAAAAAGAACAAACATAAATATAGTGGTGTGTGTAGGTATTTAATTTTTCCTCTTTATTTTTGCCTCAGAATTTTCATGTATTTTTTCAAATGTCTTGAAATTAGCAAATCATGTGAGAAAAATAAATGCTTAATTTTTAAAGTGATTGCTGTATTGATAATGGTCATTCACCAATCAGATATTTTTCAACTTTTTGTGTGAGGCATGGTCCTAGGGGCTGGGTTTATTATATCTTTTCTCTTATTTTATTTAATTCCATAAAAAACTGAATGATCGTGGAGATTTAAATAGATTAATTATTTCATTTAGTGAATATTTACTGCATCCACCTGCCATATGGGGTTTAAATTCTTGTGGTACAGAGATGAATAAGATATAATTCCTGTCTGGAGGACCTCACAGTCTAGTTGGAGCCAAGAGGTCAAGAGATGATTATAGTTCAGAATGGGAGATGCAGGAATGAAGTGTGCCTGTTGTCTAGGGGAGCAGAAAGCAAGAAGTGACTGCTCTGCAGGGGGGCGGGGTAGTCAGGGGACTTTGCATAGGAGGAGGCACTTGTACTGGTTCCTAGGGGATGTAAGGGTTGGCTAATGTGAGCAGATGGAGGGCAGGGGGATACTTGCTTCCTTAGTCTTGAGATAAAGGGAAGATCAAAGATGCATATCAGGTTAGAAGATGGCATTAGTCTTGGTGAAGTCAACAAAAGCCTATGGGTCAGTTAGACATAGCGATTTTATGAAATTAAGCTTGATCAACATGAGATACTTTGGGGTTAACCTTAATTAGTAGCTATTTGCATGTTTAACAATACAGTAAACCAAAACAAATCTTTTTTTTGCAGTAGTTATGTTTTTCTATGTTTATAAAATATATACATGCTCATTGAAAAATTATGAAAATATAGAAAAAAGGAAAATACATATCATCCAGGCATAATTACTGTTAACATTTTGATGTATGTGTTTTAAAAATCATTCTAAACAGACAACCATCCTTTAAAAACTGGAATCAGAGAGTGCATATGACTTTCTGCCTGTTTCTTCTCACATAATAAATCATGAAAGCTTTCTCAAAATAAATATAAATTAATATTTCAAATAAACATATAATACTCTATTATGTGGATATGCCACATTTTTTAAAACAAATTCACCTCTTCTAGTACATTTGAGATTGTTTTCCCTTTTTTTTTTTCTTATTAAAAATAATGCTATATGGGGACTTCCCTGGTGGTCCAGTGGTTGAGACTTCGCCTTCCAGTGCAGGGGGTGTGGGTCTGATCCCTGGTCAGGGAGCTAGGATCCCACATGCCTTGCAGCCAAGGAGCCAAAGCATAAAACAGAAGCAATATTTTAACGGATTCAATCAAGGCTTTAAAAATGGTCCACATCAAAAAAATCTTTTAAAAAAATAATGTTATAATGAATAGTCTTTTAAACTCATCTTCGTTCACTTCTTTATTTCCTTAGGAGAAATGACTAGGTTAAAATGTATGCACGTTTCAAATGCTGTCCAATTGTTCTGAAAGTTCGTATCATTTTATTCCTATTTTCATGAAGCAATATATGAGAGTATAACCAAATCTTACACTGACTTAAATTGCTTTTCTTGTAAAGGTAACATTATTCTGCTCAAAATAAAACCATTAGTGCCAATATACTTCAGTTAGGCTTGTGATTAAATTATAAATAAATTGAGAAGAGATCAGTATCTCTGTGCTTCTGAATTTACTCCCTCAAGAATATTAAATGTAAGTATAAAACACAAAACTGAATGTAAATAAATTTAAAGTAATATAATTTTATATATTTATGGAACACTTTCTCTAAAAACTTAATAGAAGTTTTTTTTTTTTTAAGTCAGACATATTATCAGGTTGATACTAAGAAGCTTCACATTTTCATGTGTTTCATTACTGAATAATAAGATCATCCTCAGATTTTTGTTCCCCTAAGCTAATGTTATTTGTCCTCGAAGAAATTTACAAAATACGTTTCGCTAACTCAAATAACTTTACCTTCCACTAGAGTAAATCGCTATTTATTTCAATGTCCTAAGTTAACCCCTAGTAATATTCAAAGGATTAAGACAGCTTCTCAAAGTGTACAACTCATTACTGGAGTGTTTCAAACTAAACAAACCCAAAAAACCATATAGGTTTATGTGTGCTTTCATTATTACTGTTATTCAGTATCCAAAGTTGAAAAGAGAACTATGTTAACTTCTCAAGATTTAATAGGAATTCAAAGGTTTATATTAATATATAAATCAATTGTTTATATTTATGATGCATCTATAGCTTAGCTATCCAGAATTCTTGGTGAATGAGCCACTTTAGATAGCCATTTTCTGAATAATGCAAATTTTTCCCCTAAGAATTAAAGATATTTCAGAATTAACTTTTACCCATTCTTGACTTATTTAAACAAGTCTTAGATAATTGTTATAAATTATACTGTTTTATTGTCCTCAGGGCCTATTGAATTTTTTTGTTGCTCATGCTAATTGATCCCATATTGCTTTACTGACAACTCTTGAGCCTACTTTTTGTTTTTCAGTCTTATGCTATTTGTCACATTTTTCTGTCAGTGTACTATTTCCTCTTTTTTTCTAATTTGCTGGTGCCAATCTGGCATAAATAACCATGCTTATTAAGATTATAAAAAGCAAAAGCAGATGAGAGATGAAAAAGGAAATGACAACTTCTTGAGTAAAGAATACACATTTTCCTCTATAAATAAAATATTTGTTTTTATTAATATACTGACCAGTTCAGGAGTCTATTTTTCTAATTTCTAGCTCTGGGTAAATTTTTTTTTACGCGGGCCTCTCACTGTTGCGGCCTCTCCCGTTGCGGAGCACAGGCTCCGGACGCGCAGGCTCAGCGGCCATGGCTCACAGGCCAAACAGCTCCGCGGCATGTGGGATCTTCCCGGACCGGGGCACGAACCCGTGTCCCCTGTATCGGCAGGCGGACTCTCAACCACTGCGCCACCAGGGAAGCCCCTAAATTTTGAATAGGTAAACTATTTCTCTTACTCCAAGTGCCCCTCTTAACCAAAACTAAATGTCAGGCAAAAGGGAAGGCATAGAAAACTGTCGTGCCTTACTCCACACAGTCATTGCGTTAAGGTGTAACAGCCTTAAATTGCAGCAGCTGTAGTCTCCATGTGCAAATTTCCCTTATTTCTGTGCTCTTCCAAGCATCAGCTGATCTCTGCCTGTGAGTTTATGAGCACCAGGTTTTGTTTTCACCCCACTTCTCCCACTTTTTTTCAATTCTGCTTTGATTTTTCTTTTTGGTAAAAATCGGAGCGTGTTCCAGTGGCCTTAGTGCATTTTTATTAACATACTCATTAGAAAAGAACTAATCCCGTTATGATTCAGCAGAAATAGACATAATATGTATTTAGGGATTGTCTGGCCAGGGTTACTGGGTTAAATTGGACTTAAAGTTCTCATTTGAGTTTAACTGCCTTCTGTAGTCCAGTATGCACCAAAATCTTTCGTTTTCTAACAGCAAGTTAGAACGGGCTGGGCAGTGCACTTAGAGATGAGAAGAAATACTTAGAGGAATCACTGATCATGGATATAAAGTTAAAAAAAGTTAGAAAGCATGTCTGATGATACATTATTATAAAAAGTAATTTAAAATAAAAGCCCAAACACTAACCAATATTTGATACTGAGTTTTCTTTGTTACCTAGTTTAAGAAACATAATTATGAAATAAATCAAAAGAAACAATAGCTTTAGGGAGCATTAGAAATGACATTTAGGTACTGTGCATGACACTGAAGCACCTGAACCCTGAAGTACCCCTTTATTTAAAGACAATGTGGCTACAGCTGACTAAATTATTTTCTGGTATGTAAGAAGTTGTTTTTTGTTAGAAAACTCCTAATTTGTTTCCCATTTTTACTAAGAACAGGATAAATCACATGTAATATACACATTATTCACCTAGAATTCTCTTTGGAATGGACCTATAAGAGGCAGGGGACTCTAAGAGCCTTATGATTCTATTTTTAAAAGACCAACAGAAAAGAATAGAAAGATGAGCATTTTCTCATTTAAATGATTACGTAAAGAGGAAGATCTCACTCAATTCTAGATTAAAGATGTTGGTGATTTTCTTCTCATCAGCAGTGTTGCTTATGGGGAGCATTGACCTCGGGCTTTCTCCTTCCCATTATCTGCAGATATGTTACTTTTCCATTTCTGAAAGAAGTGCTTAACATATTATATGAGACTACGACAGAGGTTTTGCAGTTGCTATTTAAAAAAATATATCGTATACATATTCATGTGGTTTTGGAGAACTCTTTTATTTCGGTTTTAGGGCAATCTGTAAAAACTACAACATGAATGCTTATTTATTTGAAAGTATAATACACTATGATAAGATGTATATTCTTTTAATGTGAGGAAGACTGATGGTCATGTTTTCATCATTCTTCTTAGCATTCTCTTCCTTGAATATCTTTAACAAACTGTATGGCAATTTATTTTTCTGTAGGAGTAAAGAAGTTCAACCATTATTTGGAATACTAGAGCTATTTAATTAGCTGAATGTTTAATGTGCCAGTAGTAAATATGTCAGTCATCTTAATTTATTTCGAAATGGAGATATCAATTCATAAAATAGAATTTTAAGAGTGATTATGCTCCACTTTTTTCAAGACATCTACCTTGAGCACTTCAGATTCCCTATGCAATGTTTATGAACATTTAAAAAAGTCAAACTGTTATTACTATATTCAAGATAGAGGTCTTGGAGGTTTAGTTCCTATGCAAGCAATTAGATGCTATTAACAGAAAAACATGAATTTTTACTTTAACCTATGGGATCATTTTGTGAACATTTATTAAAATACATAGGAATGTCATTATGCTACTATTTACCATAGAACAAAATTCTATCTAAGGCTCATCTTTACTGAGTGTTGTATTACAGGCTTCAGATACTGAATCACTTCATTATAAGGGGCTTTACTTAAGGCAGTATGACATTACAGACTCCAAGAATAGTTCTATAGCAGATATCATGTGTATATAAATATTCATGAAGTATATACAAGTATACATGTATATGCATTTATTTACCAGGATACTATGACTGTTTTGTGGGTTGTTTAGAATGCTCTGTTAAGGCGTCAAAAGTTTTCAGTTAGCTCTTAGTCATGAGCTTCTTATTCCAGACTGCTAGATGGGAATGAATTGGCACATATTTATTCCTCCTCCTGGTAAATTTTAAATTAATGCCAACTATTTTCCTGAAATTATGTTGAAGATCAATGAATGACTATTACAGGAAAATTAATTCCTGTGTACCTTGGTGACAGTTTTTCAAAGGTACTACCTTTGAACATTTACAATGAAAAAAGCTTACCTACGTGTATTTTTGTCCAAACTTTTGACCATGCTGCTGATGAAAAATCTGTGTTTATGAAGCTAATGAGTGACTAAAATTTCTTCCAGGTTGAACATTCATTCCTTCAACAGTTTTTTTAAACACCTTTGTTTGTGCACAAATTTAAACTTATACGTAGCCAAACTGATCTTTTTCTTTATGTTTTTTTCTTTTGCCTTTAAACATAGAAAGCCATTTTCCTTATATTGTCTTCTAAAGTTTTGATAATGTGACTTTTTACATTTAGCTCTCTAACCAGCTGGAATATGTTTTGAATTGGATAATGATACATCGCTAGTAATGTTAAAGAGTAAGGATATATGTACGATATCTAGACCTGAGTGCTGTGCCAAACTCCTATCTGGTGCTCAATACATTTTTTTAAATCCACCCTTCTCCCATCCTGCAGCCACACAGGGCATGTACTCGATCAGTGTTTCAGAGGACAACATCAAAGCATTCACCAAAAAGTAGAGGAAAAGGAAATGCAAACAAATGATTATAGTATAAATCCCTTTGGTAGATCAAGAAGACAGAGAAACTTTCAAAGGAGGCAATTCTTATGATGCTTCTTGAGAGATGAGTTGAAATTTATGAAATAAATGAGAGGAAGATGATTTTCCAGAAAGAGGGAAAGGTATCTGAGAGTGTTTGGTGTGTTCAGGGTGCCAACAAAGCTGACATGAGGTAGAGGATGGAAAGAAGACCCCGGGCAGAAAAAGAAAGGACTGGCAAGCCATGCTGAGGATTTTAGTCTTTAACTTGTAGTCCTTGTGTATATAAGTATGCAAGTGGCATGATTCATACCGAGTTTTTGATTTTTACATATCTGGTACAATTTTAAGAGCATGTATAAAGTTTCTTTCATGCAGTTTTGTTGAATAATTAATAGTCCACAAATACTACAGATTAGTCCCAAATCAATTGAATATCTAATTTCTGGTAATGCTCAGATCACGTGGGTTGGAAAAGTTTGCCTGAGTGTACCGATTGATTTAGGTATGGTTCAATTTCCTTAAATATTTGGAGAGACTTTTATAGTGTAATCATGGAATAGCAATGTAGCCTTGGAACATGGAACTGTGCCTTACGAATTTCCTTTCCTCTGAGACAGAAAAATTATAATGAACTATGCCAAGACCTTTTTGCTTTTTCAGTTTTTACAAACGTATTTGGTACTGTTAGCATTTATTAAGCAAGCTTGGCCAACCATGAAGTTTGTTAACATCCTAAGCTAACCACCCAAGGTATTATTTGGACATATCAGAGCATTTGGTACCTCATCTAATTTGTTCCTAGAGATAATTGGTTTGGATGAATTGTTTGTGTGGCCTGGAGAGGGGTCACTGGAGTGGCATAGGTAGGGCTGCAGGTGTTAGTGAATGGTGGTCTTCAATAACCAATGGTGATAAAGCTACAAACTGAATTTGCCTGATTTGTGAATAAGATGTTGGGAATGATTCTACTAGGGTCTCTTAAATCATTGAGAACTGAGATGAGAGATATGTTAAAGCTGTGATAACTGGTTTTGCATATTGTTTTTATCTAATTTATAACTTGATGCTGATGAGGTCTTGGAATATTTGAGTTATGCCCTGCTGACCATTATCTTGACAAATGTCAATTGCAGTTTCAGGTTGATGACTAGGCCAGACATAAACCAAACCTGTTAAATCAGGCAAAGTTTACATATCTAAAGAAGTGCTTTCCAAGTATCTTTACATCACAGAATGCATAAAAGATGATGTATTTGGTACCCAGGGGTAAAATGGAGGAGCTTTGAAAAGTCATCTAACATGGGGCTTGGTAAAGAAAAATTGTTTTCTTTATGTTATATAATTATGATAGGAGAAATAAGTACAAAATATTTAAAAAGGTGAAAGTTGAAGGTATGTAAAACTTTCAAATAAACCTTACCAAAATTTTAATAAACTTTAATAAAGCTTTAATAAGCTTTAATGAACATATAATTTCTGACGAAGGCATTTTAATGCTATCTCTTCAATACTTGACAGTTACATAATATAGATAAAAACTTTGTTTTAAAACTCTTATTTTTATAGCAACCCAAATTTTTCAACAATTAAAATGAATATTTAAAAAATCATATGGCTATTATTTTTCTTTCAATGGCAGCTGTAATGCTAATATTTATTGTGGCGAATTCAAATGAATTTCAAATCCAATTGTGCATTTTTAATTTTTTTTTTTTTTTTTTGCGGTACGCGGGCCTCTCACTGTTGCGGCCTCTCCAGTTGCGGAGCACAGGCTCCGGACGCGCCGGCTCAGCGGCCATGGCTCACGGGCCCAGCCGCTCCGCGGCATGTGGGATCTTCCCAGACCGGGGCACGAACCCGTGTCCCCTGCATCGGCAGGTGGACTCTCAACCACTGCGCCACCAGGGAAGCCCCAATTGTGCATTTTTATAGCAAAGATTTCAAAACAACAATCAAGTTCTAACTGCAGAATGTACATGCATTTTTACTCTGTAGCCAGCTTGAATGCCCCTAAATGGGCACAAACATACAGATGTATTGAATATAAGGGTAGAAAGAGATTGGAGTTCCCCCATCTCTCCTCTGTAATTTGAACAGTTGGGCTGTGCTCCTTTACTTCTTGGGTGTGAGCTCTTCCATCAGCTCCCTAGGCCTCTTGAGCAAGATGAGGTGTGATGTGGTCCGCCCCAGGATGTTAATGCAGATATCCAGGTAATAGACCACCTCTCTGGGGAAGCTCATGATGCCATAAAGGAGTGGTAAGTGCATGTTTTCACATCTTATGCTCTCCATCTGTGGGTACACAAGGTGAGCCTGATCCTAATCTCTGACCCTTCTCTGAGGAGTCCTGGAAAATGCTTATTGAGGTCAAAGCCATCCAATGGGGGAACTCCAGTCCCAAAGTCTGAGTGGACCAGCATTTCTACATATACCTCTAAACCACTGGATGTATACTAATGTGCTACAATTTACCATTTGGGAAACTCTGATATAAGTCCTGCAGAGGACAGTAACAGAGCAGAAATATCAGCAGTAATCTCCAGTGACAGACTGGGGTGTTTCTGGGTCTCCTCAAAGTATTTCACACAATTGCAGATGATAGGTCTGGGTTAATAAAGGTCAGTTCAGAACTTCTGGAAGCTCAAATGTTCCCGTTATGGCCCAACCTTAATTATGAGAGGTTAAAACATTTCAGGATACAACTTTGCTGGGATATGTGCTGGTATTTTCATACCCGGGCCAGGGTACATCATTAATCTCATAATCATAGAGTCCAGAATGTACAGTGTACAGTGTACTTGGACCTGAATAAACTCCTTGCCCATCACTTTCAGCTTCCCAGTAGGACTCACGTTGGGCCAAAAATATCTCTCTGTGGCATTTGAGAAAGTGGCAGTTACCAAGTTTTCTGGAATTCCTTCTCATATGTCCTGAGATACACCAAAAGACCAATTGTGCAACATCTGATCTGTACAGTTTCTGAAAAATTTAAAAGTATAACTGGCTAACGTAAAAATTAATTGTAGGCAGTGTTTGATAACATTTCCTAGGCTCTCGGACTGAGAATGTTTTTCCTCTTTGTGGACACAATGAGAAGAGTGGGAAATGTTCAACTATGAAGATTGAGTTATCTTTTTTCTTAACATTTAGATGCATAGATTTATTTTGGTTTTATTATTTAAAGGAAGAGAATGCCAAGAAGAATTTAGAAGCAGGAGATTATGTGAAATATACATTAGTCTTTCCATGGAAATGGCTATTCACAGTACAATGGAGAACCTCATTCCCTGGGGAGACTTCAAAAAAAATGGTTTGTCAAATGTCTTGTAGATGTTGGTGTCCTGCTTCTGAATGCAGCCAGAAGATGCTTCTGGCAAATGAGAAGTTTTAACATTACTCATCTATAAAGTTGGCTTATGCTCTGGAGCCAAGGCACATTTTACTTCCTTGCTCCTCTGAACTTTCTGGGTTAATTAAAAACTATCATTATCACTGTTTCAGCAACTGACGTGCTATAAAAAATGAACTTTAGCAATGGATTCATTGAAAGGCAGAGAGCTATTTTAGAAATCTTAAGAGGGAATGTGCTTCTTGGACCACTAAGATCATACTAGAATCAGTTCACATTCAACAAGCCTAACCAGGTCCACAGATGTCTACCAGACTCTGTGTTTTGGAAACTTTGGGGTTTATCCTTCTGTGTGTGTGTTCCTTATTGATTCTTACCTCAGAGGTGGGAGTCATAAGGGAACCACTAAAGGGGATCTGGCATTTAGCGACTACAGCGTGGAATATTGTAGAGTCCCCAGAGTTGAAAGATACATCCTTATTCCTGCTCCCTACCACAGCAGTAGGTAGATCCTACATCCTGAAAATATTCTGAGTCTTTGCTCTTCATTGGCTAGTGGTTTTTATTTTTGAGACTTCTTTCACAGGATCTTAGAGCTAGTTCTCACTGCTTGGTAGAAGAAGATCCTAATTCTTACTTTTCCCCTTTCAAACTCAGGCTAAATGATTTCTGTTTTTGTTGACTTAAGGTTGTAGTTGTGGTAATTATGCTTTTTGTCATATAATTAAGTTGATACGAAGTCATGTTGTTACATTTCAAAATTCTGTTTTGAATATCTCTTGATACTTTTAGGAACTTAAAAAAATACAGTATTCTATTATAAATATCTATCTTTGAAATAAAAATTCCTAAGCACCCCAGGAATCTCCTTTTGATAAGAGTAAATTCAGTGTGGAAGGCTTCTCATGGTTCTAGTTCCAGATCAAATGTTTTTTCTTTTGTGAACTCTCTCTTAACTCTCCAGATAAAGAAAATTGTTCCCTCCACTGTGCTCCAAATCTATCCTTTGCACATGTTTCTATCATAGTATTTGCCACACTAAACTGTAGTTATTTCTTTATATGCTTTGTTCTCTCAGACCATGAACATCAAATTGTCAGTATCTTATTTTCTTTGTATACCTAGGGTCAAACACCCAGAGAGAAATAATAAAGGTTGAATGGATGGAAGAAAGAATGAATAAACCATTTGTGATAAACCCTAATCAAAGGGTTTTAGTTACTTAGGTATCAAGAGAACTTTAGAATTATCAGGGTATGGAACCTAAGAACATTGCTCTATTAATATATCAGTATTTGTGACAAATTAAGGCTTTTATTTGGTTTATGTAACTCTGTATGCAAAGGAAGATGTTTGATCCTAAAGGTATACTTATTTATTTATTTATAGCAGTCTTCTTTTGAAATTCTGCCATTTTTATAATATCTTATTTTGTTAGTTGTATTAAATTTAGAGCTTTGAATGATTCTCTGATATAGAAATTAATGCTGGAATATACTGTCATCATTGTACTTAAATAGGAGATAATGTAGGGTTTGGAGCTTGAGATTTCATAGCTGGTATTTCTAGTATCAAATACATTAAAAGTTGATTACTAACCTCTGCTTTTATGTAATCCGGTAAAAATTACTTCCTAAGGAGATACTGAAAAAAAGAACTTTGAGATATCAATTTTTAAAAATTTATTCTTACTTCTTTCTGAAAAACTAAGCCATAAACTATAATATTTTAAAATAACTTTAAGGAATTATTCAGAATCCAGGCCAGAAATAATGAGAGAAAATAATAGTTTGGGTTTTTCCTCTCCCCTACTCTTGTATTTGTATATAAGATCTTTGGCAGATTTCCAGATGGTTTTATGAGAGAATTGCCAAATAATAGGGGCTCAATCACCCATTGTAGTCATGATGTAGGCTGAAGCCTTATATTTCTTTAGGCAAACATATTACTAAAAGAGCTCATGTTTCCTTTTTGCTGATATTTTCTGTTTAAAATATGCTTTTATTTTCCACTTGGTTGGGATAATAGTTAACCAAATCATATATTTAGAGTGAAGATTGTAGGATTAAACCAAAATCATCTCCAAATATATGCAAGACAATGGATAAGCAACAAAGGGAGAAATCTTGATCTTCAAGTGCTTTCAGGGAGAGATTAAAAAATAAGGTGTAGAAAACAAGTTTATGGTTGCCAAAGGGAAGGGGGGATAAAATTAGGAGTTTGGGATTCACATATACACACTACTATATATAAAATAGATAACCAACAAGGACCTGCTGTATAGCACAGGGGACTGTACTCAGTGTTTTGCAGTGGCCTGTAAGGGAAGAAGATCTGAAAAAGAGTATATATATAATTGAATGGCTGTGCTGTGTACCTGAAAATAATACAACATTGTAGATCAACTATACTTCAATTAAAAAAAAAGTGATGTATAGGTTGTACTACGGAAAGATGAAAATGACCTATTATTGATGAATCTATTTTATAACCTCAGATTTGTCCTCTTTCTGGAAAATCTGTTTTTTTTTTCTTTTTTGACATTTAAAAACACTCAAATGAAATTATTATGGTAGAATCTGGAATTTACTCATGATGATTTATTCTTAGGCTCCACATGGTAATAAGGAAATTCAGGCCTATATCCACCTAGGTTCAGGTTCAGGTGAAAAAGAACATGCCTCTTTTTCAGAATAAACAGTAAAATCCGAAGACCAAGTCTCATTGGCTCTGATAAAGTCATGTGTTATTTCTGAGCCAAACCCAAGATCAGGAGAATGAGCTACTTAGACGGGCCAGACCTGAGTTATCTGACACATCCCTAGAATGGTAGTAGATTAACTTCTACAAGAAGCACATAGATTCAGAGTAGGGGCATGAATAATCCCCCGCATAGAAAGATCAGAATTATAGAATTTTCTGGGACGACTAGAGAGGCAGTAGACATTGAGTGGAAAATACAACTAATTTCTTCTACAAAGATATAATTATTTTTGCAAAGATAGTCCATAAAAATCATAGATATATAACAGTTATTATAGGCCATTACATATGTGATGTTGAATGACTGTATATAAAATACACTTCAGAAGATAGAAATACTCATTGGGAACACTTCGGAATAGACTTAGGATTTAAATGGGAAGGACATTGAATGGATACTAGGTAGATACAATGTGGAGATATTGTGCTAAGTGCTTTCATTATGCTTTTTATTCTACCATTGAAAATAGGTAGTACAGTAAATATATTATTTTTCTTTTATAGATGACAAGCTAAAGTCCAGAGAAGTCAGGCAACTTAATAATAATGGTGGTTGGTATTTATTAGTGCTTTGTATATATTAGAAAGTGTGAAAAGGGCTTTATTTGGATATATTTATGTAGATCTTCATCATTATCACCATCATCATCATTATCAACTCTTATTTTAAAGATAAAGAAATGGAGAATTAGGGGCTTAACCCTGGTTAAGTTACTTAACACACATGATAAGTAGTACCCCTGGGCTTTGAACTCAGAAAGAATTGACTCATGAATCAATGGACTCAACCCATTTAGTGGGCTCAACCCACTAGACTCTTTTGAGTGATTTACTTTAGGTTACATAGCCAGTAAGAGATGGAGCTGGAAGTCCTATCTCTGACTTGTCTGACTGCCAAGCTTATGATTATTTTCTCTTTTATCTTTGTTGCTGGTAAAATTTAGACAGGAATTAAATAAGAGAGTATTTAAGTTAAAGTGTTAGGGTTGTAATGATTACAGTAAACTAATGTTCCCAAAGTAAATGATCTCAAAAGGAGTCATACAGCTAGAAAGGCAGTTAGATAGCTTAAGTGATTTGGCTATTATTGACTTCCATTTCCCATTTTGATAAGCAGAATTTCCCCTTTCATCTGTTCCTTTCCAAGTATTTACCCTAGACCCTCCACAATTCTAGACAGTTTTTGCTCTGGTTTTTACCTGAGTTTGGCCCTGCTATGTTTTTTTCTAATCCAGCTATGTCTTTTCCAATCCTTTAACCTTGGGCTCTTTATATATTCTTGGAGGACCACTAGCTAATCCAATAAACCAACATATGACAGAAGATTAATGGAAGTTTTGCCTGCTGGAAAGTATGTATATTCTCTATGGTTGCCTTAATCATCTATCCAAGGAAATGATTCTAATGGTGAGAATTTCAAACATGGGAGGAGAGAACAATCCTATGGCACAGGGTCTCACTTGGTGAAACCATCAGGCCAACCACATCAGATTTCACAGAGGTAATTGGAGCTCCCTCTATAGATTTTTAAATAATAAACCTGAATATTAGAAGTAATCCTGCTTTGCTTCCATCAAAGTCATGAACTAAAAGTATCTTGAGAATTTTAGGAAGCAAGAGGATCTCTGTCCAAAAGGTGGCTTTTCTCTTTAAAGCTATTATCTCAGAAAATACTGTTCCATATGGCTAAATTATTCTAATTTAATTGTATTACAATTCTTTGAAAATTTCCAATCCATGTGTACTTTGTATATAACTTTGATTAGCCAGAAGATGGAACAACTTATTGCTGGACCTTGTTTTTTGTTGTAAATAAAAATGCTGATATTTTAATTTTACCATTTCATTTTTTTGTTCATTCAATGATTCTTTCTCTGAGTGGATATAGCAAAGTAAATTTAAATGGGGCTAAGCTGGTTTATAAGGGACAGTTTCTAACATAAAAGTCTTTACAATCTAGTTGAGGATATGACACACACACATGAAAAAATATAACAGAAGAGAGCCATACAATTTCAATAAGTATATTTTAGCTAAAAAAAGGACCATTAAAATCTTTAATCAATTGGCTTTCACTGGGGTTTCTCAGAGCCTTCTTAGGGTTTGCTAATTTCAGTGGTGAAGTTCAGGGAGGGGAGAAGGAATGGAACCATCTGCAGAGCACTGCATACTTCTTATGCTTTAGCCACAGGCACTCTACTTTCACCTATTTTACATAAGATTTAGTTTGATCAAAGATTTGCAGGATTAAAAAATGTGAGACTCACAGGTCCAATACAATTCCTATTGTTTTACAGATGAGATAGTTGCCTGAAGCCAAGATAAATTACAGGGCTGCCCTAGTCTGAAGAACTTGGAGTTAAGGGAAGGCTTAAACTGGTTTTATTAATGTCCTGATATTGGTCTATGAATGCCAGTGTTTTAATATCAGACATAAAATGTTTTATGTAAATTATACTTTATTTTTAACATGCTTTATATGTGTGATAGACATTAAAAATGTAGAATACTCATCTAAGATCTAAAACAATTAACATTTAATTTTTCACTCTTTTCTGGTCTCTCATGTATAAGTAGTCTTATATAACTGTAACTATACTATAGATATAAGTAGTTTTTATATAATTGTAACTATACTATAGATATATGTTTGTATTTGGTTTTTTAACCTATTTTATGATAAGTATTTTTTCATGTTGCCATAGACTTCATATTTATAAATTTTATTTTTATTTTATTTATTTATTTATTTTTTAACATCTTTATTGGAGTATAATTGCTTTACAATGTATGTTAGTTTCAGCTTCACAACAAAATGAATCAGTTATATATATACATATATTCCCATATCTCTTCCCGCTTGCGTCTCCCTCCCTCCCACCCTCCCTATCCCACCCCTCCAGGCGGTCACAAAGCACCGAGCTGATCTCCCTGTGCTATGCGGCTGCTTCCCACTAGCTATCTACCTTACGTTTGGTAGTGTATATATGTCCATGCCTCTTTATCGCTTTGTCACCGTTTACACTTCCCCCTCCCCATAGCCTCAAGTCCATTCTCTAGTAAGTCTGTGTCTTTATTCCTGTTTCACCCCTAGGTTTTTCATGACATTTTTTTTTTTAAATTCCATATATATGTGTTAGCATACGGTATTTGTCTCTCTCTTTCTGACTTACTTCACTCTGTATGACAGACTCTAGGTCTATCCACCTCATTACAAATAGCTCAATTTCATCTCTTTTTATGGCTGAGTAATATTCCATTGTATATATGTGCCACATCTTCTTTATCCATTCATCCGATGATGGACACTTAGGTTGTTTCCATCTCTGGGCTATTGTAAATAGAGCTGCAATGAACATTTTGGTACATGACTCTTTTTGAATTATGGTTTTCTCAGGGTATATGCCCAGTAGTGGGATTGCTGGGTCATATGGTAGTTCTATTTGTAGCTTTTTAAGGAACCTCCATACTGTTCTCCACAGTGGCTGTATCAATTTACATTCCCACCAACAGTGTAAGAGGGTTCCCTTTTCTCCACACCCTCTCCAGCATTTATTGTTTCTAGATTTTTTGATGATGGCCATTCTGACTGGTGTGAGATGATACCTCATTGTAGTTTTGATTTGCATTTCTCTCATGATTAGTGATGTTGAGCATTCTCTCATGTGTTTGTTGGCACTCTGTGTATCTTCTTTGGAGAAATGTCTATTTAGGTCTTCTGCCCATTTTTGGATTGGGTTGTTTGTTTTTTTGTTATTAAGCTGCATGAGCTGCTTATAAATTTTGGAGATCAATCCTTTGTCAGTTGCTTCATTTGCAAATATTTTCTCCCATTCTGAGGGTTGTCTTTTGGTCTTCTTTATGGTTTCCTTTGCTGCCCAAAAGCTTTTAAGTTTCATTAGGTCCCATTTGTTTACTCTTGTTTTTATTTCCATTACTCTAGGAGGTGGGTCAGAAAGAATCTTGCTGTGATTTATGTCATAGAGTGTTCTGCCTATGTTTTCCTCTAAGAGTTTGATAGTTTCTGGCCTTACATTTAGGTCTTTAATCCATTTTGAGCTTATTTTTGTGTATGGTGTTAGGGAGTGATCTAACTTCATACTTTTACATGTAGCTGTCCAGTTTTCCCAGCACCACTTATTGAATAGGCTGTCCTTTCTCCACGGTACATTTCTGCCTCCTTTGTCAAAGATAAGGTGACCATATGTGCGTGGGTTTATCTCTGGGCTTTCTATCCTGTTCCATTGATCTATCTTTCTGTTTTTGTGCCAGTACCATACCGTTTTGATAACTGTAGCTTTGTAGTATAGTCTGAAGTCTGGGAGCCTGATTCCTCCAGTTCCTTCTTTCGTTCTCAAGATTGCTTTGGCTATTCGGGGTCTTTTGTGTTTCCATACAAATTGCAAAATTTTTTGTTCTAGTTCTGTGAAAAATGCCAGTGGTAGTTTGATAGGGATTGCATTGAATCTATAGATTGCTTTCGGTAGTAGAGTCATTTTCACAATGTTGATTCTTCCAATCCAAGAACATGGTATATCTCTCCATCTATTTGTATCATCTTTAATTTCTTTCATCAGTGTCTTATAATTTTCTGCATACAGATCTTTTGTCTCCTTAGGTAGATTTATTCCTAGATATTTTATTCTTTTTGTTGCAATGGTAAATGGGAGTGTTTTCTTGATTTCACTTTCAGATTTTTCATCATTAGTATATAGGAATGCCAGAGATTTCTGTGCATTAATTTTGTATCCTGCCACTTTACCAAATTCATTTATAAATTTTATTTTTTGTACAATGACCTATTGAGTCAATATAGCATACTTTATGTAATCATTTGCATATTGTTAGACACTGAGGATATCTTCAATTTCTTTGCAGTTTTGTTGCTTTTGTGTATGTTTTCTCTCTTTTGGATTATTTTTCAAAATAAATTGTGAGGAGTGGTATTAATATATCAAAGTATATAAAAACTTTTGTGATTCTTGCTACATTGCTATCTGAAAGGGTTGTGTAAGTATCAGTTTACCATAGCCTCCCACCTATAGGAATTATCAATGTTTTGAAATTTTGTTAAGTTTCTTTAGGTAGTACAGCATTGATGTTTTGCTTTGTGCTTTGATTATTAGTGAAGATTATTATTATTATCATTATACCTGTGTGCAAATTATCACCTTTTGAGTGGATTGTTGGTTTATATCCTTTCCTTTTATATTTTGTGGTTCTTTTAATTTGGTTCTTTTAAGTTGTATATATTTGTATATTTTAAAATATATCTTTTTGCTAAAAATATGTTCATAGTCACCTTCTAATATTTTTAACCAGTGACTTTTACATGTTAACTCAATTTATCATTACTATTGATGCTTTTAACTCGGCTTTAACAATTAACATTAAAATGTTTCTTTTTTCTTGTTAGAAAACTGTCTTATTTTGATGAAATTGAGAGTATACTTGTAATAAAAGAATTAGTTGCACTATCTAATAAGTACAGACAATTAATTTTTTTTTTTTTTTCTGGTACGCGGGCCTCTCACTGTTGTGGCCTCTCCCGTTGCAGAGCACAGGCTCCGGACGCACAGGCAGCGGCCATGGCTCACGGGCCCAGCTGCTTCGCGGCATGTGGGATCTTCCCGGACCAGGGCACGAACCCGTGTCCCCTGCATCGGCAGGTGGACTCTCAACCACTGTGCCACCAGGGAAGCCCCAGAAAATTAATTTTTGACTAGGCAATTTGAGTAAGCAACAATAAAATTTGTAAAACTCAAATCTTTTGAACTCTGCCCTACCACTACTCATATAAAGCACATGTGTTTTCAGCTAGTTTTATTCTATTTTTACTAGCAAATTTCCTCTTTTTAAACCAATTCAGATCACTGACAATTCTAATCTTATACTTTTATCATTTATAATTCTAGTTCTCTGTCAGAATCAGTTAAAACTCCTTATTCTAATAATATCCCCCAAAGAACAATTTACCTAAATAAAATAAGCAAACAATCAAATATTCCTATGCAAATAATCACTAAGTTACATGTTTGAGTTGGTAAAGTTCAGAAGGATTCTTCTTCATTTGAGAAGGAATATTCTTTGATAAACAATGAATGCATAAACAATGCAAGCATTATCTTTTCCTTCTTTTCTTCCCTTAACCCTACAGGCAAAGAAGATGTTTTAAGAATTTGACACTCATACATATATTATCCCAGTGGCATTTCAGAGCTTCCAGAAACATTAAATCCAATTGGAATGTTCGAAACCATATTTGCTTGCCACTGCAACTGGTACAGTGAGCTAATTTTTCTGAGGTTACTGGCCCCTAACCTGAATTTCTCTTCAGCTGCTTTCATCAAACGAAGTTAGAATCTTTTCCATTGCTGTGAGGTTAATAGCATTTTCAGATTCTAATCTAGTCTCTGGAAAATTGTCTTTTTGAAAAATTAATCAATAATACTCATTTTTACATCAGTATGTCAAACAAGGCAGAGTCTACCACACCAGGCATTTCTGCCACTAACTGTCCTATCCAATAGATATTCCTACATGACAAAAGTCAATAAACTCACCATGCTTGCAGCGCTGCCATTTTTTCATGCTTTTAATTCACTCATGTATTAAAGAGAGCCTGGAAGACTCACTGGGCAAAGACATTAAATTACCCTGAAACAAATATTTTTAGGAAAAAGGCTTAAACACGTTTTCATGTCTGTGTCCTGATTTATTCTCCTTAGGGATACTAGACAGATGCTCTCTGAAGACAATTTATGTGTATTGCCACAAAATAAATAACCGATTAATGTATTTATTTCCAAAGTGACTTGGAGGCCACATCAACACAGATCTATTTAAATAAGAAATGGGAATGAGTTGTTTGAAGATTGAATTAGATAATCATATAAAAGCACAAAGTCCAATGTCAGACACATAATAAATGCTAGATGTTAATAATAGCATTATTAATTATTATTATTTCCATTATATCAAAGAATAATTATAAAGTATAATTAGGACTCTGGATAGGGCAGTATTAAGCGTAACTGTTTCCATTGTTGGTCCCACCATGTTAATATTGAGTGTCATAATGGTAATGTAAATGCAAACCAGGAATAGGATTGTTTCTTTTTGCAAAGAGAACCAGGCTGGCTAGAAATAGATTAAACTGTTAGTATAGTTACTCATGGAAGAGATTCTTCATTAAACATACTATGGAATAGCACTTTTAGTTCAATTAAATTGACGTTGAGTCCCTACCAGGGGTAAGACACTATTCTATAGAGGTGCAAAATGTAACTTTTAGTTCCTGTCTTTTTAAGTGATTATAATGGGGTATGGGAGATAGGAATGTAAATTAATTATATTGCAGCGTGGTAAATGGAATAATATAATATGTGGGTACAGAAGAGTACAAAATAATTACTATCAGCAAGATCAGAAAAGGCTGAATGGAAGAATATCTAAGATGGACTTTGAAAGATGTAAAATTAAGTAGCAAGTTTATAACAGGTAGTATAGCTGTGAAAAAGCCTAGAGTCCAGAACCATGGTACTTGAGGGAAATTTTGGATGGTTACAGTGTTAAGTATGAGATGGAGATTAGTGAAGAGAGATGAAGCTGGAATACTAAATAGAGACCAGATTTTTGAAAGGGTTTGTAACTATGTTTTGGAATTTGAAATTAATTTCAAGGTCAGTGGGGAACCATTGAAGGGTTTGAAGCATGAGATAGACCTGACTGATCATTCTTAAATTTTATAAAGAAGACTCTTATTCTGAAGTGTGAAGAAGGGATGGTAAAGAGCTGAAAATGAAGGCAGGAATTTGTGTTCTTGACTGCATTCACTGAGATAGAGTCTTGTAAAGCCAAAAGTGGTGGAAGTTCTTATTTAGCAATAGATTAATTGACCAGTGGTTTTCGGCAATAGTAATACTTTTTTTTTTTTTTTTTGTCTTTGGAGGATTACTACTGGGCTCTTAGTAAACGGCTTCATGCTTTATTTTTATTTTCGGATTCCAGGAGAGGTGTTAGGAGGCCATTAAATGTCTGGGACAGAGATAATGAGGTTTTAGGTTCAGGCAGGGCAGAGGGTGAGGGAGGAAGACTGAAGATAGAGGCTTAGGAGGCAAGATGGATATGGTTGTGGGAGCAAGAAATCGGTGAGGGGGGGATGACGGAGGAGCAGAAATGGGTTCATGAAGTCAAATGTCCTGAGAGCAGAACACAAAGATCAACTCATTTGCAAATATAGGCAAATTACATTTTATTATAGAACTCTAAATGCCATTATGTATATAGATATTTTTATAGATAATTTTTGAGTACATATCACATAAGTGGGGCATTTAAAGACATAAGGGTGAGTGGATAATATTCAAAAGGAAACCTCTCAGTAAAAATCAGATCGCTTGCTGCTTGCCTTATTTAAAATCAAAGTATTTATTAAAATAATTATTTATATTTGCCTAACATCTCATCACACTTTCTTGGTCTGCTTAATATACTAAAATTCAGGTAATTGAAGATATGATGTGATAATTTTTTGCCATCCTCTGACTTTCCTGATACTCACACTAATTGTTTAAAGGTATTAACATTTCTTTGTCCAGTTAAAATGTGAGTCCTGTTGCTAAATGGTATGAATTATAGGTCTATTAATTAGTAAATAATTGTATTAATATTTAAATGAAACACTTTCTGATGGAAGGAGCCAATGTCATAAAGAAAAGTAAATTCATTATATATAACAAGTAGATGAAATGGCTCCTTTTATTAGGAGAAAGAGGACTGTTCTGGAAAGGAAGAAGGGCCACTTCCTTGGCCATAAATGCTTTTCTTAGGTTTTTGGTGTTGTGTATCTGAGAGCAGATTTGAGATCTGTGAGGTGAACAGCATTACTAGAACCATTAGAGAGTGGTGGAATGCCTCATTTGCTTTGAGGCCTGTTTCTTAAACTGGGAGAATGTAGAGAGATCACTAACCCATCAAGGGGGAAATTAACCTTAGGCTAAAGAGTCCAGGGTGAAATACAGTGCATTCAATTTGGGGGTTAGACTGAACTGCTAATTGTATAACTAATATTTAGTCAGACAAAATATCAATTAAGTATTGTGGGAAAAATTTAAAACATATTTGATATTTGTTTAAACAATAATTATATTACATTTGAAATAATTTTCAAAAAAGAAATTAGTTCTGATTATAATACTAATAATATATACTTTAAAACATATAAGCCAGTGGATGCAAAGAACCAGCAGTCCAGCACAGTATCTGGAAAAGAGACTCATAGTTTCATTGAATGAATGAATGACGGGGCCTTAGTATTAGGAAATTGAGTTGTTCTGGCTGCTGAGACTACAGCACTGAGCACTACTCCCACCTAGTGGCAATCTACCTGGAGTGCATGGGTAATTAAAAAGGCAGTGAAAACAGGCCCCTCTGGAAGGGAATTATATGTACTTTGACCTCTTGCAGAGTGACCTCTTACATACATTAAATTATACGTTCAGTATTATTGAACTTACTGAGGGAAACAACCCTGTAAAACCCAATTCCCAATTTTCTTTGAAAATGTAGTTGAAGATTTTGTTCATGATTTTCATGAGTCAGTGCAGCTTAATTGAAGCTGTTATAGGCTTTTATTTAAGAAAATTGTGCCTGGAAATGAAAAAGAAATAGACCATTTATAGATTAGAAATATAAATTGCTAATAAACACGAACATATTTTCAGCCTCATTAGTAGCAAATAAATACACATTAATATTATTTATCCCTATCAAAATAGCAGATTACAAAAAACAATACTCTGCTGGGAAGGAAGAAATGAGGGAGGTATACTCAGTAATTGTTAGTGGGAGAGTAAGTTGAAACAATCATTTTTTTAACTTAATTTTTTAACTTTTTATTAGCAAATAATTTTAAGCTTATAGAAAAGCTCCAGGAATGTGATTTGTACAAAAAACAGTTACATAACTTTTACCTAGACCCATCTATTGTTGATATTCTACCCAATAGGCTTTAAAATTGTTTTGTGGAACTATTTGAGGCTAATGTACGTAGATCATGACCCTTTAGAGCTGAACACTTCAAAGTGTATTTCCTAAGAATAGCGATGTTCTCTTACATATCCACAATACAGTTATCAGCTTTAGTGAATTTAATATTGATGTGATCATTTTATCTAACTTAACATTCATTTTATAATTTTCTCCATTGGCTCAATAGTCTTTTTCTTCCCCTTCAGTACAGGATCCTCCAGTTAAGATCAGGTATTGCATTTAGTTCTCATGTCTCGTTAGCGTCCTTTAATCTGGAATATTTCCACAGACTTACTTTGTCTTTTATAACCTTGACATCTTTGAAGAATATAGACTATCCTCTTTTCTTTTATAGAACATTCCTTATTTTGTGTGTCTATCTAATGATCCTCATTATTAGATTCTACTTATATTCTCAGTTGAAATGTCTTTTTGGTGATGTGTACTTCTCAGATTATCACATCTGAAGGCACATGATGTCTGTCTGACCCTCACTGGTAATGTTAATTTTGTTTACCTGTGAAGAGTGGTCTGATTTCTTCATTGCATTAATTATTATTATTATTTTCTGTGGAGAAACACTTGAAGACCACACAAGTATTCTGCTTCTCATAAAAATCCCTCTGAAATTTAGCATCCATTGGTGGTTCTGCCTGTTTTGATCTTTATCATGACGGTTGTAAAATGCTAATTTTCAATTCTCGGTACTGCCTAGATTTGACCAGTGGAAGCTCCTGCAAGATGGGTTTTTTTCTAGATAACAAAAGAAGAAAAAAAGAAAAAATACATATGTAAATATATACAAACTTTTGTACTTTTAAAAAAATGTAGCAATATTTTCTGGAAATCATTCCATATCAGTTCATAGTGATCTTCCTCATTCTTTTGTATAGCCACATTGCACTCCATTTGGAACAATTGTTTCTAATAGGAAAGCATATGAAGAATCTTAAAAATGTTTATATTCGTTGGCCAAGTAACTGCAAATTTGGGGATGTCTCCAAAGGAAATTCTCAGATATGCATATAAAGGTTAATGTACAAAGGTGTTCAATAAAGCATTATTTATAATAGTAAAACTTTAGAAATAATGTGAATCACTTATATTAAAGGAATGGTTAATATACTATATCCACATAATGAAACTTTATGCAGTCATTAAAAAACATTATGCCTTAATTTAATATCATGTTAACTAGAACAAACAGATCTCAAAGTTATATACTTTGATCTCATTCATTTAAAAATGTACTGAAAAGAGATTGGCAGGAAATATATTGCAATGATTAAAAAAAGGCTGCTTCTGAGGGTAAGGTTTCGGATGTTTAATTTTTCCTTCTTTTTTATATTTTTTGTACTTTTCAAATTATATTCAGTGAACATACAATCTTATTATTTTCATAAATATTGAAATCAGTAATCTAGTATTATAAGAAGCTTTTCTCCCTTAGGAATTGGACTTTTCTTCACTGGGGATTATTATAGGTCTTTATTATATTGTATATTGTATAGATATTTCTCTTTTTGCTCTGGGTGCTAGGAACTAAGTCTGAAGGTCAATCATGACACCTTATAAAACTTGAGTTCTCTTTTCCCCCTTTCTTGATTTTTTAATGTCTGTTTTCTTAACCTTATTATGATGTCTTCTGCTGCAAACTGTCTTAAATCCTTTTTAAAAAGAGATGGAAGTACAATTAAATAGAATGTAATGGAATTCCTGCACAACAATTGTCCAAAATCTTCTGAAATAGATATTATGGATGCATTAGAGATTTAGTTTGAATATTTAAAATATTTTGTTGCATACCACAGCAGTCAAATTCTAGACCTCTCTGATGGTCAGCTGGTGGGGGTGGGGAGGAATTTACCCAGATTGCTCTGTTTTCCAGACAAATTAAAAAGAGAGAGAAAGGAAAAATAAAAGCCATGATGTTGCGTTGACACTGTGGAAAATGTACTAAAAAGCAGCTTAAAATTTTACCTTAAAAAGTTGTGTAATATTTTTGGAATAGTAAATGTCCCCTGTCAAGACATAATCGACTTCCCTTTGGTACTGTTCTCATTGTCCAACTCTGCTAATGTTAAACATGTGCTTGCTCACCTGCTCTACTTTTCCCTGTCTAGTATTTAGGAATTATCTAACTCAAATCTTCCATGTTCTCATTTAAGCCAGTTCTTTGTGGCATTGGCCTCCAAGGACAGGTAGAACAACTGTCTGGTTTCCATGTGTTCTTTCATAAAAATGAAGACAACTGTTAAACCCAGCTCCTCTTTCCCTGTCCCACTGTTTTTCAGAATACATTCAAATGAAAGATAATGGATCCTTTTACTTAATTGTAGGGAAATACGCACCAGCTAAACGTGGTAGGGCTTGTAGGACCTTGAGAAATCATTGAGTTTATTCCCCCATATCCACACAATTTCTGATAAAAGAGGATGTCACCTTTACTTAAAAAAAAAAAGAAAAGGAAAAACATTCTTCAATTTAATTTTAGGGTAATCATTTATTTGAGAACTCTTGCAACAAGACCCTTCTCACCCCTCAATCAAACCAAACCTTTATGCTTTAACTTGGGCCTTTGTTCTCAGCGGAGACAAAAAGAAGCAGAATTTATGTTGCTGAATTTACCTGACAACTCTCATTAAGTTTCTTTTGATTTTTCTGTTTTCTAGGTTTAAAAGCCTAGCCTTTTAAACTTTTTCTGCAGATATTATTTTCCAACCAGCTAACCATATTTGTAGCTTGCCTATGAATCATTTCCAAATTGTTCACATTATTCCTCTACTATGCATTTAAAACAAGACCCTGTACTATAAGCATCAAGCCAGGATGGTAAATAAACAAAAATATCTTCTCACATATTCTGTGCTCTTTCTGTTACTCAGTTTGCTTCTGAGCTTGGTTTTATGAAAATGCTACTTTATTACAGATTTCTGTTAAGTGTGCTAATCAACCGAAGATTACTAAAGATCATTGTGTAGACTAGTAACCATTATCTAGCATCAGAAGGGGAATAACCATATTTGTTTGGCTAATCATTATATCCATAGTGCCTGACACACAGAAGGAATTTAATATTTGCAGACTGGGTGAAAATTTATGCAGCATTTCATTATTTGTAATACAATATTTTAAAAGAGCATTTCATTTAATTTTCAAAGCTATTTGTAAGGTAGCTATTACAAACTGTGGGGACTAGACTTTAAGATAATCTGCCAAAGGCTGCACCTAACCAAGAAGTAGTGGAGCCAGTGCTTTACCTACCACACTGTTCTATGTAGTGGTGGCACTGTGACTTGGAAGGTGGAATAGTCTCAAGCTACAGAGCGGCCAGGTCACACTGAGTGTCTGTGTAACAGGTCAGGTCAATGGGACTTCAGAATATGGTATGGAACCTTAAGGTAAAATTATCTTCCTGTGTATGTTGGCTTCTTGGAATAAACTGGTGTCTTTGAGCTTCAGTTTCCTCATCTGCATAGTGAAGAAAATTGTGATACCTATTAACTAATTCACAGAGCTGATGTCATGAGCATAAGGATACAGAGAGTGCATGAGTTTGAAAGCACTATGGAGACTGTAAAGTGCAATGCCTGTGCAGTGTGGTGACACTGGTATAATTACATCCCTTAGTATGTGGCTAGCCCACGGTTTCCCAGAGAAATGCTCCTCTCACTGACAGGAGGTACTCAGTATACCTGATCAACAAATATGATCTAAACTATATTTCTGGTTTTAAATTGATTTCTGTGCTTGGCTCCTCTGTCTTACAGGCTGTCACTATCATCACCAAAACACCTAAACAACTCCTTACCCCCACCCCACCATCCCTATCCATTAAAATGAGAAGACAGAAGACTTGCACTGCTTTTGGTAAAGTACCTGTGAGACCATGGACTTTTAATATAATTACCATATTTAGTAGATATTTGCTAATGCTAGTGCATTCAGTGTTGTTTGTTTCCAAGTATATTTCAAGGTGTCAGTTATTATCTATAAATTTCTAAACAGTTTAGATCTTTTTTCTACATGGATAACTCAGTGTAGCAACAGCACTGAGGAAATTAATTCTGAGGTTCATTACCTGGTGACAGGAAGAATTGTGGAGTTTGGTGGAGGCTTTAATTATTCTTGGCAGGGAAATCCAACCTATTGAGTTTGGGAGCATCTTTACAGATGCTGCTTGGTGTCGTAATATATGATGATGGCTGTTGCTGCTGTGCTTTTTTGTATTTTAGGTAAATCTTTAATGTTTGCATTTGTACCTTCAGGCAGTTTAATCCTGAAATATTTACATATTCATAAGTAAAAAAAGCCACAAAAATAAGAAAAGTTTTAAAAATGTATATATATATAATATATGTATATATACACACACATACAAATAAACTCCCTTTCAAATAAAACCTAAATAAAAATAACAGCAAACCAGAAATTTTTAAAATGACCTTTTATAGGCTAATCTGAAGAGTTACCTTTTCCTATTATTAGGATTATTTATTTATTTTTAACATTATGGGGTTGATTTTTTAGAAGTGTGTACTCCCCTGTGATCTCAAAACTGGCTAGCAAGCCACTGTTTCTGAGTCATGTCTCTCAGTTGTGTTGGAGTAGAAATGATGTTTGAGAAAAAATGATTTCAGGTAAATATAAGGGTACTGTTTCATCAAAATGCAGTCTATTTTTCCAGGATGCCAAAAGGAGAGAGAAAAAAAATGTGGAAAGCATATTGTGAATAAAAAAGTAGCTTTAGGTGGAATATATACATTTAAAAGAATTGTAACTAAAGAAAACTTTGAGGGGATTATGCTAAGTGAAATAAGTCAGACAAGGACAAATATATGATCTCACATATGGAATCTAAAGAAAAACTAAAAAAAAAAACCTGAGCTAATAGATACAGATAACAGATTGGTGGTTGTTAGAGGTAAGGGGTAGGAGGTGGGCGAGATTGGTGAAGAGGATCAAAAGTACGAACTTCCAGTTATAAAACAAATGAGTCATGGGTGACTACAGTTAATAATACCATACTCTGTATTTGAAAGTTACTAAGAGAATAGATCGTGAAAGTTCTCCACAAGAAAAAAAAAAGATTTTTATAACCATGTATGGTAATGATATTAATTTTATTGTGGTGATATATAAAAATCATAATCATCAAATCATTATGTTGTACACCTAAAACCAATATAATGTTACATCTCAATTATGCCTTAATAAAAAAAGAAAACTTTGACTTAAAGAACAATACTATTTATATCTTCAGTAAAAAGTTCTATTCAAATTTCTAAATATTCTAGATACTCCAGTTAACGATTAGGATAAAATTTTCTTCTATATTTTCTTGAAAGAGAACTTGTTTAAACAAAGCAGTGGTTGAAATAATGTTGTAAGGGAATAGTTTAAAAACTTATAAAAATTTTTAGAAGTATTTAGTTATGAAAAAACAAGAAAATGGCAATGTTTGTGCAGTTAGCACAGACTGTCTTCATATATAATAGATATGCTACATTAAGGCAAATATTTCCCATATATACACATATTATATGTATATTACATATATGTATATTTACTTATTCTTTGTTTTCTAATAGAATACATTGAAGTCTAAAAAGATTTAAAAGCTTAGTGATTCTACAAATAAAGGAATTAAATGATTTATTGAGCCTTAACAAAATATCATCTACCTTGGAAATAAACTGCACAACTTCAATTTAAACGTCAAACACTGTGTATGGCCCTTGGCAATATCTTTGATGAGCAGAATCTTTAATTGAGGTTCAGTAAGGAAACATACTGTTCCACTTTTGACTCACAATGCCTATGAAATCAGTCTGCAGAAGTGCTGGCTATGACCCAAGACTTTTCATTGAACTGCCAGTTCCTGTGTGAGAGGTCCTTATATTTGCCCTTTAATATCCTGGGGTTTAAAGGACAGAGAAAATCTGACTTAATCACCAGGCCTGCAGCAGGGCCACAAATCAGAAGAGCCGATCTTTCTCAGCTGCTGTACTGTTCACAGTTCCTTCTGAGATGTGTACGTTCTCAGAGGTGTTTTCTTCAGTATCAGGTAGGGATCTCATTGAGCACCTACTGTCCTTTTCCTCTAGCATCTTCTTCAACTCAGAAAATGCTTTGGCTTGGCAACTAATCTGCTTCCCCTCATCACCTTCATATCCTGCAAAAAGAAAAAAAATACTTCTTAATATTCTTTGACCAAAAGAATCATGATGAAAGAATCTTCAGTAACTGTTCTTCACTACAGGGTGCGTGCAGGCTTTCTTCTGAGAGTCATGATTCCCATGAATAGTCACAAACAGATTAACCATGTTTTCAGTGTTCACTGAAGTTCTACCCATCACTTGGTGAATGAGTTTTTCATTATTGGAACACTCACTTATGGTGGGTTTACCAGTGCCTAAGATCTGACTCCCTGTTGGGCTGCTGCGTTCTACACTCTGTCCTATAATTTATTCTAAACTTCTATTTTCAGACAACAGTCACATTATAAGAATTTGTATTTTTATTCTATTATATTATCTAGCAGATAAACTTTTCCTGATGGCCAATATACACAAGGAAGCAAAGTTAAAATAAATAAATCAGTCACCTCAAAGTATTACTGTACTTGCAATAGTAAGTTGAGAGCAACAAAATTGGACACTGAGTGTGATGGAGATCTAGGTTTACTTGCCATCCAAACAGCTCACTCTTCCTTGCCTGAGGTCAGACCCTTGCCTCTGTAAATCATGAATGACTTCATATTCTGGATCTATAGGGTTGCTGGTAGATTGTTGAATCCACCATGAAGGATAGATATTGGTAGGTCCAGTTCCAGGTATTAACATGTTCTGCGTACTAATGAAATAGTATTTCAAACTTTTTACAAAATTTCATTCAATTATTGATTTAATTTAGTAATTATTGACATTAAATTCCTATGTGGTAGAGGAAATACTTGAGTTGTAAGTGCCATTGGTTTGTATGCAATTAAACCTACTTTTTCTTTTTTTCTTTTTTTTAAACATCTTTATTGGGGTATAATTTCTTTACATTGTTGTGATAGTTTCTGCTGTACGACAAAGTGAATCAAATATATGTATACATATATCCTCATATCCCCACTCTCTTGTGTCTCCCTCCCACCCTCCGTATACCACCCCTCTAGGTGGTCACAAAACACCGAGCTGATCTCCCTGGGCTATGTAGCTGCTTCCCACTAGCTATCTGTTTTACATTTGGTAGTGTATATATGTCAATGCTACTCTCTCACTGTGCCCCAGCTTACCCTTCCCCCTCCCCATGTCCTCAAGTCCATTATCTACGTCTGCATCTTTATTCCTGTCCTTCACCTAGGTTCATCAGACCTTTTTTTTTTTTTAATTCCATATATATGTGTTAGCATACGGTATTTGTTTTTCTCTTTCTGACTTACATCACTCTGTATGACAAACTCTAGATCCATCCACCTAACTACAAAAAACTCAGTTTCGTTTCTCTTTATGGCTAAGTAATATTCCATTGTACATATGTGCCACATCTTCTTTATCCATTCATCTGTCAGTGGACAATTAGGTTGCTTCCATGTCCTGTCTGTTGTAAATAGTGCTGCAATGAATATCGTGGTACATGACTCTTTCTGATGAATATCGTGGTACATGACTCTTTCTGAATTATGGTTTTCTCAGGGTATATGCCCAGTAGTGGGATTGTGTCATATGGTAGTTCTAGAACCTCCATACCGTTCTCCATAGTGGCTGTATCAATTTACATTCCCGTCAACAGTGCAAGAGTGTTCCCTTTTCTCCACACCCTCTCCAGCATTTATTGTTTGTAGATTTTTTGATGATGGCATTCTGACCAGTGTGAAGTCTTACCTCATTGTAGTTTTGATTTGCATTTCTCTAATGATTAGTGATGTTGAGCATCCTTTCATGTGTTTGTTGGCAATCTGTATATCTTCTTTGGAGAAATGTCGATTTAGGTCTTCTGCCCATTTTTGGATTGGGTTGTTTGCTTTTTTGTTATTGAGCTGCATGAACTGCGTGAATATTTTGGAGATTAATCCTTTGTCAGTTGCTTCGTTTACAAAGATTTTCTCCCATTCTGAGGGTTGTCTTTTTGTCTTCTTCATGGTTTCCTTTGCTGTGCAAATGCTTTTAAGTTTCATTACGTCCCATTTGTTTATTTTTGTTTTTATAATCCATTTCTCTAGGAGGTGGGTCAAAAAAGATCTTGCTGTGATTTCTGTCATGGATTGTTCTGCCTGTGTTTTCATCTAACAGTTTTATAGTGTCTGGCCTTACATTTAGGTCTCTAATCCATTTTGAGTTTATTTTTGTGTATGGTGTTCTAATTTCATTCCTTTACATGTAGCTGTCCAGTTTTCCCAGCACCACTTATTGAAGAGGCTGTCTATTCTATATTGTATATTCTTGCCTCCTCTATCAAAGATAAGGTGACCACGTGTGTGTGGGTTTATCTCTGGGCTTCCTATCCTGTTCCGTTGATCTATATTTCTGTTTTTGTGCCAGTACCATGCTGTCTTGATTACTGTAGTTTGTAGTATAGTCTGAAGTCAGGGAGCCTGATTCCCCCAGCTCCATTTTTCTTTCTCAAGATTGCTTTGGCTATTCGGGGTCTTTTTTGTTTCCATACAAATTGTGAAATTTTTTGTTCTAGTTCTGTGATAAATGCCATTGGTAGTTTGATAGGGATTGCATTGAATCTCTAGGTTGCTTTGGGTAGTATAGTCATTTTCACAATGTTGATTCTTCCAATCCAAGAACATGGTTTATTTCTCCATCTGTTTGTATCATCTTTAATTTCTCTCATCAGTGTCTTATAGTTTTCTGCATACAGGTCTTTTGTCTCCTTAGGTAGGTTTATTTCTAGGTATTTTATTCTTTTTGTTGCAGTGGTAAATGGGATGTTTCCTTAATTTCTTTTTCAGATTTTTCATCGTTAGTGTATATAAATGCAAGAGATTTCTGTGCAGTAAGTTTGTATCCTGCTACAAATTTAGGATTCTCTGTGTATAGTATCATGTCATCTGAAAACAATGACAGCTTTACTTCTTCTTTTTCAATTTGGATTCCTTTTATTTCTTTTACTTCTCTTATTGCCATGGCTAAAACTTCCAAAACTATGTTGAGTAATAGTGGTGAGAGTGGGCAACCTTGTCTTGTTCCTGATCTTAGAGGAAATGGTTTTATTTTTTCACCATTGAGAACGATGTTGGCTGTGGGTTTCTCATATATTGCCTTTATTATGTTGACGTAAGTTCTCTCTGTGCCTACTTTCTGGAGGGTTTTTATCATAAATGGGTTTTGAATTTTGTCAAAAGCTTTTTCTGCATCTGTTGAGATTATCGTATGTTTTTTCTCCTTCAATTTGTTAATATGGTGTATCACATTGATTGATTTGCATACATTGAAGAATCGTTACATTCCTGGGATAAACCCCACTTGATCATGGCGTATGATCCTTTTAATGTGCTGTTGTATTCTGTTAGCTGGTTTTTGTTGAGGATTTTTACATCTATGTTCATCAGTGATATTGGCCTGTATTTTTCTTTTTTTGTGACCTCTTTGTCTGGTTTTGGTATCAGGGTGATGGTGGCCTCGTAGAATGAGTTTGGGAGTGTTCCTCCCTCCGCTATATTTTGCAAGAGTTTGAGAAGGATAGGTGTTAGCTCTTCACTAAATGTTTGATAGAATTTGCCTGTGAAGCCACCTGGTCTTAGGCTTTTGTTTGTTGAAAGATTTTAAATCACAGTTTCAATTTCAGTGCTTGTTATTGGTCCGTTTATATTTTCTCTTTCTTCCTGGTTCAGTCTCTGAAAGTTGTGCTTTTCTATGAATTTGTCCATTTCTTCCAGGTTGTCCCTTTTATTGGCATATGGTTGCTCATAGTAATCCCTCATGATTCTGTGTATTTCTGCAGTGTCAGTTGTTACTTCTCCTTTTTTACTTCTAATTCTGTTGAGTTGAGTATTCTCCCTTTTTTTCTTGATGAGTCTGGCTAGTGGTTTATCAATTTTGCTTATCTTCTCAAAGAACCAGCTTTTAGCTTTTTTGACCTTTGTTATCGTTTCCTTCATTTCTTTTTCATTTCTTTCTGATTTGATCTTTATGATTTCTTTCCTTCTGCTAACTGGGTTTTTTCCCTTCATTCTCTAATTGCTTTTGGTGGAAGGTTAGGTTGTTTATTTGGGATTTTTTGTTCATTTGTTTCTTGAGGTAGGATTGTATTGTTATAACTTCCCTCTTAGAACTGCTTTTGCTGCATCCCAAAGGTTTTGGGTCGTTGTGTTTTCATTGTCATTTGTTTCTAGGTATTTTTTGATTTCCGCTTTGATTTCTTTAGTGATCTCTTGGTTATTTAGTAGTGTATTGTTTAGCCTCCATGTGTTTGTATTTTTTACAGTTTTTTTCCTGTAATTGATATCTAGTCTCATAGCGTTGTGGTCGGAAAAGATACTTGATATGATTTCAATTTTCTTAAATTTACTGAGGCTTGATTTGTGACCCAAGATATGATCTATCCTGGAGAATGTTCCATGAGCACTTGAGAAGAAAGTGTATTCTGCTGTTTTTGGATGGAATGTCCTATAAATGCCAATTAAGTCCATCTTGTTTAATGTATCATTTAAAGCTTGTGTTTCCTTATTTGTTTTCATTTTGGATAATCTGTCCATTGGTGAAAGTGGGTGTTAAAGTCCCCTACTATTATAAACTGTTAGTTTTGATTTTCCCTTTTATGGCTGTTAGCATTTGCCTTATGTATTGAGTTGCTCCTATGTTGAGTGCATAAATATTTACAATTGTTTTATCTTCTTCTTGGATTGATCCCTTGATCATATGCAGTATCCTTCTTTGTCTCTTGTAATAGTCTTTATTTTAAAGTCTATTTTGTCTGATATGAGAATTGCTACTCCAACTTTCTTTTGATTTCCATTTGCATGGGATGGAAATCATTTTTCCATCCCCTCACTTTCAGTCTGTATTTGTCCCTAGGTCTGAAGTGGGTCTCTTCAGCATATATAAGGGTCTTGTTTTTGTATCCATTCAGCCAGTCTGTGTCTTTTGGTTGGATCATTTAATCCATTTATTTTTAAGGTAATTATCTGTATGTCTGTTCCTATTACCATTCTCTTAATTGTTTGGGGTTTTTTTTGTAGGTCTTTTCTTTCTCTTGTGTTTCCCGCCTAGAGACGTTCCTTTAGTATTTGTTGTAAAGTTGGTTTAGTGGTGCTGAATACTCTTAATTTTTGCTTTTCTGTAAAGCTTTTGGTTTCTCTTTCAAATCTGAATGAGATCCTTGCCGGGTAGAGTCATATTGGTTGTAGGTTTTTCCCTTTCATCACTTTAAATATGTCCTTCCACTCCTTTCTGGCTTGCAGAGTTTCTGCTGAAAGATCAGCTTTTAACCTTATGGGGATTCACTTGCATGTTGTTTGTTGCTTTTTCCTTGCTGCTTTTAATATTTTTTCTTTATATTTAATTTCTGATAGTTTGATTAATATGTATCTTGAGGTGTTTCTCCTTGGATTTATCATGATAAAGGGCAGATTTATCTCTGCTCTTGCTGGAGTTGATTCTTTCCTTTCCCATGTTAGGGAAGTTTCCAGCTCTAATCTCTTTAAATATTTTCTCAGTCCTTTCTTTTTCTGTTTTTCTTCTGGGACCCTTATAATTCAAATGTTGGTGCGTTTAATGTTGTCTCAGAGGTCTCTGAGACTGTCCTTAATTCTTTTCATTCTTTTTTCTTTATTCTGCTCTGCGGTAGTTATTTCCACTATTTTATCTTCCAGGTCACTTATCAGTTCTTATGCCTCAGTTATTCTGCTATTGATTCCTTCTAGAGAATTTTTAATTTCATTTATTGTGTTGATCATTATTGTTTGTTTGCTCTTTAGTTCTTTTAGGTCCTTGTTAAACGTTTCTTTTATCTTCTCCGTTCTATTTCTGACATTTTGGATCATCTTTACTATCATTGCTCTGAATTCTTTTTCAGGTAGACTGCCTGTTTCCTCTTCATTTGTTTGGTCTAGTGGGTTTATACCTTGCTCATTAATCTGCTGCATATTTCTCTGTTGTCTCATTTTGCTTAGCTTACTGTGTTTGGGGTCTCCTTTTCACAGGCTACAGATTTGTAATTCTCGTTGTTTCTGGTGTCTGCCCACAGTGCGTGAGGTTGGTTCAGTGGCTTGTGTAGGCTTCCTGGTAAAGGGGACTGGTCCCTGTGTTCTGGTGGGTGGGGCTGGATCTTGTCTTTCTGGTGTGCAGGGCTGTGTCCGGTGGTGTGTTTTGGGGTGTCTGTGAACTTAGTATGATTTTAGGCAGTTTCTCTGCTAATGGGTGGGGTTGTGTTCCTGTCTTGCTAGTTGATTGGTATGGGGCGTCCAGCACTGGAGCTTGCTGGCCGTTGGGTGGAGCTGGGTCTTAGTGTTGAGACCAAAATCTCTAG
This sequence comes from Aethalodelphis obliquidens, assembly GCF_003676395.1. Taxonomy (NCBI): domain Eukaryota; kingdom Metazoa; phylum Chordata; class Mammalia; order Artiodactyla; family Delphinidae; genus Aethalodelphis; species Aethalodelphis obliquidens. Next base: position 59,485,840 of record NW_020837947.1, on the reverse strand, counting down.
GAGAGCTCTCGCCGATTGATATTACGTGGAGCTGGGAGGCCTCTGGTGGTCCAGTGTCCTGAACTCAGCTCTTCCACCTCAGAGGCTCAGGCCTCACACAAATCTGGAGCACCAAGACCCTGCCAGCCCCACAGCTCAGGAGAAAAGGGAGAAAAAAATAAAGAAAAAAAAATTGTTAAAATAAAAAAAAAAGTAATGAAAAAAAAGTAGAGAACAACCAAATCAATAAATAAATCCACCAATGATAACAAGTGCTAAAAACCATACTAAGATAAACATAAAATTCAGAAACAAGTCAGTTGCAGATAGCAAATCCCAGGTCTACAGTTGCTCCCGAAGTCCACTGCCTCAATTTTGGGTTGGTTCATTGTCTATTCACGTGTTCCTCAAGTTGATTGTGGGGATTTAATCCGCTGCTCCTGAAGCTGCACGGAGAAATTTCCCTTTCTCTTCTTTGTTCGCACAACTCTTGGGGTTTAGCTTTGGTTATGGCCCTACCTCTTCCTGTAGGTTGCCCTCAGCCTTCTGTTCCCTCCCAGACAGGATGGGGTTAAAGGAGCTGCTGATTAGGGGGCTCTGGCTCACTCATGCTGGGGGTAGGAGGGGTACAGTAGTTATAATTTTTTTTTTTTTTTTTTTTTTTTGCGGTATGCAGGCCTCTCACTGTCACGGCCTCTCCTGTTGAGGAGCACAGGCTCCGGACACGCAGGCTCAGCGGCCATGGCTCACGGGCCCAGCCGCTCCGCAGCATGTGGGATCTTCCTGGACCGGGGCATGAACCCGTGTCACCTGCATCGGCAGGCGGACTCCCAACCACTGCGCCACCAGGGAAGCCCACAGTAGTTATAATTGGAATGCTGTGTAAGCCTGCCGCAGCAGAGGCTGGCGTGACATTGCCACAGCCTGAGGCACACCGTGTGCTCTCCCGGGGAAGTTGTTCCTGCATCACAGGAGCCTAGCAGTGGCAGGCTGCACAGGCTTCTTGGGGGGGAGTCCCTTGGTGGCTGCAGTAGCAGTGTTAGTGTTTCATGCCCGTCTCTGGTGTCTGAGCTGATAGCTGCAGCTCGTGCCCATCTCTGGAGCTTCTTTAGGCAGTTCTTGGCCTCCTGTGGGCAGACAGGGAAGGAATCCCCTCTCCCCGTGCACCCCAAAACGATGGTCTCTTGCCTCTTATGCAAGTCCAGACTTTTTCCCAAACTCCCTCCCGGCTAGCTGTGGCACACTAGCACCTTCAGGCTGTGTTCACGCAGCCAACCCCAGTCCTCTCCCTGGGATCTGACTTCCGAAGCCTGAGCCTCAGCTCCCAGCCCCCACCCGTCCCGGCAGGTGAGTAGACAAGCCTCTCGGTCTGATGAGTGCTGGTTGGCACCAATCCTCTGTGTGGGACTCTCTCTGCTTTGCCCTCTGCACCCTTGTTGCTGTGCTCTCTTCCGTGGCTCCGAAGCTTCCCCCTACCACCACCCGCTGTCTCCGCCAGTGAAGGGGCTTCCTAGTGCGTGGAAACATTTCCTCCTTTACAACTCCCTCTCAGAAGTGCAGGTCCCATCCCTATTGTTTTGTTTCTGTTTTTTCTTTTTTCTTTTGCCCTACCTAGGTACGTGGGGATTTTCTTGCCTTTTGGGAAGTCTGAGGTCTTCTGCCAGCGTTCAGTAGGTGTTCTATAGGAGTTGTTCCACATGTAGATGTATCTTTGATGTATTTGTGGGGAGGAAGATGATCTCCATGCTTTACTCCTCTGCCGTCTTGAAGGTCCCCCCTCCCATTTTTTAAGTTTTGTGTTTTATATAAAAATGAGAGCTAGAAAATAAGAAATATGATCTTCATGTAATTAAGTGAGGTGTATTTTTTTCACCTACATTATTTCCATAGAAACATGATCAATAATCACTGTGTGATGATCGGTGAGCTGGATACTAACACCCTTAAAAATGCATTTTCCAGATCTCTAACTAGCAACTGGTAATGTATAGCTTTGTGATAATTTTTTGACTGTTCATCATTTAACTCCTATCAATTTATCTTATTTTCCAAATATCTTCTTACCAATATTATTTATACTACTAAGTCATTCAATTTTTTTGAGTCAATATGAAATTCAACGTTAATCTCAGCCTTAAATGAAATTGCTTTAATACAGTTTTTGTCAAACCTTGACTTAAACTTTTTATTGATGATATCACTAAAAAATTATTTTCTCATTTGGATTATGTGCTCAATACCTTTTGATGGGTGAGTTTCTAGTTACGTTTTTAGAGAACTATGAAAGACATTGTAAGATACCTAATGTAGTAGTATGTATACTTAATTTTATGAAATTTAAATGCCTATCCACATTTAGTGACAAATTTAATGGATGGGTTTCATGTGGAATTTGTCTCATGAATAGTTTCTGCTTGAACAGCACCTGATACACTTCCATTTATTTGATTTTTAGATCATGTATATCTTTTAAAATGAAATACCCAATATAAATATAAATTTTGTCCAACATCTAAATTGAGTTAATTCATTGCATTTTAATAAATCCTCAAACATGAAAAGGGTAATTCACTTAAAAATGATTGCTACTTTTCCTGCTTTTTATGTTTAAAGCTAAAAGAGATAAGCTTCTATTCTACCCATAAAAGTACCTTTTTTGATGTGTCTCATATGCTTGTCTGCATCTCAGATCCTTTTAGTTTCTATAGAAAATGTATCGACACCGCCAAATGTTGGAATTTGACTCATTTGGAAAGTCTATGCCTGTTGACATTTTATAAACACTGCTTGCATCTTGCTTAAAAGAACATGATATGTTCCTTTTTCTCCCTAAAACCTAATTTAAAGAAAGGCATGGCAACTTAATTTCAGTAGTGATCATTTAGGGCTATAGCTTCTGAATATAAATCAGAAAATAACGTGGTTAGTTATAGCATCACTGTTCATCTGTGAATGAGATGGTTTGGGAGATTTTGTTCCCACCATAGACTTAACATTTTCTGTTCATCATCTTCTTCATTATATATTTGTTTGTGTACTACTGAGTGAACAAAATTTCTGAGGCTAAATAAAGTGATATATAATAATATATTTCAAATTTAATAATAATAACAATTATGATAACTAACCTTGAGTGCCTATTGAATGCTAGGTATTGTTCTAAGCACTTTATAGGTATTAAATTACTGATGCTTTACAACAACATGATGAAGTAGATTCTATTGTTATCCAATTTACAGAAAAGAAAACTGGGTCTCAGAGAGATTAGATAATTTGTCTAAGTTCACAGAGCTGCTAAATGGAGAGCTGTTTGTATTCTGTATCTATAAGTCTGTTTTCATTTTGTTTTGTTTGTTTGGGGTTTTATTTTATTATTTAGATGCCATGTATAAGTGAGATCATGCAGTATTTGTCTTCTCTGTCTCACTTATTTCACTTAGCATAATACTCTCTAGATGCAACAGTGTCACAAATGGTAAGATTTCATTTTTAATGGCTGAGTAATATTCCACTGTATATATATACTACATGTTCTTTATCCATTCATATGTTGATGGGCACTTAGTTGCTTCTATATCTTGGCTATCGTAAATAATGCTGCAGTGAACATTGGAAAGCATATATTTTTTCAAATTAATGTGTTTTTTTTTTCAGGTAAATAACTAGAATTGAAATTGCTAGATCATGTGGAAGTTCTATTTTCAATTTTTTTAGGACTCTCCATATTGTTTTCCATAGTGGATGCATCAATTTACAATCCTGCCAACAGTGCCCAAAGTTCCCTCTTGTCCGCATCCTTGCCAACCCTTGTTGTTTGCTGTCTTTTTGATGCTAGCCATTCTGACAGGTGTGAGGTGATATCTCATTGTGGTTTTTTAAAATACTTTTTTTCTATTGAGATATATAATATAACTTCAATATTATGTAAGTTACAGGCATACAACATAGTGATTCACAATTTTTAAAGGTTATACTTCATTTATAGGTATTATAAAATATTGACTATATTCCCTGTATCGTACAATATATCCTTGTAGCTTATTTATCATTGTGGTTTTGATTTGCATTTCCCTGATGATTAGTAATGTTGAAAATCTTTTCATGTGTCTGTTGACCATCTCAATATCTTCTGTGGAAAAATGTCTATTCAGGTTTTCTGCCCATTTTTTAATTTTTTTTTGATGTTGAGTTGTATGACTTCTTTGTATATTTTGGATATTAATCCCTTATAGATATATATCATTTGTAAATATCTTCTCGTGATTTGGTAGGCTGCCTTTTTGTTTTGTTGATGATCCCTTCACTGTGCACAAGTTTTTCAGTTTTAATGGAATCACATATATTTATTTTTGCCTTTTTTTCCCCCATGCCTGAGGGGACAGATCCAAAAAAATATTGCTAAGACTGATGTCAGAGTGTACCGCCCCATGTTTTCTTCTAGGAGTTTTATGGTTTCAGGCCTTACATTTATGCCTTTAATCCATTTTGAGTTTATTTTTGTATATGGTGTGAGAAAGTAGTCCAGTTTGATTCTTTTGCGTGTAGCTGTCCAGTTTTCCCAACATCATTTATTGAAGAGGCTGTCTTTTCTCCATTGTATAGTCTTGCTTCCTTTGCCATAGATTAATTGTCTATATAAGTGTTGGTTTGTTTCTGGGCTCTCTATTCTGTTCCATTGATCTGTGTGTCTGTTTTGGTACCCATATGGTACTGTTTTGATTCCTGTAGCTGAGCAGTATAGTTTGAAATCAGGGAGTGTGATAGCTCCAGCTTTCTTCTTCTTTCTCAGGATTGTTTTGGATATTAGAGGTCTTTTGTGTTTCCATACAAATTTTAGAATTATTTGTTCTAGTTCTGGGAAAATGCCACTGGTATTTTGATAAGGATTGCATTGAATCTATAGATTGCCTTGGGTAGTATGGTTATTTTAACAATATTAATTCTTCCAATCCATGAGCATGGTACCTTTCCATATTTTTGTGATTTCCTCAAGTTCTTTCATAAGTGTTTTGTAGTTTGCCAAGTACAAGTCTTTTACCTTTTACCAAGCACTATGCATACATTATTTAGTCCTAAAAACAACCTTCTGAGACAGGTATTATTATTTACAGATGAGGATGAGTCTTAAGTGAATGGCAAAACTGGGATGAAACTCAGGTTTTCCTGTTACCAATGTCTGTATTCCTGTAGAAATACTAGATGGAGCTTACAGAAGAGTGTCTAGATATATGCAGTACCAGCTTTCTACATACACATTTTTTCATAATCAAATTGTTTAATGCCAGTGATAAGAAAAATCTTTAAATCAGCCAGAAAAAAAACATTATGTATAGAGAAATAAAGACTATAGCAGTTTACTTGTTAGAAAGAATGCAAGCCAAAAGAATGTGGAACAATACCTTTCAACGTTCAAAAATAACCTAGAATTCAATGCCCAGTAAAAATATCCTTCTTTTTTATACCTTGTTTAAAATTGAAGTATAGTTAATTTACAATGTTGTGTTAGCTTCAGGTGTACAGCAAAGTGATTCAGTTTATATATATACATATATACATATATATGTATATTCTTTTCACATTCTTTTTCATTATAGGTTGTTATAAAACTTTGAATATAGTTCCCTGTGCTATACAGTAGGTCCTTGTTGTATATCTATTTTATACGTAGTAGTGTGTATATGTTTATCCCAAACTCCTAATTTATCCCCCCCCAATCCCCTCTGGTAACCGTAAGTTTGTTTTTACTTCTGTGAGTCTATTTCTGTTTTGTAAATAAGTTCATTTGTACAGTATCTTTTTTATTAGATTCCACATATAAGTGATATCCTATATTTGTCTTTCTCTGACTTATTTCACTTAGTGTGACAATCTCTAGGTCCATCCATGTTGCTGCAAATGGCATCATTTCATCCATTTTTATGGCTGAGTAATATTCCATTGTGTATGTATACCACATCTTCTTTATCCATTCATCTGTGGATGGGCATTTGGTTTTATTCTGTGTCTTGGCTATTGTAAATAGTGCTGCTATGAACACGGGGATACATATATCTTTTTGAATTAGAGTTTCCTCTGGATATATCCCCAGGAGTGGGCTTGCAGGATCATATGGTAACTCTATTTTTAGTTTTTTAAGGAACCTCCATACTGTTCTTCATAGTGGCTGCACCAATTTACATTCCCACCAACAGTGTAGGAGGATTCATTTTCTCTGTACCTTCTCCAGCATATATTATTTGTGGACTTTTTAATGATGGCCATCTGACTGGTGTGAGGTGATACCTCATTGTAGTTTTGATTTGCATTTCTCTAATAATTAGCAATATTAAGCATCATTGCATGTGCCAGTTGTCTTCTTTGGAGAAATGTCTATTTAGGTATTCTGCCCATTTTTTGATTGAGTTGTTTTTTTATTTTGATAGTAATCTGTATGAGTTGTTTGTATATTTTGGAAATTAATCCCTGGTTGGTAGCATTGTTTGCAAGTATTTTCTCCTATTCCATAGGTTGTCTTTTCATTTTGTTTATGGTTTCCTTTGCTGTGCAAAAGCTTTTAAGTTTAATTAGGATGGATACAAAATTAATACACAGAATTCTCTTGAATTTCTATACACTATCAATGAAAGGTCAGAAAGAGAAATTAAGGAAACAATTCTATTTACCATCACATCAAAAAGAATAAAATACCTAGGAATAAACCTACCTAAGGTGGCAAAAAGACCTGGACTCTGAAAACTATGAGACTATGAGATGATGATGAAAGAAAATGAAGCACACACAGACAGATGGAAAGATATACCATGTTCTTGGATTGGAAGAATCAATATTGTTAAAATGACCATACCACCCAAGGCAATTTATAGGTTCAATGCAATCTCTATCAAATTACCAATGGCATTTTTCACAGAACTAGAACGAAAACATTTAAAATTTGTATGGAAACACAAAGACCCCAAATTGCCAAAACAATCTTGAGAAAGAAGAACAGAGCTGGAAGAATCATGCTCCCTGACTTCAGACTATACTACAAAGCTACATTAATCAAAACAGTACGGTACTGGCACAAAAACAGAGAAATGGAACAGAATAGAAAGCACAGAAATAAACCCATTCACTTATCATCAATTAACCTATGACAAAGGAGGCAAGAATATACAGTGGAGAAAAGACAGCTCTTCAGTAAGTGATGCTGCGAAAACTGTACAGCTACAGGTAAAGGAATGAAATTAGAACATTCTCTAACACCATATACAAAAATAAACTAAAAAATGGATTAAAGACCTAAATGTAAGACCTGATACTATAAAACTAGAGGAGAATATAGGAAGAAAACTCTTTGACATAAATCACAGACAGCACTGTTGTTTTGGATCCATTTCCTAGAGTAATGGAAATAAAAACAAAAATAAACAAACGGGACCTATGTATACATTTAAAAAAATTTCACCTTTTATTTTGAGGTAATTGAAGATTCACATGCAGTTGTAAGAAATAATACAAAGAGATTCTGTGTATTACTCTGTTTTCAACAATGGCAACCTCTTACAAAATTAGCGTAGTATGTCACAACCAGCGTATTGACATTTATATAGTCAAGATATAGAACATGTTAATCCTGTACATATTTTCAATGTACACTTAAGCGTTTACATCTTTTTGGTGTGGATGTAAATGGTATTATTTAAAAAATATTGTCCATGTGTTCATTACTAGTGTATAGAAATGGAATTCATTTTTGTATGTTTATCTTGTATCCTGTGACTTTGCTGAGCTTACATATTTGTTCTAGGAGGTTGTTTTTGTAGATTCCTTTAGATTTTTTTATGCAGACAATCATGCTATCAGCAATTAAGAACATTTTTCTTTCTTCCTTACTGATCTGGATACCTACAGGCATACCTTAGAGATATAGCAGTTTTGGTTTCAGACCACCACAATGAAGGAAATATCTCAAGAAAGTGAATCACATGATTTGTTTGTTTGTTTCTCAGTGCATATAATAGTTAAGTTTGCACTATACCATAGTCTACTAAGTGTGCAATAACATTATGTCTAAAAATGCAATGTACATACCTTAATTTAAAAATACTTTATTGCTAAAAATGCTAACCATCATCTGACAGCGCAGAGTTGCCACAAACCTTCAATTTATGAAAAACACAATATCTGTGAAGTACAATAAAGTGAAGTGCAATAAAACATTGTATGCCTGTATTAACTTTTCTTATCTTATTGTACTGGATATAATTTGTAGCATGTGTTGAATAAGAGTTGTGAGAGTGGACATCATTGCCTTGCTCCTGCTATCGAGGGAAAGCAGTCTTTTGCCATTAAGTATAATGTTAGCTATAGTTTTTTGTTTTCCTTTTTATGGATGCTTTTATCATGTTGAGGAAATATCCCTCTGTTCCTATTTTTCTGAGAGTTTTTACCATGAATGGGTAATGAATTTTTTCAAATGCTTTTCCTGAATTGATTGATGTGATCTTGTGATTTTTCTTAATATAGTAGATACCAGTGATTGAGTTTTGAATTTTAAACCAGTCCTGCATCCATGGAATGAACCCTACCTCACAATGGTGTATAATCTTTTTGTATATTGCTGGAATTCTATTTACTAATATTTTTGTAGGATTTTTGCACCTCTATTTATGAGGAATATTGTTCTGTAGTTGTTTGGTACTGTCTTTATCTGGTTTGGTATCAGAGTAATATTGCCTTCATAAAATGAATTGGTAAATGTTACCTCTGCTGTTTTCTAGAATAGACTGTGTAGCACTAGTGTTAATTCTTTAAACATTTGGTAGAATTTTCCAGTGAAACCGTTCAGTCCTGGAGATTTTATATTGAATGTTTTTAAATTGTGAATTCAATTTCCTTAATAATTATAAGGCTATTCATAATACCTATTTCTATTTGGGTGAGTTGTGATAATTTGTATTTTTTTAAGAAAATGGTGCATCTTGTCTAAGTGTCAAATATATTGAGTTGTTTGCAGTATTTTCTTATTATCCTTTTGATGTCTTCAGAATCTGTAGTAATATCCCTTGTTTCATTACTGATATTGACGATTTATATCTCTCTTTTTAAAATTTGTCTTGCTGGAGATTTGCCAACTTTATTGATGTTTTCAAAGAACCAGCTCTTTGTTTCATTGATTTTATATATTGTGTTTTTTCAATTTCATTTGTTTCTTCTCTTCTCTTTATTATTTTTTCCTTCTGCTGGCTTTGAGTTTAATTTGCTCTCTTTTTAGAGGTGGGAGCTTAGATTATTGACTTTAGACTTTTCATCTTTTCTAATATATGCATTTGGATGACAAACCTCCCTCTCAGTACTACTTTAGCTGTGTCCCACAGATTTTCATACACTGTATTTTCATCTTCATTCAGGTCAATGTTTATTTTTTTATTTCCCTTGAGATTTCCTCTTTGAACCATAGATTTTTAAGAAGTGTGTTATTTAGTTTCCAAATGTCTATAAATTATCCTATTATGCTTCGGTTATTGATTTCTAGTTTGATACCATTTTAGTTGAAGAATACACTATGTATGTTTTCAATTCTACTCAGTCAAGGTGTATAATTCTTTTTACATGTTGATAGATTTGGTTTGCAAATATTTTGTTGAGAAGCTTTGCATCCATATTTGTAAGAGATATTGATCTGTATTTTTTTTTCTTCCACCTGGTAACATTCATTACCCATATTGATGGTAGCAGATTCCAGTTCTTGAGAGCGCTCATTGACCTTGTAACTTTACATCATCTTGTGTGCTTTGCTAGATTATCGGCCCCTCCCCTTCAAGCACCTACACTCTGAATAGGAACCACATTACTTTTTGGTATCAAGGTAATACTGGCCTCATGTAACCAGTTGTGGAGTGTTCCTTCCTCTTACATTCCTTGAAATAGTTTGTGAAGAATTGTTATTAATTCTTCTTTAAATGTATGGTAGAATTTAAAATAAAGCCATTTGGGCCTGGATTTTTTTTTTTGAGATTATTATTAATTCAATCTCATTTTTTATAGGTCTATTCAGATTGTATATTTCTTCTTGGAGGAATAAGGAAAAGTGCATCTAATGCATCTAGCCAGAAGTGGAAGTACTGTATACCAATTTGTAACTCTTAATTATTTACTTTTTTCTCTTTATAATGGGAAATTCAAAAATATGTACAAATAAGGAGAAGGCAGCATATATATGTATATATATTCATGTATATATCATACAGCTTCGACAGTGGTCAGTATTCTGCCTTTTTTGTTTCCACTTTTTCCCCCCAAGATACTTTTTGGGGAGGTTAGGATAATATAAATCAAATTGTATTTAACTCTAAGTTTTGTATGATAGCCTTTGGCTCTTCATTAAATTGTTATTTAATATTTCTTTGTACAAAGGTTAATTTTTTTCTTCCTGGAGATGCTTGTATATATTATTAATTGAAACTGATTACACACATACATATAATGTTCTGAGTTACTAAAGTGCTGTCATATATGTTTATTGGACATGACATGATGAGACTTTTGGTGACTTCATATAAGTGTGGTTAATTAAATTTTTACTCTAATTTTTAAAATGTAGAAATGAACAATTTGTCATTGTTTAAATGACTCAGAGCATTGGTTTGGGGAAGACTTTAATGCAGGATTATGAACTTATGAATTATCTGCTTATCTCTCTGTGTTAGACTTTAAAGATGGATGCAAAATTTAAAAATTTGCCTGACTAGCAAAATTTGGAGGCAACTATGACCTATACTAAGCAATAATTTTTGTATGTTGCTAATTTATTGTAAGATACATAATTTAGTTTTAAGAATCTGAAATGCAAAAGCTGATTCAACAAAAGTCCAACACTCTGAGGAGTAATAACCATAAAACATGACTCTCTTTTGCTGCTGATCTCACCGAGGAGACTTGTTGTAGACTCAAAATCCTGCACTGTTTTTTGTTCTCCAGAAGAGAAAATACTAAGCAGTTTAGTCCAAAAATAAGTAAGGAAAAAAAGTAGTACATATATAGTTTAATGACATAATCCCTAAGGGTAAGTGTAAATTCTAGTCATAGTAAACTCTAAGAGTAAATGATAGTCCATCCAAATTAAGTCCAAAATCTCCACTGGTATCTGAACAGTATTTATCCCAACAGTAATGAGAATTGTGTGTGTGTGCCAGGAGTTGTGAAGCCAGCATTTTAGAAGAGTTAACAAACTAGTCCTCTGCCCTGAAGGTTTTTGGTCTAAAAATACAAATATGGAACATGTGTATGTTTTAATGGAGGGTTACTGTAACCTCTGCTTATACCAGCTTTGTCCTTCCCTTAAAGTTATGTATTCTAGAAGATTAAAGGTGCAGACTTTTATTTGAAATCTAGAGACTAAAATCTAAAAAAAGGAGATTTATAGAATTTTGATAGTATAAGACTGTTGAACTGACTGAAGGGCTTCTCTTCCTTATTATTCTGTATAATAATATCTATCATGTCTATCTTCTACAGCTTCATTGGTAGCTTTTAGTTCTTGGAGTTGTTCCTTTAAGTTAGATATTCCTTTTTCTTCTTCTTCATAGTCTCCTGTGTTATGTCCATATATATAGTTCTGGTTTATTGTATAAGAGGAAAAGTTCATTTCCTTAGTGAGATTGGTAAGCACTCTGGAACTTAGAGGCTATGTCACTGTCTTTGGATTCTCAGCATATAAGCCCAGTGATGGGCTTATAATGGGCTTTCAGTCATATCTAGGTTTTAAATTTGAGATAGGATGATTTAAAATGAATGAGAGGTGGGGCTTGTGGTTACTGGAATGGGTATGAGGGATAGAGAATGGGGTGGAAGAGGGAAAAGAGCAAGGTCAGAAAGGTCAGAGACAGAGTTAACTGGGGAGAAAGGCCACGATGCTTAAAAAAACTGATCTGAATCAATGTCTGCATGTATGAATTTTGGTTTTCAATAATCTGTCTTCTTTCATCTCCAAACAAAACAAAGCAGCACACAAAATTCCCTAAAATGAAAATCCTTTTCAATTAATTTTCACTGTAAACTGTAGTTCTCTCTCAACTAGACACATGATTTGTAAATAATAGGTATGAATATAGGTTAAATATAAGTTGAAGTCAGCCTCCCAGAGTCTCACCCTGTAGGATCAATGCCAGAGTCCTTCTGAGTTATCTCTCTTTCTCCTTGATAAGATTTCTGCTCTTGCTGTCTCCTCTCTTCTGAGCAGGAATTCTATGGGTTTCTTGTGCTTTCCCTACTCCCAACTGTAGTGTCCAGAGAACAGCAGAGAGACAGTGCCTACAGCTATTTAAGTAGTGGCCAAATCCAGCTTTTGACGTGATTAAGGAAGTATACTGATGTACTTAATAAGAGAAGGAAGTCATATTTTTCTTTAACCTCTATAATTAATAGCTAAAGTAAATTGGTTTTGCCTTTCTAGTCTTGATTTTCTATTGAATATTAAGTGGAACAAAGCCTGCTGTGCTTTCGTGGGACTTTAAAATTAAGCTAAAAGGAAAAAAATTAAAAGAAGTATTGTGTGGAAAGTTATTCATCATTACTTTTGGAAACCTCAGATGACGACTATTTCAACAGAATTTTCTTTCAGTACTATCCTATTCACAAGGACTAACAGAATCTTCTCTAGTATCCCAAAATGATTGAACCATGTGTAACCAAGGGACAGGTATATGCCATGGCAAGCAATTATTGAGTGTTAGTACGGGAACAATGCTTGGTGGCACTGGGGAGACAAATATGAATACATCTCATATCCATATCCTGAAAGACCTCACAGCATAGTCAGAAAAAAGATGTCAAGAAATAAGTGTCAGATTAATGGAAGAGGCATCAAGTGAAGTAGGGCTGTACAGGAGGAGCTACTGCTTCTATCTGATGTAGACTAGAAAGGCAGGGTATGCTTTGCAGTGTCCATAACATTAGGACTGGACAATAAGAAGCATGGGAGATGGTGATTCCACTGGAAGAAACCTGGAGGACTGGAGAAGGCAGTGGTTGCTGACACAGCCTGAAGGATCTGTTGAGGATTTCTTAGAGATTTTCTAGCACCAAGAACCGATGTCTCACACCCGCTTCACGTGTCTAGGGGTTGTTTTTGGGTACCCAAAGTCAACCTACTGTTGTGGTTACTCTCCATCTAGGATCATTCTATTGCAACTACACCACATACGGGGACATTAGAGAACGTGAATTGAAGCTCACTTTTCTTTGTTCTCTGATTCTGGACAGTTCTGAGCTGACCTGAAAAAGCAAGCAGGCAAAAAGCATCATGAGTGGAGTGCTAGTGCAAATGTAACAGTGATCTATCAGGATATATGTCCTTATACTGAAGAAGTGCTTTCAGGTCTTACAAAGAAAGTAAATGTAAGCAATAATATTTATATAAGTAAAATCTCTTTTTTTTCTTCTTAATAAGCTCACCTAGCATAGTGCTAACATATACTGTTTCTCAAGAAATATTATGGAGTGACTAACTTGGATATTCTACTTTTGGCTGATAGTGTGAAAACTTTTATTCTTAAATAAATCTAAAGGACTGCATACTTTGGTGTAAAAGAGAAAATAAGTTTCTAACTTTAAAAATCTCCGACATCCACCCTAACCAAGTGCTAAAGTTTAGCATAACTAATTATAATACATGTCAACAACATGAATCCCTAATGAAGAGAACACACTATCCCTTCTGTGATATTCTTGCCACAATTCAGAAATTCAAAAGTGTCTAGGTCATAAAAGACAAGGAAAGACTGAGAAGCAACTACAGATTGGAGGAGCCTGCGGCGGAAGGTGGGGGGAAGTGGGGGGAGGGGGAGAAAACAACAACTAAATGCGGTATGGGTTTCTGAATAGGATCCTAGAACAAATAAAAAGACATTAGTGGAAAAACTGGTGAAATCTGAATAAGGTCTTGTTTAGTTAACATTATTGTACAAATGTCAATGTCCTGGTTTTGGTAACTGTACTATGGCTATGTACGGTGTTAACACTGGTATATGGAACTCTTTGTACGATTTTTGCAACTTATTTTTAAGTCTAAAATAGTTAAAATAGTTAAAAAAATCATACATCTGTAAGTGCCATCCAAAGACATAACGGGAAATAAAAGCAGATTTATTATTTGTAATATTAACAGTGTTAGGTATTGTCAGTGGTCATTTTCAGTTTAGAGGTCTTTGTATGAATACTAACACTATAAAGTTTTGTTGAATAAGTTTGACTAAGTTTCTAAAAAATGTTATTCATGTATATACTCAAAAAAATTATTTTTGGAATAAGTTTTGGTTGGAGTTCGGACTCTCTAAGTTATACTTTCTGGATGTTGTCCTAAGTGTTGATAACGGTGCTTGTAGTAGATTGTAGAACAAATAATATTGCTTGTTTTGGTTTATGAAAAGAACAAGTACTTTTTGAGGATTTGTACACACAAAATGCCTATCAGTCCTTGAATATGCTGTATTATTAATTTGCTTGCTTTTTTAAAAAGTGTCTATCCTTTTTTAGCCTCCAAACCACAGTACTATTCTTGTCTTCTCTACTGCCCTCTAGAGGTAGACTAGAAAAAACTGGAGTCATCAGTCCCTGAATATGTAGTTCGGAGAAAAAAATAAAAGGAACTTAGAAATTTCTGAAGTTGGTGAGATAAATACGGATTTCTCAGATATATATTTTTACCAAATAACAGTATCAATTTTTATCTAGAATTTCCAGCATGTTGTTTTGTGATCCATTGTTTATTTGGGAATGTGTAAGCCGTATTAGCCTTGTGTCAAGTGGAGTACTTGTGGCATAGCAGATTCTCTATTCACCAAGGAAATGTTATTAACATAAATATTAATAACATAAATGTTATTAATGTTATTGAGGCTTCAGCATCAATCTCTTGTCTGTGGTCTTTCCTCCTTCATTGTACACAGCCCCTTCCCTCAGGTGCCTCAGACTCTTTGTTCCCCTTCCTCCTATTAAAACCCGCTCTGTTAGCTCCTTTTTCAGAAATAAATCATAGTTAGGAATTAAAATGTTACTTCATCTGTTTCTACTTTTGGGGAAAAAAATAAAGACAGATGTCCTAATAATAATGAATATTTCTTAAATTCATTTGTTCATTCCTTTAGCTTTATGCTCTCCTCTGGTGTCCTGGTATTGGAATTGGTAGTATCGTATTTGTACAGAATATTTTCATTTGTCAACTTAAAAAGCTCAGAAGTTCTTTTACATTTTTTAAACATTGCACTTCTATTAGCATTACTGAGAATTTATCTTCTAGAAATATAGGCTAAAATGAAATTTAAGTCATTTGTCCAAAAGGTGCATATTTTAATTCTTTACTGAAACAAAAGTTTTCTGAAATATATTTATTCTGTGAGTACACAAGAAGTGTACATGGATTAAGAAGAGTTTGGAATTGATGACTTTTTTAGACTAGACGTTTACTGAGGCTAACTAGACTTGCTAATTAGTTGACTATGTTATTTTTAAATAGAGTTTGCAATATTATTTCAAACTTATTAATATTATTCTTACCATTATTGTTTCCTATGAACATTACAAAACCCACCCTCATGGGGAGCTGTATGGTTTCAATAGCTAATGACTGAACTTTTCACCTCAGGCCTTGGTTTGCATTAAGCTGTGGTTTTAAGTGATTGACAGCCATTTTATTGTAACCTGCAATGAATTGGGGGTCAAAATCATCCAAATGATGGAGAGAAAATGCCCCCATTAGAAAAAAATAAAGACAGACATAAACTAACCAGTGTAGTTGAAACTAATTGGCCTCCTTAGTGGCAAAGGATTGAAAGGGCACAGGGACTGAATTAGTCTCTTGAATTTGGTAGCAGATCCTCGCAGGTTGAAATTGTGAATTGGCAGGTTAACATAAGGGGAGCCTATATCCCCCTCACATGTGATACTTCTGTTCTGTGAATTTCCATTTTGTGGAGCTGTCAATCTGAGGCTTTTGTGAGCATTAAACTTTCTTTAGAAACACCACCACCAAAAAAAGAATGACCCCACCTCCTAAACTACCACATGAATCAGCTTGATTAGTAATCTCCATTAAGAGACATTGAGTTTAGAATAAGCTGAGTATTGTAGGTCCAGAATGAAGGACTTGGCAGGGCCAAATAGGGAAGTTTGAACAACATCTGCCCTGCCCCTTCCTGACACTTCTGCAAGTTTTAAGCATATTCACAAATGGCCTAAATTATAAAAGTGCAAATTACAGTTCCTCACAAGTAGTTTTTCACATAACATCAAGGGGTGAATATATAGTATTAGTATTTATTAAAGGCTTAGAAATCCCACAAAATATTTTATGTTAAGAAAGGTAACAGTGACGGACCTTTATATATGAAGCCTATTAATGCTACCTTTCTTTTAGCATTCTTCTTTCCTTTACAAGTGAAGTTTGATCTTGAATTTTTATTCAGAGCTCTGTGAACCAAAGCCACAGATGGGGTATTGCTATGTCATTTCCATGGCCTTATACAGAATGTATGCAGCTGTCCCATACTCCCTTAATAGACTTTCAGCTTTTCAATACATCTTTCACTGATGGCGTTTCTGTGGATAAACATCATTTCAAAATGAAACGTGCCAGATGTCCTGCAGTGCACTTAGCTACAACAAGACATTTTTAAAAAAATTGCACCTATATTATTTACTCATTTAGAGGGATGTGACTTCTGGGATATACCTTGGAAATCCAAAATTTGCTGAATGAGAGAGGAAATATTATAAACAATTTCCAACTCACTTGTATCGTAGAATTCCCCCAAACACATTTTTTTTTTCACACCATAAAGAAAGCAGTATTTTATATCCAGGTTTCTCATAATTTCTCCCTCTAGGAGGCATAACTTAATCAAAATCTCTGGTTACTACTGAATAGAAATAATCTTTTTTATTGAGGTTAAAAATTGCTAGATCAGGGATTTGCAATATGTATATTTTTATTTTTCCTTTAGTATAACTAATTTTAAGAATCATTCCTCCCAACAAGAAAATATTATTTTCAATTTTTTTTTTCCGTTCAGGGATTAGAACAGTTTATCCAAATGAAAATAAGATACTGGTGAGAAATGATTGTCCAGGTTCATTCCAATATCAGCATTTGATTCTATCATATCAAGTGCAACTATATTACATGCTCAAATGTTTGATTGGATATTGACTTGTGTCATTTACATTTTTTTTGCATATATACCACTCTCTTCAAAGACTGTAAAATTCTTGATTGTAAGGACCATATTTCCTGCATGAAAGATGTATAGTATTAGTATTTATTCAAGGGATAGAAATCCCACAAAATATTTTATATTAAGAAGAAAGGTAACAGTGACAGACCTTTATAAATGAGTCTATTTATACTAGCTTTCTCTTAGCATTCTGAGCACAGTGGGACATCTTAGTCAATGTCTATTGAGTTAGTGACTACATTTATGCCAAACTGGAACAAGGAAATACGTATTACATTTTATTATGAGATATTTTGGTTTCATGTAAAAGTGCTTGCTTATAGACTGTGGAATAGAATGTAAAAGAGTGTAGACTTTGCTTAACTTAATCGTGATATTGCAAATTGTGGTAGCTTTATTATTCTTCAAAGTGTTTTGCATGCATTGTCTCTTTTTTTAAAGTTGAGTTTCTAAAGGCAGACCAAGTAATAGCTGATAAAGCTGAGACACAGACCTTCAGATGGTCTACTGGTAAAGGAGATTGTACTAGGCAATATTTTGAAGTTTCTTATAACTCCTAGGCATCATTTTAAAAAGAAGTGTCCTTCAGTATTTCATAATTATCTGTGAAGTGTTTATCCTAAGCAAAATACGTCACTCCAGGAACATTGGCAATTGTTTAAAATCCCACTATATATTTAATTCAAAAGGTGTGTTTCTTGAGGCTGTATTCTTCTCTGTGTGGGCACCCTCAAAACTAGCTGAGATGTTTAGTGATTTCTAAAATCATTTAATAATTTTGTATATTGTCAATTCACATCCTCCTACTAACAGTAGTGCTCTTCTAAATACAAAATATACTGCTTTTAGAAAATGGAGACATGTTTATAGTTTATTTTGCTATTGGGTTTTTAAGAAAATATAGATCAATGCTTGTAGTTCTGTCTTTGAGGGCTGTGTGGTTAATTTTTCTGTTCCATGGTGTGTAGCTGTCTCTTTTGAGGCTGCTGTGTGTTTGCAGCCATGCTGTCAACATCCACCAGAGAGCAGAGCAGCTCCAACACCCACATCTTTCATGCTAGAAATAGATGGAGACAGTAACAGAGTCAGATCCTTGGCCAAACAACGCAGATTGCAGTTCATTTCAAAGGTCAGCGCATATTTAAGCTTGCTTCATTACTGCCACCTTTATGCCTGAGATTTTCATTTTTTTGAAAAAATCTGTTTACCCAGGTTCCTTTAAAGACAGAAAAATGAAAGTGCTGAGTCCTATTTTCATTTGGAGATATCAAGCTTTTTATCAAATTATATAGGTGGCGTCTCAGAATATTTCATATCTGATCAAGAGGAAAAGCCAAAAATAATTTTCTGTTTATTCAGGAGTCTTTCAGGCAGGAGCACTGTTTTATTTTTTACTTAATATTGTGCTCAAGTCAATCATTTTGAATTCAGAGAGAAAATAGATAAAAAGCAATCTATAATAAAAAATTTTGGAGTTCAAAATATTTATTTACTTTTCTTAATGAAAATACAATTTGTCCAACTTTTGATATGTTTTTACCTATCACCTAATAAAATAAGTTTACACGATTTAATTTTTTAATATTAATGATGGTGAACAAGTGAATAATCATAAAACATTTACCTTCTAGTTAAAAAGAAATAACTTGCTTGCCTTTTAAGAATAAAACAAGGGGCGTTTATCTTATTTTTAATCGAACCTGTGCTCTTACTATTCAGTTTAAAGATTCTATATACATAGGAAGAATAGGATATGGTATGTATATTAGGAATATTAATATGGCCAGTGCATAATTAAGGATTCCAAATGTTTTTTGTTACATATATATGTTTAAAGACAAATAATTTAAACACCTAATTTTGGGAAGTACCTTTATACACTTTTTCCCCTTGAAAAAATAGAACTTTAGAAAATGAAAGAATATCATTCTGAGATATGACATTTAAGCCACAGAGAAAATAAACTTTCAAAACAGTGTTTTTATAAAGCCCCTTGACATCAAAATGTGAAAAAAAAATGGCATAAATTATTTTGCTAATTGTTTGGAATTGAACTGCCTATAAGTATAAAAAATGATTAGCTTAACATATGTAGTGAAAAGTTTTTCAAACTTAAAGGTGTTACGACCATTTTAGATCAGGGAAATTCATATTTTTTTGTGACACATTGTAGGAACTTAATTATGGAAATATCTTAAAAAGAGTTTAAAAAGAGTGCCTTAAGACTGAAACTTTTATAAAAGAAATACATACTCAGATTATATAGCTGTAAGTATGTATATTTACATATTTTATGTATGTAAAATATATATATATATAATTTGGTGGTAATTTTAACTAGGTTATTTTAATTCTGGCATTCAAATATTTCTGAAATGAATATTTAAAATACATTATAACTGTGACTATAAGAGGAAAAACGTATCTATAATTTTGGACTTATAAATATACCTGTAGAAGTATTTTGGCTATTTCATTTCTTTATATGCATCATTAATACTTTGATCTATAACTTATTTTAAAATAATTAAGGAGTAAATATAGCTTAAAACCCAATCATCTGCTGTATTCAGACATGGACCACTTAATTCTGTAAGTTGGAATTGTTGCTTTATCATTTGTTTTCAGGAGTAATATCCTACAAAAAGTATGCAAATGTGATCTAGAAAATATGATAATAGAGCCTTGGGATAAAAATAAGAAATGTAAAAGGTGAGGAGGAATGGGACCTCAAGTCCCTCAGGCCATCCAGGTGCCATCTTTCAATTTGAGATGCAGGATGAACCCAGTTTTTTCCTTCCCTCTCAGTTTCTGAAGTAAGGTAGTGATGATTTTTCTTGTTATAAACCATAATATTATTTAAGTGTAGGTTCTTTACTTCTTTCTTAAATGCTATTTAAAACAATAAAAAGGAAGAGTAAGTATTTATTAGAGATTATGTTCCTATTTTAAAGGAAGGAAAAATGTTACTGATTGCCCCATTATTTGCTCAGCAGTACACTATCTCATTTAACTTCAGCATCACTTGGGAACTGGGTGGTGCTTGGCACATTTTACAGATAAGAGCCTTATCTGTAAATATTTAGGAGTTTAGTGATTAACTTAATTACCCATCCAGAGCTTGGTCCCAGGTCTTCTGACTCCAAATCCCATTTTTTTACTCCTGGCTATGTAGCAAATTGTGGCCTAAGACACAGATCCTTTCCTTAAAGGTTAACTTTCTTAGAGGTTCATAGATTTGGATTGCCAGCAGATAAAAGAAAGGACCAAGATTAGCTATGAGGTGAATGATAATACATAGGTGATTCTTATTTTTAATTTGTGTTACTTCTGTAGTCAATTATCTGCATTAAAAAAACAAGCAAAATACCCCCCAAACTTAGACTGATTTGTTAATTATCAGGTATTCATCCTAACACCATCATTACGTACACATAATGCTACTTAAACCTATTTTAGCATGTGTTGCTGGTAAATTGGTTGTAAAAATGAGGGTTTTTACTTATGAAAAAATAGCAAATGCCATTTTTGGATAAATAAGGATAGACAATTGTGTGTGATATTTAAGGCTGATAGCTTTAAATATGTCATGACAGTTTTAAGCGTAGAAATATAAGTTAGATTGACTTTTTTTAACCTGGTTAAAAAAGTTTAGTGTACACAGATGCTATGGTATGCTTTTTTTCCCAAAGACTCAAGGCTCAAATACCAGGGACTAAAAAAAAAAAAAAAAACCAGGGACTAAGAAAGTCAGATAAGCCAGTTTTTTCCATTCTTCATCATGGTGTCTACTTCCCTGATACCCAAACTTATCATGGCTCTGATTTGAAATGATGAATTCAAAAGCAGTATTTCAAAAAGTCTTTTTCTTTTGTACAAATGAGAAATCAGGCTCCAATGATGGTTTACAGGTAGACATGATCTTTAGCCTTTTCTTAGAATTTGAGTTAGGTTTACAGGTAAAGGTAAGTGATCTTTGGCCTCTCTTTAGAATTTAAGTTACTATTTTTTGAAAGCCTAATAGCCCTTTATATAAGCTATATTTGCTGCAATACAGCAACCAAAGAATACTTTAACTGCTGCCGTGGACCATTTCTTTTCATTATATGCATTTGCTTATTAATATGAACGTGCTTAAACAGCACAGTAGGAAATTTTAAATGAACTCCCCAAAAGGCCATTTATATGGATTGTGTTTAAAAAATATATATATATTTCTAAATGATCTACAAACCTGCTATTCTCCTATCCTCAGAAGTTTAAAAATAAATCTTTTTGGCTTCAAGCAGAATAATTATTTAATACATAAATAAAGATTAATGGAATTTTTTCCTACAATATGGCCATTGTCTTTCACTGAGTTCTAAGGATGTTAGCATTAAAGTTCTTGCGACTAAACCGTTCTTTATAGTCCATGATAGGAACCTGGAGCCCTCTGTGAAAGGCTCTCAAGAAATCTGACACAACCAAGATTTTTTTCAAAGCTTGTGTTTTTTGTTGGAAGTTGTGCATATTAAAGAGCTTACACTGTACAATGTAAATATTAGAAGGCAAATTTTGAAAGTGCTAGTAGGTTTTTTAAGAAATTCATTATATTTTCTGAGTTGATTCTATCTGAATTTTTAAATAGACACTGAAGCAGGATTTGATCTATCATTATTAGGTCAAAAAATAGCAGCTCTTTGGAAAATTCAGATGAAAAATATGGTAACATCAAATTTTTCTTATACTCTTACAATTTAAGATGAAAATAAAGGCCAGTGTGCAGAGGCTTTGTGAGTTTTGCTGAATAAGCCACTAGGAAAGGAAAATGTTATACATTTTTAAAGAGGAACATGAGAATGTGTTGGCTCTTCTTAGATTTTAATTTGTTATGTAGGCCTTTATTATATTTCTGTAGAATTTGGTATTGATCATTTCAGGTTTTTTTTCCTAAGAGTTCTTATTTTGTTCTAAATAAGAAGCACATTATTTGTTAAAATCACACTGCAAAGTTTTTCATAACTTTATATAGATCTTGTCTTTTTGTATTCATTTGAATGTGGTATTGTTTTTAACTAGGTATCCTGATGTTGCTGTTTGTATGTGTAGAATTATAGATGATATACTTTATTTTCTTTACATATCCCAAGATGTTTTAATATAGGGCTTGTATATGGTGTGCCAAATGTATTTTTTGGTGGCAGCCTCACATTTTACAGTACATTATTAATCTGCTAGGCTAAAAATCTAAGCCAGTCTATGAGCCCTCAGAGACATTCTAGAAAACAAAATACTGGTAGCTAGGAGCATGATTTTGTAGGAAAATTTTCTGTATTGTTTGTGGTTCATATAAATATATTTTGAAAGAAGTTCTTGTACCAAAGTTCAAGGTCCTGATATTTACATAGTTCCTTTACATAGTGCACCATGTTGATGTGTGAGGAAATGAAAGGAATTAAAATTTTAGACCATGAATGTAAAATTGCTGAATATTTGCACATAGTAAAGGTTTGGTGGGAGATTTTTTAAAGTTATCCATATGGCAGCAGAACTTTTAATAAACAATAGTTCTAACACAGATTCTTTATGGAAACAGAAAATGGGATTTATGAGGTGACATTTTGAGTTTATAAAGAAAAATGAAATAAGATTAGCTTTATTTTCCTATTCCCCCCCCCAGCCTTGCGAAGGTTTAGTGGCTGAATTACCACTTATAATTTGTTTTTTCATTCCATGCATGCATTTCATTAACCTATTCATGGCTCTGCAGCCAGCCTGCAGAGAAAAATTCAGCAGAAGGATTTCTACAGCAGATTGTCTACAGCATGCTATAGAGGACATATTTCAGAATCCAAGGACAGTTTGATAACTTTTATCGTGCTTTACATTAATAATGAGAAAAGTTTCATTTTGTTTGAACGATATCTTAGAAAATTAATGTTATTTAATATTTAAGTAAAGTTTGTGAGATATATCTAGACACTCAAAATTTAACAAATCACTCACTGAAATTATTTTGACTGCTTCAGACACAAGATTAAATAGATTAGTACTGAAGTTCAGTTCTGGGATTTTACCACTTACTCAAAGTACTACTGTAATAGTAGCAAAAGTTTTCTGTAATATAATTGATTTGTCTCTGAAATAGTTATGAGACTCATGCAATAAAGGCTGGGAGATTTTACAAGCAGACGCAATTGTACAAGTCTCTGAATATAACTGAATGCCCCCTTTCATTCTTTAAAAAATTTTTTTTAATTTAAGAGAACACTCAATTATGTATGTTAATGCAATGGTGCAATTGGTCATAAATAATTAAAATTGATATTGAAATGCTTAAATTATTTTTCATGGCAAGGTTACCTTTAAAATTATATTTTGCTCTGATTTGAATTTAAACATTTGCATTCCCCAACAGAGAATGCTCGGAATGGTTCAGAATGCCCCAAGTGAGAGGACGAGATGAATCTGGGATTTAAAAATTGCAGTGACTCTGAAAAGACAAATATTAAAGTTAGAAGGCACTTCCGTTCAACTTTCTGTCCAATAATCTCCTTAACCTCTCTAAAAATCCAGCATCCTCGGGTACTATTTTATAGCTTTTTATCTTTTTGAGCCAGTAATAATACACTCACTACCCCTCTGCAAAAGGCAACCTCCTCTTTTGTTGGGATATTTTAAGAAGCAAGTAGTTCTTGCTTATTTTGAGCTCAAATCTGCCCTACAATAACTTCCATTTGCTGGTTTGTGTTCTGTGATAAAAAGCTACCAGAATGCCACTCATTCTTTATATAAAATACCATCAAATCCAGCTATTGCTCCATTTCTCTGCTCTATCTTATAGCAAAACACATGAAAAGGGTCAGTTCAATTCAACAAATACTGTTAGAGCATCTGACACTGTTTTAGGCTCTTAGAATATAAACAAACAAACAAAACATAGATCTCTGGCTTAAGGAATATTCTATTCTAGTTGGAATAAGAAAAACAAAAGCAAAACAGTAAATGCACTAAATGACTTAAAGACATCATTGGCTCTTCTTGCTTTCCCGGCTTTTTTCCCACCGTTCTTCTGAACCACTCTTGACTATAGAATAAGTGTCTCATTTTTCTTTCTTTCTTCTCAACCTTCATTGCCTTTTTATCTTCTCCACAGCATCTGACACAGCAGATCACTCCCTCCCTCCTTTTTGAAATAATTTCATTATTTTCAAGACACTACTGACTCCTGGCTTTTTTTCCTGATGCACTGGCCATCCTTTTTATTCTTCTTTACCAGCCTCTCTTCCTCTTTCAGGCCTATAGGTATCCAAGGGCTCATTCTTCTACCTTTTCCCCCTCTGCCTCTGCTTATTTTCTGAGTGATCTCACATTTTCATGATTTCAATGCCTTCTATATTTTGATGTCTCCCAAATTCCATATAATTCAAAGAATCTAAGTTCCTATTGATTATAAGATGAATCGTTATTTTATATACCAGAAGGAAAGAAAATATATGTTACCAATTCTCATTGTAAGACAACCTTGATTGCAAGGCATGTCCAAATTTCAAAGATACTGAAGTATGAGAAAAGTATATCATAGAATCAGTGAAATGTGACATATGTCCTGACCTCCCCTCTGAGATCTAGATATATATCCAACTGAACACATAACATCTCCACTGAATTGTCTAATAGGCACTTTAGGGTAGCATTTCTTAAATAGAATTCTTGAATTCCACCTGTTCCTAAACTTGCTCTTCCTCTAGACTTCTCCATATTAATAAACAGCACATACATTCATCCAGTTGCTTTGCTCAGAACCCCAAAGGTATCTTTGAACCTGAGTTTTCATCTTTGGCATAAATCCCCTCATCAGCAAGTTTTCTATCTTCAAACAGATCCCTGAATTTGATCACTTTTCACTACCTCCACTGCCACTGTTGTCCAAGACACCTTGATCTCCTGCCAGTATTACTAAAGCAGTGTCCTAACTGGCCTCCAGAGTTCACTCTTGCTCCTATGCAATTACATTAACCCATCTGGGTTTGATTTTTGTGTTTGGTGGGGGGCAACAGTTAAATTCCTATTTTAAAAATGACAACCAACTATTCCAGCACCATTTATTCAAATGATCATCCTGTGAAATCAGGTCTATCCTAAATCACAGTTCCTTATGTTGGTACTCTTTCTGGGTTCTCTGTTCTGATCCATTATTGGTTAAATTGTCTGTTTCTGTGCCAATACCACTCTGTTTTAATTGCAATAGGTTTTAAGTAATTCTACCTAACTAGTAAAACAAATTTCTTGACTGTGTTCTTCTTTTTCTAGAATATTTATGCTTGACCCTTTGATGTTCTGCATACATTTTAGAATCAGATTGTCAAATTCAACAAAAAAAACTATGTAGATTTTAGTTGGAATTTTATTGACTCTGTAGATCAATTTTGAGAAGGTTGACCGTACTAGCCCCCAATTAAATCCCTGGACAGAGTCTCTAATAAGATTCTGTAGTAGACAGTGTTTCACAAGTGCTGTTACAATTCATTGCTTTGGGAATTAAGCATGTCATACTTTATTCTAGTTTTCTTAGTTTTTATCAAATGTCCTTTTTATGTTCCGGTATCCCATCTAGGATACCACATTACATTTAATTTTTATGTGTCCTGAGGCTCCTCTGGACAATGACAGTTTCTCAGACATCCTTTGTTTTTCATGACCTTGACAGTTTTGAATAGCATTGGTTAGGTATTTTGTAGAATGTCCCTGCACTGTTGTTTGATGTTTTTCTCATGATTACACTGGTTATGGGTTTTTGAGACTAAGACCACAAAAGTAAGTAAAAAGATCATTCTTATAGTACATATTAAGGATATTTGCGATTAACATGACTTATTATCGCTCATATCACCTGGCCGAGAAAGTGTCTGTCAGATTTCTCCACTGTAAAGTTATTCTTTTATCCCTTTTCTATATTGTACTTTTTAGAAGGAAGTCTCCTTTTTTCCTGGGAATCATAGACAATAGCAGTTCTTTGATTTTTTTTTACTATGTTTTGCCATGAGAAGTAAAACAATCAGTAAATGATGGTTTCATGCATTTTTCCCCCTTGTCTCCTTAATAACCTAATATTTACCCCAAGAATATTTAGGGAAATCTCTGAGTTCTTTGCACCTGTTCATGTGGATCCTGGTTATGGAGCTGAGCATTGGCTTGTATAGTTCTGTTTATGATCAGAGCAAAGCATAGATATTAGCAAGGCATGAATCCCAAGTATGGGACTTAGAAAAAAGTCTAAAACCTGTGGTTTTAGACCACAGGTTAAAATGGGACCATCTATAAACTCTGGGGACTTAGCTTGTCAGGTTTTTAGGATAATGAAGGAAGATATAGGCTCAGTCAATTTAAGGAATAGACTTGCACTTGGGTTGGGTTCTCTAGAAGAAATCTTGTTCCATTGGGATTTCCAGGAGGTTCTTTGATCACAGCAACTAAATTTTCAGTTATCTAATATGATCTTTGGTCATGCAAGTGAGCACATCCCTACAAGATTCCTTGATGGGAAGATTTTGTAGTGGAAAAGGGAGACAGGTTAGTTAGTCCACTGTCCTTTTAGTACAGACTGCTAACATTTGTTACTTTTCATATATCAGATGTTATGCTAGGCTCTTTATGTTTGTTATTCTGTTTTATCCTTGTGAAAACTCTGTGAAGTTAAGTATTTAAAAAATCCCTCTTTCACAGATGAACAAGCAAGACTCAGATTAAGTAGTTTATTTGAGGTCACAAATCTTTTGACTCTAAAACCTTGCTCTGTTTAATATACAGAAATATATATGTGTATATATATATATATATATATATATATATATAATCCCACAGAATATATACAGAATCAGTTCTGGAGGAAATAGGTGCCATGTAGGTCACCAAAGCAGAAGCTTGGACAGAGGAGTTAATGCAATTCTCTAGGTATTTGGCTGGAATGCTTTAAATTCCTCCATCTCAACTCAACATAGACCTATAGTCCCTAGGGACTGGAACAAAGCTGAACCCATTGGTGAAGATAAAGTAGATTCTGTGAGACTTAAGAGACTGGCAAAGCCAGCAGCACCAAAAGCATATATAAATATGGAGAGGGATTCAGACATGGTTGATCAAAGTCAGAAAGAATTAATAGGAGAAGAGGTTTGAGGTGGAAAAATTTGGATGTCTCTTAACTCAGCAAATGTTTATCTAGTGACTTCTTCGCATATGACACTTTGCTTTAAGACAAGTAAAACCAAGATGGGTATGGTACCTTCTCTGCCCTCAAATAATTTGTATTACACAAATTACCTTAATATGATAGACTGGAATATATACCACTTAGAGGAACATGTGATCTGTGGAATCTTAGAGCAATTACATGACTGGAGCATTAATGAAAGGCTTAACAAAAGAGGGGACACATAAATAAGCTATTAAAAGATAAGTAAAACTCTTTCAAGTGACAGAGCAGGTGACAAATTTCATGTGAAAACAATATGAGGAACAGCAGAGATATGAGTAACCCAAGGAGGTGAGAAAAATGTGTGAATTCTACTTGGAGAGTGACCCAGACAGGGTAAGGTAGACACAATTGTTTTTGCCCACTGGGTACTCACTCTGCCTTCTTATGATTATGGAAATAAACATATTTTACTCTGGAGAACACCGTTCCTCTATGTCTCAGTCCTGATGGTTTCAATGTGCCTGCTACCTTTCTTTTCTCAAAGTTAAGAGTGAGATGTGATCTAGGCCTAGAAAATTAGCATATTCCTCTCCTGACCACAATGGTTGGTTCAAAAATATGTCCCTTCCATCCAGTAAGATTCAATCTTGGGGCTTTGGAATTACTGGGAAAAAGATCTCTTTCTGCTGAGGTTACTACGCTGTGAGTATGTGCCCCTGGAGCAGCCAGGAACCACTCTAAAGGGAGAGCATGCCTGAGAGAACTTAGAGCCAAAAGTCAGAGTCAGTGTCCTGAACTTGCCCCGAATTTTCAGTTACGTTAGCCAATTACCACATCCCCCTTCTCTGTCTCTCTTGCTCTCGCTCTTTTTTACTTGAGTTTATCTGAATTGGGCATAAATTATTTGTAATGAAAAGGATCCTGACTAATATATAGGCCATGGAGGCCCCATCTTAAAACTGTGAGCAAAGTAGAATAAGCAGTTGAATTAATAGAAGCAGTGGGCCATGTTGAAACTGGTGAGAAATGAGATAAGAAAAGTATGATAATACAGGTTGGCACAGAGCTGAAGAGAGGATTGATATATCAACAAATGGGAGTCATTCCAGTATTTTTTTGAGTAGTAGACTGTTGCAGTGAAGATTTTAATCTTTGTCTCTCTAGAGGGTAATTTTTTAGTTTTCTACTTTCTACTTTCTGTACTCTGGTATTGATTATATCTAAAGCAATGCTGGTTTTCTTTCTTATGGGTATACTCTATTGTAGAACCTAGCATTTTTTTCCTTTTATTAAACTTTTTATTTTCTATTGGAGTATAGTTGATTAACAATGTTGTGATAGTTTCAGGTGTACAGCAAAGAGATTCAGTCATACATATACATGTATCCATTCTTTTTCAAATTCTTTTCCCATTTAGGTTGTCACACAATATTGAGCAGAGTTCCCTGTGCTATACAGTAGGCCCTTGTTGGTCATCCATTTTAAATATAGCAGTGTGTACATGTCAATCTCAAACTCCCTAACTATCCCTTCCCCCTACCCTTCCTCCCTGGTAACTACAAGTTTGTTGTAAGACCTAGCATTTAAATTGATCAAGATGTCAGATCTCCGATATTGTGACTCTCTGAAAAGAGACAGAGAATTTCCTAGAGGTGATACACAGTGAGCCACAGTCTCACTACTTACCTCTAAGTTGAAGTCTGTCTTTTTCTCATCCAAATTCATATACCACTGAATTAGTACTTCTCTCATGGCAATAAACCCAGTGTGACTTGTGCTGTTGTTATGTGGGCACTTATCTTCAAACTTCTAAGCCCCCTTCCCTTATACCAGATTGTGGCATCCTTGGTGGGCAGGTACTTAACACTACATATTTTAGAAGAAAGTTTTCACAGTGCCAGTCCGTTCTCTTGAATACAATAAGTAGTTGAATGCTTGTGGGGAACAATTTCCTTTAAATAGAACCACTATTCATATCTATTAAAGCAGGTATTAGTATCTAGGCTTAGAGAATGGTTACCTGTTAGAAAATTTGGTTACTCTTTGAATGGAAGAAATAACTCACAGAAGAGACTGTTTTGACATTTTGAATGTGCACATGTATTTATCTTAAAAATAGGAGATACTATTGTCTCCACAGGTCACAGAAAAGCCTTGGATGTTTCTGGCAGTATAATTCTTCTCACTTTTTATGTCTCCTGTTCTCTTTTTATGCCACACTCAATTTTCTTTTTCAAAAAATTATTACCTATGTGTAGATACTCCTCAACAGGAGGTAGAGCTTAATTCTGCTCCTCCTTTTCCCTCCCACACTTTCCCCTTGAGGGTGAGCTAGAGTTAGTGACTTATTTCTTAAGAATAGAGTAAGGAAAGGGAAAATAGTAACTTTATGGTGAGGTATCCTGACAAGCACTATCTTAACCAAGTGATGAAAGTTAACATCAACAATGCTATCATGTGAAATAACATGTACCCCTGATGTGATATGATGAGAAGGGCACTTCACTTCTGTCATTTCGTCTCAGAAAATCTGCAACCCCAATATAAACATAAGAAAAATGGCAAGAAACACCAGAATAGGGTACACTTCAGAATCTTTGTCCAGTAGGTTTAGACTATCAAGATCATGAAAAATAAGGGAAGACTGAGAAACTGTCACAGATCAGAAAAGACTGGGGAGACATAAAAACTAAATGCAATGTGGTTCCCTGGACTGGATCCTTGAGCAAGATATAAGACATTAATGGAAAAACTGGTGAAAGGCAAATAAAGTCTAGAGTTTGGTTACTAGTAATGTACCAATGTCAGCTTCTTTCTTTTGGCAAATGTATCATACTAATGTAAGATGTTAACTCACATAAGATGGGGAGAACTGGGTGAAGGGTTTATGGGAACTCTCTATACTATCTTTGCAACTTTTCTGTAAATCTAAAATTATTCCCAACTTAAAAAGTTTATTTAAATAACTATTATGAAATATTTGAGTAATTCAAAAAGTTAAGAAGAATGTAACTGATTTCAAGTACCCATCACCCAAGGTGAAAAAGAAAAATTACAGATATAGTTAAAATCTTCTATGCATGCCTGCACAATCCTGATAGCCTTTTCTTAAGAGGTAACCACCATACTAAATTTGTCTTGATCATTTCTGTGGATATCTTCATATTTTTTCCTACATATGTATGAATCTATAGACTATGTTCAATATTGTGTTATATATTTTAAACTTGAATTAATGATACTATTTGTGTGTATATACAAGTATGTATATATTATACATATATATATTATATATATATATATATATATATATATATATAATTTTTTTTGGCTTGCCTTGTTCATCTAGTAATGTGGTCTTGAATTTCATCTGTGAGGTTAATGGAGCCCGCTCCAATCATTCATTCAACAACTATGTATCGTGCTTCAACTACATGCCTGGCAGAGTACTAGGTGGTGAGGATTCAGCAGTGAATCAGATATTCCTGGAAGGCACTGTGCTCAAAGATAGATATATAAAAAGTATTACTGAGAAGGCCACAGTTGGATTAGGGAGCTGACATACTATAAGAGGCTGTAATATAGATATTCGTTTCTAACTTCAGGGTCATCTGTGAATACTCCATGTGTTAGAGAACTTATGATGGCCTGCAGACATGTTTTGTTTTGCCAATTCAGTGCCTTTTAAAATTGTGCCTTAGTTCTCAACAACATTTAAAAAAAATTAAGGGATTTCTCTTAGTGGTTCAGATTTTCAGCATTTCTTTAAAAATCTGGCCTTGCTGGGCTAATTCCCACATAGCTAACCACTGGGAGGAGCAGAGGACCTGCTGCTGTCCAGGTCCTCACCACCCACTTTGCTCTTCACACGACTGCCCGGCTTCTAGTACACCCTGGGAGGTTTTTGACATTTGAGCTGTATAATAGGTTATGCGTTCCTCGTTACCCACGTACAATCTCTTAAGTGTTGTCATTGATAGTGTCGATAAATACAGGAGAGTGAAAAGATGCCTATATACTTGCACAGTGCTTGAAAATTTTCAACCCTGTGTGTGCTTTGGCAATCCCTCCCCCTTTGTTTTTCTAAAAAGAGTGGTATCATTTCTTATCGATACACAAAACTTTTTTTTCTACAAGTTGGTGCACTTTTCTAAATTTCATGCTTTTACTGCAGTTTATTCAACTGTTTCCACCAGGAACGATTTCTATACAAGCACTGTTGATAAATTTCCAAAAGTAAGCTCAATTTTCAAGACTCCAATAATTTGTTGTGATTTCTTTTCTTGTGCTAAATAAATATTCACATTTGTATCTAACTTTGATTTGTAATCTTATATTCTTTTTCCTAAAATGAGCTCACTAAATTACATAAGCTTCAGGCTGCTAGCCTCTGGTGATTAAGATACATGCTGTCCCTTGACCAGTCTTTGACAAATGCTGATGCAGGGTTTATGAAATAGAGTGGGAGATAGAATATCAACAACTACATGTGATACCTGTGAGATGTCATAAAGATTGCTCTTATAGAGTCAAAGAAATATGAGAGGTAAATATGGAAGCAAAATTTAATATTGACTGGGAATTTTAGGCTTTATGCCTATCAAGTACTGGCAAACCTGATGCCAGTTTGCCAGGCAATGGCAGTTTGGATAATTTCACTCATTTGCTAAATATATTCTCTCCACAGGGATGTGTTAGAGGAGTGTCTAATTGTAGGTATCTATTTAAAAAAACCTGTTTGATTATTGTTTAATTGATGGGAATGTTCCTTTGTAGTTCATCCCTCAGTTATTCTGCTTTTGCTCTCCTCGCCACCTGTAGTTTTTCAAAGTTGAGTCTACTGTTTTCCACCCTTCTCCTACCTCCCTCCCTCTCCCTGCAAGCTCAGACTCGCCCCCTTTCAGAAGTAGTCCTCACTGAGGCAGAAAGTATTCGAACAATCTCAGCTCTCAGCTCTACTGCATAAATTAGACTTTCAATTAAGTCCATAGCTGAGACAGGGTTGGTGGCCCTTCTAGGATTGCTTAGTTCTACATCCTTGTCATTTCTCAAAATTTTCCCAGTAGCAGACCTGGGGTCCAAGAGGTATATATTTATGCAGTCTACTTCCATTCCTCTCAACCTCCAGAAAAACCTCACCTTGAGGTTTTTTTTTTTTTTTTTTTAACATCCTTATTGGACTATAATTGCCCCACCATCCTGTGCCAGTCTCCACTGCACAACAAAGTGAATCAGCCACATGTATACATATATTCCATATCCCCTCCCTCTTGTGTCTCCCTCCCACACTCCCTATCCCACCCCTCCAGGTGGTCACAAAGCACTGAGCTGATCTCCCTGTGCTATGCAGCTGCTTCCCACTAGCTATCTATTTTACATTTGGTAGTGTATATTAGTCATTGCTACTCTTTCACTTCATCCCAGCTTACCCTTCCCCCTTCCCGTGTCCTCAAGTCCATTCTCTACATCTGCAGCTTTATTGCTGTCCTGCCCCTAGGTTCATTAGAACCATTTTTCTACATTCCATATATATGTGTTAGCATACGGTATTTGTTTTTCTCTTTCTGACTTACTTCATTCTGTATAACAGACTCTAGGTCCATCCACCTCACTACAAATAGTTCAATTTCATTTCTTTTTATGGCTGAGTAATATTCCATTATATATATGTGCTACATCTTTTTTATCCATTCATCTGTCGTTGGACACTTAGGTTGCTTCCATGTCCTGGCTGTTGTAAATAGTGCTGCAATGAATATTGTGGTACATATCTATTCTTGAATTATGGTTTTCTCAGGGTGTATGCCCAGTAGTGGGATTGCTGGGTCATATGGTAGTTCTATTTTTAGTTTTTGAAGGAACCTCCATACTGTTTCCCATAATGGCTGTATCAATTTACATTCCCACCGACAGTGCAAGAGGGTTTCCTTTTCTCCACACCCTCTCCAGCATTTATTGTTTGTAGATTTTTTGATGATAGCCATTCTGGCTGGTGTGAGGTGATACCTTACTGTAGTTTTGATTTGAATTTCTCTAATGATTAGTGATGTTGAGCATCCTTTCATGTGTTTGTTGGCATTCTGTATATCTTCTTTGGAGAAATTACTATTTAGGTCTTCTGCCTGTTTTTGGATTGGGTTATTTGTTTTTTTTTGATATTGAGCTGCATGAGCTGCTTGTATATTTTGGAGATTAATCCTTTGTCTATTGATTCATTTACAAATATTTTCTCCCATTCTGAGGGTTGTCTTTTTGTCTTGTTTATGTTTTCCTTTGCTGTGCAAAAGCTTTGAAGTTTCATTAGGTCCCATTTGTTTATTTTTATTTTTATTTCCATTTCTCTAGGAGGTGTATCATAAAGGATCTT
Organism: Aethalodelphis obliquidens; assembly: GCF_003676395.1. NCBI lineage: Eukaryota > Metazoa > Chordata > Mammalia > Artiodactyla > Delphinidae > Aethalodelphis > Aethalodelphis obliquidens. The sequence goes on along the minus strand of NW_020837947.1, from coordinate 59,452,104 downwards.
GCTGTGATTTATGTCATAGAGTGTTCTGCCTATGTTTTCCTCTAAGAGTTTTATAGTGACTGGCCTTACATTTAGGTCTTTAATCCATTTTGAGTTTATTTTTGTATATGGTGTTAAGGAGTGTTCTACTTTCATTCTTTTACACGTAGCTGTCCAGTTTCCACAGCACAACTTATTGAAGAGGCTGTCTTTTCTCCATTGTATATTCTTGCCTCCTCTATCAAAGGTAAGGTGACCATATGTGTGTGAGTTTATCTCTGGGCTTTCTATCCTGTTGCATTGATCTACATTTCAGTTTTTGTGCCAGTACCATACTGTCTTAATTACTGTAGCTTTGTAGTATAGTCTGAAGTCAGGGAGCCTGATTCCTCCAGCTCCGTTTTTCTTTCTCAAGATTGCTTTGGCTATTCGGGGTCTTTTGTGTTTCCATACAAATTGTGAAATTTTTTGTTCTAGTTCTGTGAAAAATGCAGTGGTAGTTTGATAGGGATTGCATTGAATCTATAGATTGCTTTGGGTAGTATAGTCATTTTCACAATGTTGATTCTGTGAGTCCAAGAACATGATATATCTCTCCATCTGTTTGTATCACCCTTAATTTCTCTCTTCAGTGTCTTATAGTTTTCTACATACAGGTCTTTTGTCTCCTTAGGTGGGTTTATTCCTAGGTATTTTATTCTTTTTGTTGCAATGGTAAATGGGAGTGTTTCCTTAATTTCTCTTTCAGAGTTTTCATCATTAGTATATAGGAATGCAAGAGATTTCTGTGCATTAATTTTGTATCCTGCTACTTCACCAAATTCATTGATTAGCTCTAGTAGTTTTCTGGAGGCATCTTTAGGATTCTCTGTGTATAATATCACGTCATCTGCAAACAGTGACAGTTTTACTTCTTTTCCAATTTGAATTCCTTTTATTTCCTTTTCTTCTCTGATTGCCATGGCTAAAACTTCCAAAACTATGTTGAATAATAGTGATGAGAGTGGGCATTCCTGTCTTGTTCCTGATTTTGGAGGAAATGGTTTCAGTTTTTCAGCATTGAGAATGATGTTGGCTGTGGGTTTGTCATATATAGCCTTTATTATGTTGAGGTAAGTTCCCTATATGCCTACTTTCTGGAGAGTTTTTATAATAATTGGGTGTTGAATTTATGTTGAGAGCTTTTTCTGCATCTATTGAGATCATCATATGGTTTTTATCCTTCAATTTGTTAATATGGTGTATGACATTGATTGATTTGTGTATATTGAAGAATGCTTGCATTCCTGGGATAAATCCCACTTGATCATGGTGTATGATCCTTTTAATGTGCTGTTGGATTCTGTTCGCTAGTGTTTTGTTGAGGATTTTTGCATCTGTGTTCATCAGTGATATTGGCCTGTAGTTTTCTTTTTTGTGACATCTTTGTCTGGTTTTGGTGTCAGGGTGATGGTGGCCTCATAGAATGAGTTTGAGAGTGTTCCTCCTTCTGCTATATTTTGCAAGAGTTTGAGAAGGATAGGTGTTAGCTCTTTGCTAAAGTTTTGATAGAATTCACCTGTGAAGCCATCTGGTCCTGGGCATTTGTTTGTTGGAAAATTTTTAATCACAGTTTCAATTTCAGTGCTTGTGATTGGTCTGTTTATATTTTCTATTTCTTCCTGTTTCAGTCTTGGAAGGTTGTGCTTTTCTAAGAATTTGTCCATTTCTTCCAGGTTGTTCCTTTTATTGGCATATAGTTTATTGTAGCAGTCCCTCATGATTCTTTGTATTTCTGCAGGGTCAGTTGTTACTTCTCCTTTTTCATTTCTAGCTCTGTTGTTTTGAGTCTTCTCCCTTTTTTTCTTGATGAGTCTGGCTAGTGGTTTATCAATTTTGTTTATCTTCTCAAAGAACCAGCTTTTAGTTTTATTGATTTTTGCTATTGTTTCCTTCATTTCTTTTTCATTTATTTCTGATCTGATCTTTATGATTTTTTTCCTTCGGCTAACTTTGAGGGTTTTTTGTTCTTCTTTCTCCAGTTGCTTTAGGTATAAGGTTAGGTTGTTTATTTGAGATGTTTCTTCTTTCTTTAGGTAGGATTGTATTGCTATAAACTTCCCTCTTAGAACTGCTTTTGCTGCATCTCTTAGGTTTTGGTAGTCATGTTTTCATTGTCATTTGTTTCTAGGTGTTTTTTTTATTTCCTCTTTGATTTCCTCAGTGATCTCTGGTTATTTAGTAGTGTATTGTTTAGCCTCCATGTGTTTGCATTTTTTACAGTTTTTTTCCTTTAATTGGTATCTAGTCTCATAGCGTTGTGGTCGGAAAAGATACTTGTTATCATTTCAATTTTCTTAAATTTACCAAGGCTTGATTTGTGACCCATGATATGATCTATGCTGGAGAATGTTCCATGAGCACTTGAGAAGAAAGTGTATTCTGTTGTTTTTCGATGGAATGTCCTATAAATATCAATTAAGTCCATCTTGTTTAATGTATCATTTAAAGCTTGTGTTTCCTTATTTATTTTCATTTTGGATGATCTGTCCATTGGTGAAAGTGGGCTCTTAAAGTCCCCTACTATTACCGTTTTGCTGTCCATTTCCCCTTTTATGGCTGTTAGCCTTTCATTATGTATTGAGGTGCTCCTATGTTGGGTGCATAAATATTTACAATTGTTTTATCTTCTTCTTGGATTGATCCCTTGATCATTATGCAGTGTCCTTTTTGTCTCTTGTAATAGTCTTTGTTTTAAAGTCTCTTTTGTCTGATATGAGAATTGCTACTCCAGCTTTCTTTTGATTTGCATTTGCATGGAGTATCTTTTTCCATCTGAAGTGGGTCTCTTGTAGACAGCATATATATGGGTCTTATTTTTGTATCCATTCAGCCAGTCTGTGTCTTTAGGTTGGAGCATTTAATTCATTTACTTTTAAGGTAATTATCAATATGTATGTCCCTATTACCATTTTGTTAGTTGTTTTGAGTTTGTTGTTGTTGTTCTTTTCCTTCTCTTGTTTTCCCGCCTAGAGAAGTTCCTCTAACATTTGTTGTAAAGCTGGTTTAGTGGTGCTGAATTCTCCTAACTTTTGCTTGTCTGTAAAGGTTTTAATTGCTCCATCAAATCTGAATGAGATCCTTGCTGGGTAGAGTAATCTTTGTTGTAGGTTTTTCCCTTTCATCACTTTAAATATGTCCTTCCACTCCCTTCTGGCTTGCAGAGTTTCTGCTGCAAGATCAGCTGTTAATCTTAGGGGGATTCACTTGTATGTTATTTGTTGCTTTTCCCTTGCTGCTTTTAATATTTTTCCATTGTATTTAATTTTTGATAGTTTGATTAATATATGTCTTAGCGTGTTTCTCCTTGAATTTATCCTGGATGGGACTCTTTGCCCTTCCTGGACTTGATTGACTATTTCCTTTCCCATGTTAGGGAAGTTTCCAACTATAATCTCTTCTAATATTTTCTCAGACCCTTTCTTTTTCTCTTCTTCTTCTGGGTCCCCTATAATTTGAATGTTGGTTCATTTAATGTTGTCCCAGAGGTCTGTTGAGACTATCCTCAATTCTTTTCATTCTTTTTTCTTTATTCTGCTCTGCGGTAGTTATTTCCACTATTTTATCTTCCAGGTCACTTATCCGTTTTTCTGCCTCAATTTTTCTGCTATTGATTCCTTCTGGAGAATTTTAAATTTCATTTATTGTGTTGTTCATCATTGTTTGTTTGCTCTTTGGTTCTTCTAGGTCCTTGTTAAACATTTCTTGTATTTTCTCCATTCTATTTCCAAGATTTTGGATCATCTTTACTATCATTACTCTGAATTCTTTTTCAGGTAGTCTGCCTATTTCCTCTTCATTTGTTTGGTCTGGTGGATTTTTATCTTGCTCCTTTATGTGCTGCGTATTTCTCTGTCTTCTCATTTTGCTTAACTTACTGTATTTGGGGTCTCCTTTTGGCCAGCTGCAGATTCGTAATTCCCGTTGTTTTTGGTGTCTGCCTCCAGTGGGTGAGGTTGGTTCAGTGGCTCATGTAGGCTTCCTGGTGAAGCGCACTGGTGCCTGTCTTCTGGTGCACATGGCTGGATCTTATCTTTCTGGTGGGTAGGGCTTTGTCTCATGGTGTGTTTTGGGGTGTCTGTGAACTTAGTATGATTTCAGGCAGCCTCTCTGCTAATGGGTGGGGTTGTGTTCCTGTCTTGCTAGTTGATTGGCATGGCGTGTCCAGCACTGGAGCTTGCTGGCTGTTGGGTGGAGCTGGGTCTTAGCGTTGAGACGGAGATCTCTGGGAGAGCTCTCGCCGATTGATATTATATGCAGCTGGGAGGTCTCTGATGGTCCTGTGTCATGAACTTGGCTCTCCCACCTCAGAGGCTTAGGCATGACACCAGACCACAGCACCAAGTCCCTGTCAGCCACATGGCTAAATATGCAGAAAATTGATAATTCTCAGTCATCCAAATATTTGAGTTGCCTGGGAAATTAGATGTTTCCCAAAGGTCCCCACTGATGGTTTCTTTTGTGAAATCCAAAGTCCTCTGGAAGTGGTTCCATAGTATGAATTGATTGTACTAGGTTACCAGTTTATTGCATAAGGATATAATTCAGGAACAGCCAGCTGGAAGACATGCATAGAGAAGAGTATTTGAGATGGGACACGAAGCTTCCATGCTCTTTCCAGGTTCACCACTCTCCCCACATCTCCCTCATCTTGAGGTTTAACATACCACAGCCCATGGTTTGGCCTCATCCAAATTGAACTCCCCAGGGTCACAATTTCTACTGATTGTCAGAGTGTGACTATTGACTTTTTTAAAAATTTTTTTAAAAAATTATTTTTGGCTGCATTGGGTATTTGTTGCTGTGCACGGGCTTTCTCTAGTGTGGCAAGTGCGGGCTACTCTTCATTGCAGCGTGCAGGCTTCTCTTTGTGGTGGCTTGTTGCTGAGCACAGGCTCTAGGTGCACGGGCTTCAGTAGTTGCAGCATGTGGGCTCAGTAGTCGTGACATGTGGGCCCTAGAGTGCACGGGCTTTGGTGGTTGTGGCGTGCAGGCTTCAGTAGTTGTGGGTCGCGGGCTCTGGAACGCAGGCTCAGTAGTTGTGGTGTATGGACTTAGTTACTCTGCGGCATGTGGGATCTTCCCGGGCCAGGGATCGAACCCATGTCCCCTGCATTGGCAGGCAGATTCTTAACCACTGTGCCACCAGGGAAGTCCTGACTATTGACTATTAATGAACAGGATTTGTTCAGAATGCAGGGCTATGGATGGTGTAAAGCTATTTTCTAAAGTAGTATAAATATATTTGGCCCTGCCCCTTCTTATTTTTATTTGCTGATAATAACCCAGTTATAGCACAACTCTTAATGGCAAATGGGTTTGGTTAGGATTATGCTAAAACCAGAGCCCACAAGGTAATCCCCCATTCTCTTAAAGATAATAGGTACCATGGTTTCTAGTTAACTTGTATAATAACTTATTCCAATTAGTAAGGATTAGGGTAAGAATGAATGAATGATTGAGTGAATTGTGAGTCCTGATAACTATATGTTATCTAGCATTTTTGAGTACCTTTTGCATGCTAAGCACTTTGGTGAATGCTTTACATACATTATCTGATTCTATTAGGTAGGTGTCAGCAAACCCATTGTATATATAGATGACAAAACTGAGATTTGATGAGAGTGTATTTGCCCAAAGCCACACAGTCATAAAGACAGCTGAAATTTGAATTCAGATTTTACGTACTCCAAAGTCATTGTCTTTTAGAAATCAATGGTTATTTGCCTTATCATATTTAAGATGTACTCCTTCTAGGTCTATATGGTTTATATCCATGTACAATCTCTACACACATTTTCAGGGCAAAGTACTAATAAAAGATTTAGAATTAGGACCAGTGCAACCCAGGTAAAAAAGATCTTCAGCAGTGGGTGCCTTTTAGAAGCCCAGGAGATTAGGTGTGTCATTTGAGACAATCCAGTGTGAAGGCAATAGGATTTCATCATAGATGTTCCTCAAATCTGTGTTTCTTATTGACCAGGAAGAAGCAAGCTTAGTAGGAGTCCTAATTAGACATATAAAACTGTTGTTTCTACTAACTGTGCTGTGAACTACCAAGACTACATTTGGGCACAATCTAATTTATTTTGTAAAAGAAAATAACAGGGTGGCCAGTGATATCATATTCTAGGGTTAATATAAAGTATTTTGTTAGTGATCTTTTTAAATGACAGCCCTATCACTCTTTGCCATTTTTTCCTATTGTAAAAGGATCACCATCATATCATTTGACTTACCTGCTAAAATGTCCCAGCACAATCACCTCATGCGATGTTGGGGTACTGCAATATAATCGCCTGAAGAACTATAAACTCTATCTTCTCATTGATTCTCTTAATATGGAGTTGCCAATAGTGATGATTGTGTCATAGCAACTCCAGGGGAAAACAGTAGAGTCATTTCTGGTGGAATGGAGATGTCATGAAAGACAGAGGAGATCTTTAGAAACAATGCCACAGGCTGTACTTTTAAAGCTATGTAACCTGGGAGTATAGATTCCCATAGTGTGGCAGTGCTGGTTCTATCCAGTAGTCATGCCTATGGACCTATTTCATGCTTCTTTCTCAGTGACTGTTTCTTTCGTCATCTCACAGACTTACAGTTTACCATAGCTTGCTGTGGGTCTTTTTCTCCCATCACCCTTTGAAAGAACATGTTTTATTTTTCTTAGTACAACATAGGACAACGCCACTAAATAGCACCTGTCTTTAAGCCTGTCTAGTCAGATAATTATTTGGCTTGCTTTTCTAACCCTTTCTCCTGGGGGCAAAAATAGTGAAATCTCAGAAAAGGTTACCAAGGTTTACTGTATGTTGCTTAATAGTACTGCTGTCTTTTAACAAAATGATAACTATCCAAGGCCAAACATCCTTTGAGAATGTGGATGTGTATCATTTCTTTCTAGACTGCTGGATAACTATGTTCAATTTTTTGTTCTATTTAGAATTTGAAAAGGCAATATTTACCTGTCAAAGTCTTGAAATCCCCTGATTTCAAGCCAGAAAGGATTCGTGGGTACCCCAGGGAATAGGGGTTTCAACTTCCTCCTCCTGCACAGTACCTCATATGTAGTAAGCTCAATGGGGGTGACTCACACTAACTGGAAGGCACCTGGTGTGTTTCTTAGTCACTTCCTTAAGCCGTAGACACCTTCCTTTTGATACTGGATGAGATTTACATCGAGGCATACACACATTTATATTTACCCTTCTTTCAGGGACAGTGCAGCTCCAAGTGCCCTCTGCACGTGTGATTAAATATTAATTAGGCTTCTAATATAAGCAAGTGAGTTCACAGGCCCAAGTGTCACATGAATGATTTATGAGGTACCCGAAGGCTCAGCCTGGAAAGCTGATTGGCCACCTTGGATTTGTATAATTACAAAGTTTCATTATTAACAGTAGAAACGGTGGAGAGATTTGCCTAGCTTGAGGGACTTTGAAAGCATAAGCTGTCTCATTAGGGTAAAAGGGAATAAGGCAAAATATGCAAACTTGTTAGCAGAAAAGAATTGGGGGTAAAATTTGAACTTAGCCTTTAAACATAACTATGGTATGCGTGCATTTAAAAATTCATAGTAAAATTTGTATTCTGATTGATAAGCACGTTTGCTTTAAATTTTTAGTGTACCAAGCAATACTTAAAGCTTTTGTTTTAAATTGAAGGCCAGAATCTTTAATATTTTCCTTAAAAAGCCACAGGTAGCCTAATGGGCCCTGTGGAGTAAGATTTGGAGGTAAAAGATGAATACAGTCCAGGGCTCTTGCTAGAATGTGTGTTGTGCATGCAATTAAATCTCAAGGTCAAACAATTTACAGACAATTACTTTTCTAACATCTCCAGAAATGCCTGCTTACACGTCTTTAATTTTAAATGATACTGATATTCCAATTCTCCCCAAAGGTTAATGCTGACTAAATCCAGCTGTGACCTGACATGATGCGACAGCATAGTGCCTAATTATCCTCTGGATAGTCATTTACTTGAAACCATTAAAGGAATAGGCTGAGAGGAAGATTTAGGACCCTGAAAAAATGTTAGGCTGACTTCTTTCTTCTTGAAGATGGGATGGGCTGAAAAATAAAAATAAATTCTGCTAAATGTTAGCCATTTGCTTTGATGGCAGAAAATTGTTCATCCCACTCTGTTTTTTTACAGGTTAAATTGCTAACTAGTTCATTTTATCCATTGCCTACGGCTGGCGCTAAATGTCAGTGACAAATTTTGTACTTGTCTTGAAGAATGAATTAAGTTATGCACAAAAGCTATAGTGCTCTTTTAAGATGAGTGAATTGCAGAGGGAAAAAAAGTTGCTCTTTGGAAAAAGGATTATTTTGATTAAAGGCCTTTTCTATTGTAGCAGAAGACAGGTAGTGGTTTATGATAATTCCAACAGTTACCTCCCACAGAGGCTGCACTAGACGTTTCTTTAAGAGCACTTGTGTCAGATTATATACTATACTATGATTATCATCATAAGACCATTAGTGACAGTGAAAGAAATTACTAAAAAAAAAAAAAAAAACCTCCCCTCCCAAAAAACAACCCTAGTTTTCATTAACTAGAGTAAAAATAATGGTTTTCTGTTGTGGGATCAACATTCCATCACTGTTACATAAACCTTTCACAGTGACTTGCAATGGAAATTAAAGAGGGACACCTATATTTGCCAAAATGTTGTAAAAATAAAAGCCTAGATCCTTTAGTAATGTATAATAGGAAAATATCACAGCAGCTGGTAGAGACTTTCATCCCTCTTGTTTTTAGTTACTTGGCAAATGAGTTCTGACTCATCTCTCAATAAAACTAGCTATCAGCAGTTATTGATATTCCATTGCAAACTAGTTTATTGTCACTAGCTTATGTAAAAGGTGATTTGCATCAGTCTTTTTTCTGGTTTCATTTTCCTTTGCAAAAAATACTTTTGCTTGTTTAATATGCAAAGTTTATAGTAGTAATTTTGTCATAGTACTAAATTATTCTAGCTAAATTTTAGCACTTTTGATAAACAAAATGAGTAAAATAAGTAATTTTTAAGTACAGTGTCAGTATGTACAGAACGAAATTTTGAGTAATTGAAGGGGTATTTCACCTCTAGATGAGAGCAATGGGCATTTGCTTGGATGGAGACATGATTTACTAGGATGAACTCCAAGAATGTGACTATGATTAGTTCATAATTTCTATTCTGCTAGTCCAAAATGTTTACCTGAAGGAGAAAAAATATACCGATGGTTTCTTGGTGAAGCAGTAAGAATACAAGTTTTTTTAGTTAGAGTTGTCCTCTCATCATAAGGGACAAATATAACCATGCTTTGTTATAACAAACCATTCTATTATAACTGCGAAACTATTATAGGGAATTTGATTTTAAATAAAACTGTAGTGATTAGTATTAAAACCTTAGTTCAAGAATTACTTATTTGGGATCAGTTCTTTTAAACTGCATTTAAATTAATGAAATGAGTTGTCAAATCAGCTCTTACTAAGTGATAGATAAATATAGGTGTCTGAACTTCTGTTAAGGCCCAGTCTTGGCAAGGAATGGCTTTTGTGACTGAATGGATTTTTCTTTTACCCTTTAGTCCCCCACCCATTCTCTAAGCACTTCAATCCTGTTCTATAATTATGAGTGGTGTGAATGGCCTCTCAGTTGGAGTTGTCATTATCTTCATCCTTCCCAGCAAGAGTTTCAGTCTGATGATGTCGAACAAGATTCTGAGGAAACAGCCCAGGCCTCAGTATTCGGTAAAAGAAGTCACCCAGAATGTTGCTCAGGTTAATTTTTCTTGGTGTGTTGTGGAGAGGGAAGTGCCAGCTGAAATGAAACAGTTTTATCTACAAAAAGTTTGTTTTCAATGCTTTCCTGAATTTGGGCTCACACAATATCTTTGGCTAATTCTGCAGTGGCCAGATGCTCTAACTGTCACCAGGGATTGTGTGTCTGTGTTTCCCAAGAATGATGTCTCAGGAATTTGGACTCTATATAATGGAGATCATGTGGCATGTTCACCTCTTTAGAGTAGAGTGCACTATCATGGCGCTGATTTTGCCTGGCTTTCTTGTCTTCTTTTTGTATTTTACTGTCCATATAATTATCACATTAACCTTATAGGCTTAAATAAAGTATTACTTAGTTTTTAATAAAAATAGCTGTCGGGCTTCCCTGGTGGCGCAGTGGTTGAGAGTCCGCCTGCCGATGCAGGGGACACGGGTTCGTGCCCCGGTCTGGGAGGATCCCACATGCTGCGGAGTGGCTGCGCCCGTGGGCCATGGCTGCTGGGCCTGTGCGTCCGGAGCCTGTGCTCCGCAGCGGGGGAGGCCACAGCAGTGAGAGGCCCGCGTACTGCCAAAAAAAAAAAAAAAAAAAGCTGTCAAAGAACTTTACACCTGTAAAGTAGTTTACAGTTTTTGGGGTTTTTTTTTCCCTCTTACATCAACTGCTTGTCATGGGTTTCCATACTTTATATTAAGAAAATAATAGCAAAAATGACATCAGAGAGCTCACTTCTTCTCTGCTGAGTTCAGGGATGGGTGTTTGCTCGGTGGATTTTGTCTTCATATTGTTCCCACTGTAACTTGTTGGCATTAATGAGGATATTGGTAGGGTTGGAGGGAGGAGCAGGGAGCATTCTTTTTCCCAGTGAAAAATTCTCTCTTATCTCCATATATGAGGCTGAGAATGTAGACCTACTACTAGAGAGTATTCAATATTGCAGGAGGTGTGTAGGGAAGCCTAGAATATATTTTGGCATTTTGCTTCCACAATCAACTTCTTATATAATCAATCCCACTATGTTTAGAGGTAAAATCTTGGTATGCTTTTTTTTATTTTTCATGAAAACAGTGGAATTGGTTGGGAAAGTAGAATCTTGCAGAGTAAAGTCTTCTGCCAAAATGTAAGCTGAGAGCCAAAGTTGTTTGACTCATATATAATTTGGAAATATAATAGGAAAATATTTTTGTGCTTTAGCTGTGAGTCATCCAGTTACCTGTTGTCATTAGTCAACATTTTTAGAAAGAGTGCTTTTTAAGTGGTAGTTTGAGCTTAAACATTTAAAAATTTTTCAGCACAATATTAGTGAATGTTCATTTGAAAAATAATATTACCACCTCAACTTATTTGGCGGGGACCATAAATTGTAAATTGACTTCCAGTATGATTTAGTCCACATGACCCTTTCTCATGAAGATATAAAGTGCATCAGTGCAAATTCAAGTAGTTGAACATTTTTGTTTACATTTTTTTCCTTGGTGATATTGCTGTTTTGTACCTAACATTTTATTTGGTCACATGTGGAGCAATTACAAGTTCAATAGGGGGAATATGAGTATTGATAGACGATTGGGCATCCATAGGACATTTTATACTTGATTCAATCTTTGTTTTCAATGTTCTTATTTATATAATTTGTTGCCTCCTTTAACCCTGAGAGGTCCCTCTCCCTTTTACGGCTCAGACTATTTTTTTCAATTATTTCAGTTTGTTCTTATATTGCTAAATATTACACTAAACGTTCTCCTATGAGAACTATGTACTTTTTTTTGCACTTTTAAAACCTTAAATCCTGTTTGCTATCCCTGACTTATTTCTAAACTCGCTAAGTTTGAATTGTCCCCTTCCCCTCTCCCCATGGGTTTTCAGACCACAAAGCTTTTCCTAATTGATAATAGGGCACATATAGGATGAGTCAAAAGTATTGAAAAAGGACCTCACTTATGTAATCATAAAATAGACCTTAGCCTCATACAAAATCCATAAATTACCACTGTCTTTCCATAAAACTTGGACATTCTAATTGCCACATATCATGGTTGTGGTATGCTATTATCCAAGTGAAATAGTCATGTGAAATTAATACTTTTTCCTGCCTGAAAGCTAGCCAGCTAATTTACTTTTTCCTAGCTCAGAAGGCCAAGTATACTGTCCAGAAATGTGGTCATCATTCTTAACTTGTAGCCAACATTGTCCAACTCAGATCTCCTGTTTTCCCCTGGTCTATCTCTCTCTGTTTTGGCAGAAGCTATGATCTTACTAAGTCAGAGTCAGGCAGTGTGTCGGGGAATCCTAGCTGAGAGACCACAAATAAGTATAGATCATATGTGTCCACTTAATGTTTATTTTATCATTTCTCTGTGGGAAATTGGAAATAACTTGGAGTGTAAATGTATGCTCCAAGCAGACCCAATAGATGAAACATCTTGTTTTATACAACAAGCAAGTGACTGGTTATTTGCTTGATAATACTAAGGATAATGACAATAGCAGCTATATTTTTTGAGCACTTACTGTATGTTAAACATTATATTAAGGATTTCATGAGATGCTCTTGTTTAATCCCCACATTCACTCTGTAAGATAGTTATAATCTCTATTTTACAGATGAGAAAACTGACTTTCACTACTATATAATGTGTATTAAACAAATGAATCTATTATATCACAGTAACTATTTTTTTGCTTTCATTTCAGTTTTATCTGTGTTTAAGTAGAAATACTGAATAATAAAAAATAAGTATAAATTATTTGGAGTGAAAGTCTGTACACATATTTTTCTCATGAGATTCCAAGTTATGGCTTCAGCTTTTAGCTTTCATCTCTAATTCCTTGGAATATTTTGCTATACACATTGGAGCAGGCAATCAGTCTATCAGACATTTGTGATCTTCAAACCAAATAAGATCACTGAAGACCTGTAGAAATATAATTTAGTATCATGATTTTTTTGGTGTAGGTGACTTAGAAATAGTCAATATGTTTGGGTTTTTTTTTGGGGGGGGGCGGGGGGACTAATACCTTAGTAAGTACAAGAGAAAATTCTGATTAACTTCATTTTAGATGTTGTCTCTTAAACCCTTCCTGGGATCTGATTTGTGCTGACACTGTGGGCACTGTATAAACAGTTTGTTGCAGTGTTCCTTCTCTCCTTGTGCCCCCACTTCCCTCTCCATCCCAGTAAATCCTTTGAAGGTTTTATTATTCAGGGGTGGGAAGATTGGAGTGAAAGCTACAGAATGATTTAACACTGTGGGAACTTAATCAATAAGAGTGTTGCTGAGAGCTCCCAGGAAAGGGTGTTGTTTTCCATCCAGATGATAATGAGGCCGAGTAGCAGCAACCTCTGGAGGAGGAGTGCTAGCCGGTGATTCTTTGGTGGTGCTTTTGCTGGTTGCTAATTAATAGTTTTGAGGCCAGTGGGGCACCTTTTGGCCTCTTTGACATTTGCAAGCTTTTCTGTGGCTTGTCCCACATGTCTTTCCACCATCAGGGGTCACTCTCAACTGGATTGGAGTCTGACAAGTCTAATTGGCTCGAAGCTATGCAGATTTAAACATCTAGCCCACATGCCAAAAATCTGATGTTTTCTCATGCTGCTTCTGAGTTCCTGGCATTATGGGATTGGTGCATGCCTGAATTATTATGTACCAGCTTATCCTTCTGTTAGCATGTTAAAGAGCAATTAGCTGGATGTGGTGTAAGAAATAGGGGAAAGAACTTCAATGCAGTTCAGTTGTAAGTGCCTTTTATACTTAAAAAAACTGTCAGACCATTGAGCATTACTGGTTGGAAAGCAGATTGAATCGTATAGTCAAATTTTTTAAAGGGTGAATAATTTCCTGAACGTTGGTTAAGGAAAAAAAAAAGATCCTTGCTGGGCAAACATACAAGGACGGTGTAATGTAAATCACCCAAACATTCTTGATTTACTTTCGCTGTCCTATTTCCTTTCCTGATCTTACGCTTCTCTCACATTCTCAACTCTACTTTTTAAAAGAATTTTAACTTCCTAATAACTGGTTAATGGTCAATTTACTAGATATATTTTCCTGTAGATTATGTTTTTTTCATCATTGCCAATTCATAGGATTCTGAATTAATGGTGGTTGCTGGGATGAATGTACTCACATTCAACCCAAGTCATTTGGATAAGGTAATAAATTCTTGATTTCTTGGAAATTATTTTAATTGACCATTGAGACAAACAGAATAATATAGTAGCTATGCTTATATATTGCTTCGTAGTTTATAAAATATTTTTTAATGTTTAATCTTGAGAAGACAGTAGGTCAGAGTAGGTTAATAGCCTTAAATTTGTAAATAAATTTATTGATTTACAGAAAAGTTAGGTGACTTGCCCAATGTACCTGTACCCAGTGTACCTGAGCCGGGGATGGTTTTGATCCCAAGCCACTTTTTCATCACAACATATATGCATTAAGGTAATTGTTCAGTAGATTATTTCATAAACATCTTTTTGGACTACAGATAGTATAATAATTTTTTGGATATGTTGGCTTAGTTTTTGAACTATCCAAAGAGTTTATGAAAGATAGCAAAAAGTGATGAGTAATTTTACCTATGTGTATTAAAAAGTTTTTCTTAGCACCAAAATGCTCTAGCAACTGAGCTTTCATTTAATTTCCATTTTCTGAGAAATCTGTGTCATCTTTGATAATTCACCAGAAGACATCAATTTTGCCATACTACATATAGGAAATATCAAATTAGTTAATCTTTAAAAGTCTTACTTTTTATTAAAAAGATGTATAGATATTTGTTTAATGCTAATGATAATTTAAAATATCAGTTCATTGCTATTTTCAGTCTTTGCCTCAAACAGTTGAGAAATTTGAGAATTTTATTTTTTTCTCCTTTATAAAATCATAGAATGATGTTCTTTTTTTTCAGACAATTCCTTGTTATCTGAAAACTGGTCATATCTTAAACTCCTCTTTCTGTCTCCTCACTATTTATTTATACTGTAATAATAGTTTTGGAAAAACTATTACAAGATAAAGAGAAATGTGTGTATGTGTGTAGCATAGTGTGGTAGTTTCCCAGGAATTCAGAAATTTCTATTTGTCAGTAAAATTGATTACTTGGAGCATGGTGAACTTCATTTGTTTCTTGCTTTTGGTTTTTATTTGTGTAGTGTTAGACACCCTGAGTCATAGACACTGACATTTAGAGATCAAACTAGTAGAGAACTTAGATATCATTAGTTCAGCTTCTCATTATATATTATGCCGATTTTATTATTTGTTTTTCTGTTTTTTTTTCCCCTAGAGCAGATAACTTGGAATTCATTAATATAAAAAGAAATAAGAGGGTAAGCATTTTAATATGTTACCCGTGAGAGTAATTTATTATGACATTGTCTGACATTTCCCATTAGGAAATAATAAACATTAATTTTAACAAATTTTAACATTTGACCAAGGAGTTTTAATGAACAACACTTCAGTCTTACTATTTCAGGTAAGAGTGAGACCACGTCTGGTTCTTGAAGGGGAAAGGAACTAACACTTTTAAAATATCCACTATTTGTTAGGTTGGGTGACCAGAGATCCCAGTATGCCTGGGACAGTTCGGTTTATACTTGCTTACTGGCCTAATTACTAATAGTGCTTCTCTTCACTTTCAAATCATATGAAATATATGAATTGAACATGTGCCTTCTGTCTCTTTTGTGTAAACATTCTCTAATGGAATTAACTTACAAGAAAATTTGTGTTTCTAGTTTGCCATTAACTAGTTGTGTGATTTGGGTCAAATTATTTACCTCTCTGTAAGTAAGATTTCTCATTAGCAAAATAGGGACAGTATACCTTTCCCATACAATAATAATGACTTACCAGAACTTCCATGGCTAGTTCTTTTGGAATATATCCAGAGAGGACTATTATCAGACAAAGAAATTATTATTTTAAGGAGGTATCAAGCATTTTAAGGTCTATGATGGTGGGGCTTACACAAGACTTTGGTTCAAATCCTGGCTCAAAACTTTACCAAGTATGAATTCTTGGAGAATTATGTCTGGACTGTGTGTGTGTGTGTGTGTGTGTGTGTGTGTGTATAATTATTTTGTTTTTTTATTTGAAAATAAAAGGAAAAGAGCTAATACTTCTTACCTCTCTGGCACAGACTTGGTGAATGATAAATACTCAATAGATGTTTGTTTTTCCTTCACATAGTTTTATGAAATATCAATGATTGGACAAATAAGCTTAGAGTCATGTGAATGTGGCTTACCATTTTTGTTATGTGATAGTGATAATAATAATGATAATAGTGTGTTCCATCTGATTTTGCTCACTCACTTAAATCACTGAGTTTATATCTCCTTGATCATTATGCTTAAGAAACTATAAAGGATTCAAAATAACTCTGTATTGTATATAAATTTTGTTTCAGTGAAAGGAGTTGAGTAGAGCTAGGAAAGATATTAGCTACTTGAGCCAAAATGGATGTGATTTTGGTGGATTTAAATTCTAGAGGAAAGGATGAGTGCAGAAGTCAGTTTAACTGTCCAGAAATTAAGGAGAAAGAAGCTAGGCAGAGGACCAAGCTAAGATGGGGTAGGGTGGGGCAGAATGTCGTTTAGGGTCTGTATGTATCTATTGGCTTTAACCAGGTCTGATTTGGAGTAAAGATCAATCTTCTGTTGGAATGTAGGGAAAAGTGGGGCTGTAGGAGAAGAGGTTGAGAGGAGTGGTAAGCAGAGTTAAGGTAATTTCAGTATGGGTTTCAATCTAAATGTTATGGGTAGGTCCAAGACTTTGGTTGAAATCA
Source organism: Aethalodelphis obliquidens (assembly GCF_003676395.1). Lineage (NCBI taxonomy): Eukaryota > Metazoa > Chordata > Mammalia > Artiodactyla > Delphinidae > Aethalodelphis > Aethalodelphis obliquidens. The sequence goes on along the minus strand of NW_020837947.1, from coordinate 59,435,510 downwards.
TTGGCAAATCTGCCTTGTTATGAGCTAGGAAGGAAAGATGTGGGTGAAATAAATCAAGAATGGATATCCTGGTTGGCTTCCTTTTGTTAAATTCATTATTCAGTGGTACTTCCACACCAAGTGCCAATTAGAAATTGAGTATATGAAATTTTCTTTTGCACCTGGGCACAAATGAGTAGATAATCGCAGAATCATGTTCTATTAGAGAGCTAGAGCTATCAAGCATTATTTTCCAGTTTCCTCCAGACTCTAACAAAAGGTATTGAATGGTTAAGCAATTATTAAAACATTTTTATACTTATGTTCCCCTTAAAATTCTACTACTAAAGGACATGCTTATAAATGTATCTAGAATGCCTATTTATTGTATGCTAACTTTATTCTTCTTTTTGTTACTGAGTTAGAAGGATCAATCTCTCAAGCCCACAATCAACTGTGACTACATCTATAAAACTAACAGTGGATGTACATTTTCAAAATGGAAAGTCGTTATAAAACAATGTAGGCCACTGTAAATCATAGCTAAAAACAGTCATAATGGAAATCTTTTATCTATGTCTGATCCACTAACATGTCATTATTCTGAGAACTAATGACTTTTTCTTGGAGATAGGGTCCCGAATTCAATTTTGTAGCTCACAGTCCCAGTAAATAGAAAAAGTCCGCCAAACCTGCCTTTATATATGCTAGTGATTTCATGTTTTTACCATATGTATTGAGCTAGAAAAAAGAAAAGTGAGGTTTAATGGGTTTTCACTTGGCCAATAAGCTCTACTATGTCTATATGAAATTTTAATCAATATTTTTATATTATTTCAGATATATAAGTAGCATTAATTATTTCAGTAAAAGCCAAGAGTACTTAGGAGAAATATTTGCTCCCCTCTCAAATCATAATTCAGCCTCAACTTCTTGAATAGGCCATCACTCCTCATTTTCTACTCCTTGAGCAGCTGGGCTGCAATAATCGACTTCCACCATATTGTTATTAGCAGAAAGGAGTAAGCTGCTCAGTTCCTGGCAGTGGGTCTCTTTGATGCCTCCTAGTTCCAAAGGAGAAATTTACTAAATAAATTACAGTGCTCTGAGAAAAGGAAAACTTAAAAGACTGGTCTGCTTCTTTCAAACTGAGAAACTGACTTCTCTGAAGAGGTTCAGATTCTAAAGTTGATATTAGCTCCTAACGTTATTTAGTAATATTTTCCAAGAGGTATTTTATTTTTCTTTAAACAATTTTTATTTTTATGAAATTTATTATTTAAAGTTAAATAATACTTTTCAATCAGATTTTCATCAGATTTTTAGTTGCACGCAAAAGAATCCCACTGGCTAACTTAAAGCAGAAAAGGAATTTGTTAAAAGGATATTGGAAGACCTAAATAGACATTTCTTCAAAGAAGATATACAGGTTGTCAACAAACACATGAAAGAATGCTCAACATCATTAATCATTAGAGAAATGCAAATCAAAACTGCAATGAGATATCATCTCACACCAGTTAGAATGGCCATCATCAAAAAATCTACCAACAATAAATGCTGGAGAGGGTGTGGAGAAAAGGGAACCCTCTTGCACTGTTGGTGGGAATGTAAATTGATACAGCCACTATGGAGAACTGTATGGAGGTTCCTTAAAAAACTAAAAGTAGAACTACCATACGACCCAGCAATCCCACTACGGGGCATATACCCTGAGAAAACCATAATTCAAAAAGAGTCATGTGCCAAAATGTTCATTGCAGCTCTGTTTACAATAGCCAGGACATGGAAGCAACCTAAGTGTCCATCAACAGATGAATGGATAAAGAAGATGTGGCACATATATACAATGGAGTATTACTCAGCCATCAAAAGAAATGAAATTGAGTTATTTGTAGTGATGTGGATGAACCTAGAGTCTGTCATACAGAGTGAAGTAAGTCAGAAAGAGAAAAATACTCTATGCTAACACATATATATAGAATCTAAAAAAAAAAAAAAAAAGTCATGAAGAACCTCGGGGCAAGACGGGAATAAAGACACAGACCTACTAGAGAATGGACTTGAGGATATGGGGAAGGGGAAGGGTAAACTGGGACAAAGTGAGAGAGTGGCATGGACATATATACACTACCAAATGTAAAATAGCTAGTGGGAAGCAGCCACATAGCACAGGGAGATCAGCTCGGTGCTTTGTGACCACCTAGAGGGGTGGGATAGGGAGGGTGGGAGGGAGGGAGACACAAGAGGGAAGAGATATGGAAACATATGTATATGTATAACTGATTCATTTTGTTGTAAAGCAGAAACTAACACACCATTGTAAAGCAATTATACTCCAATAAAGATGTTAAAAAAAAGGGTATTGGATACTATCCAATTATTAAAGAATATTAAAAGGAATCTTTTAAAAATACCTCGAGGTTCAGGCTTGTAGTTTACATTGATAGGAACAAATATACAAGTTATTTTGCAGAATGAATGATCTTTTGGATATAGATGTGGAACGTTGCACCTTTGACAACACTCATCCTGGACCTTGGGTGCTGCTTCTAGAACCACTGCCTCTGGAATCTGGATATAGTTGCTGCTGCTACTGCCCCTATCATCACTAGAATAGATTCCGCATGTTCGCTGTGATAGGGTAGTGCTCTGCTGCTTGACTTTGCTGAACATCTTACCATACTGGAGACTAACCCAGAGATTTAAATAATGAATATTCTAGAAAAATACAGTGGGTCATCTAGTAGGGTTGTGACCTTCTATTCACTGGAAATGTTTAAATAGTGACATAATGGGCACTTATTAGGATTATTTTAAAGGGGATTTCTTCTTTGCATAGGGTTTAAACTAGATCCTGTGAAATCACAGTTTAAATTTGGGGACATTTTTAAAGATATGTTTATTGTCCCACTTGTCATTTTCCTTACTTTCTTTTTCCTCTATTGATCTGCAAGGACAGCTGCTGGAATAGCACTCTGTCATTGACCTTTTCTAGATGCCATTACAGACAAATGAAGGTAGAATATAGGTTTGTGCATAAGAAGGTTCATTCTATCTGTTTTTGTACCACAAACAATGACTACTTCTCACTTAATAAACCTGGAAATAAAGACAGAAACTATTATTGATGTTATGGAGTGCCAGTTTAATATGTTAGATTGCACATAAACATTTACATTTATTCTTCATGAAACCCAGTTTAAATGACAGAGGATTAATTAATATAGAGACACATATGGGCAAAAAGAATGGGAGAAGGAAAGAAAGATGAGAGATGTTCCTAATACTGGAAGATAGAAAGCAGATGTAAAAGTGTTACCTAACTATCTTATATAACTCAACAGCAAAAAATGAAACAATCCAATTGAAAAATGGGCAAAAGCACTTGAATAGACATTTTTCCAAAGAAGACATACAAATGGGCAACAGGTACATGAAAAAATGCTTGACATCATTAATCATCAGGGAAATGCAAATCAAAGCCACAATGAAATACTACTTCACACCTGATAGAATGGCTATTGTCAAAAAGACAATAGACAACAAGTGTTGGTGAGGCTGTCGAGAAAAGGGAACACTTGTGTATTGTTGGTGGGAATGTAAATTGGTGCAGCCACTATGCAAAACAGTGTGGAGGTTCCTCAAAAAATTAAAAATAGAATGACCATATGATCCAGCAATTCAATTTCTGAATATATATCCAAAGGAAATGAAAACACAGTCTTTAAAAGATTTCTGGACCCCCCCATGTTCATTGCAGCATTATTCACAGTAGCCAAGACATGAAAACAACCTGTGTATCCATCAACAGATGAATGGGTAAAAAGAATATGGTATAGTATATACAATGGAATATTATTCAGCCATAAAAAGAAGGAAATCCTGCCATTTGTGACAATGTGGATGGACCTTCAGGGTGTTATGCTCAGTGAAATTAGTCAGAGAAGGACAAATACTGTATGTTCTCATTTATATGCGGAATCTAAGAAATCTGAACTCAGAGAAGTAGAGAGCAGAATGGTGGTTGCCAGAGGCTGGGAAGTAGGAGCAATAGGGAGATGTTGTCCAAAGTGTACCAACTCCAGCTACAAGATGAATAAGTTCTGGGTATTTAGTGTACAGCATGGTGACTGTAATTAATAATACTATATTATAAACTTGAAAGTTAAGAAAGTAGATCTCAAATGTTACCACTACACACACACACAGTAATTGCGAGTGGATGGAGGTGTTAAGTAACTTTGTAGTAATCATTTTGCAAAATCATCATATTGTACACTTCAAACTTAAATATGTTGTATGTCAACAGTATCTCAATAAAGCTGAAAATAAAAGTGTTGCATAACTTAGATATAGCAAGAGAAGTAAGATGATTGGTTTCTTAGTTCTATGGAAATTTCACTAATTGTAGGCACCAGATAATTTTGAAGTCTGTGGTGTGGGTGTGAATTAAAACAGAAGGGATTATTTTTAAATAGTATGTGGAATATTTGAGATCTAAGGAAAATGAAACAAATGACACAAATTATGAAAAAGAAAACTTTTATTTTAATGTTAGGCTAGAATGAGAAACACCATGAAGGATAAGGAGAAAGAGCATCACATCTTGCTAATAATTCAGTGACCCTTCATAATGAAAAGTCAACTCAAGTTTCAGAAGATTAAATATTTCTCTTCAAGTTTATGCTGCTCAAAAGTCTTTATGCTACCAGCAATTTTTTAAAAAAGGAGTTCTAGATATTTTAACAAAACTTTTGAAATACGGCTGCTTCTGATGAAAATTAGTTAACATTTGTACATTCATCCAGTAATTATATATTTTCCTGTGGTGTATCAGAGGCTGGGAATATGGCAGTAAACAAGATAGGCACAATCCCTGTCTTCATGGAGTTCACAATCTTGAAACAAAGACAAATTTTAGTCTTATTATAGCAAGTGCTTCTTATTCAGAGGGAAAAGGAATATGTCTAGTAATACTGTAGGTACTTTACATTTAATCCTCTTAGAGGTTCCACGAGGCTTCATTTTTCATCTGTATTAATAGTAACTATTGTTTTGGATTGGTATAAGGACTAAATATGATAATGGATAGCCTTAGTTTAGTGCCTGCCAATAAGTAATCATTCAGCAGTAGTTAGATGTGCTTAATCTTCTTTTTATTCTTGTTATTATGATGTATGCTATAGGACTTAAAGGAAGTGAAATTCAGCAAGACTGAGTGACATGCTCAGTCTCTTGGCTATTAAGTAGTGGAATCAAGATTTGAATACAAGTCTATCTTACTCAAGACTTCATGCTCCCTCTATTATAAATATTCTTCTAGTGCATTATATTAAGTCTACCTTTTCAGGTTGGCTTACTATAGAGGTAGTGTTTATGAAATAATCATAGAAAAATATCAGATTTTCAAATAAGTACCGTGTAAATGAGCTATTGGAATATGATCTGCTTGTAATTGGTGGTTTATTCAGTTATTGTGGAATCAAATGGATCCCCAGTATCTTAGAAAGATTTAGTCTTACATTCTTAAAACTAGTAAAGAGGTTAAAACTTAATGTTCTGATGTTTTCATTTTGTAGTGTCCAAATAATATGTAAAGGACTTCTTTACACTACAGAAATAATTCTGTGTAGGTTGACCATGTTTCTTTTTAACAACAATTTCAAGTATGGTCTTAATGTTTGTGTCCCCCTAAAAATCACATGTTGAAATCTTAACCCCCAAATGATGGTATTAAGAGGTGGGGTCTTTGGGAAGTGACTAGGTCATAGAAGTGGAACCCTCAATATTGGGATTAGTGCCCTTACAAAAGAGACCCCAGAGAGCTGGCTTGTACTTTCTGCCATGTGAGGATACAATGGGAAGTTGGTGGTCTGCAACCTGGAAGAGGATCTTCACCAGAACCTAATCATGCTGGCACCTGATATTGGAATTTCAGTCCAGAACTGTGGGCAATAAATTTCTGTTTATTTAATTAAAGTATAATTGATTTATAATATTATGTTAGTTTCAGGTGTACAGCATAGTGATTCCATATTACAAAATGATCACCAGGAAAAGTCTAGTTACCAGTCACTATACAAAGTTATTATAATATTATTGACTATATTACCTATGTTGTATATTACATTTCTATGACTTATTTATTTTATAACTGGAATTTTGTACCTCTCAATCTGCCTCATCTATTCCACTCATCCCCTCACCCCACTCCACTCTGGCAACCACTTGTTTGTTCTCTGTATCTCTGTTTGTTATGTTTGTTCAATTATTTTGTTTTTTAGATTCCACATATAAGTGATATCATATGGTATTTGTCTTTCTGTGCTGACTTGTTTAACTTAACATGATACCCTCTAGGTCTATCCATGTTGTCACAAATGGCAAGATTTCATTCTTTTTTGTGGCTGAGTAATATTCCATTATAGGTATATACCACATCCTCTTTATCCATTCATCTATTGATAGGCATTTAGATTACTTCCATATCTTGGCTATTGTAAATAATACTGCAGTGAACATTGGGGTGCATATATCTTTTCAAATTAATGTTTTTGCTTTCTTCAGGTAAATACCCAGAAGTGAAATTGCTGTATCATATGGAAGTTTTTGTTTTAAGTTTTTGAGAAACTTGCATGATGTTTTGAATAGTGGCTGCACCAATTTACAATCCCACCAACGAGGGTTTCCTCTTCTCCACATCCTTGTCAACACTTGTTGTTTGTAGACTTTTTGGTGAGAGAATTTCTGACAGGTGTTGGGTGATATCTCCCTATGGTTTTGGTTTGCATGTCCCTGATGATTAGTGATGTCAGCATCTTTTCATATGTCTCTTGGCCATCTCTATGTCTTTTTTGGAAAAATGTCTATTTAGGTCCTCTGCTGATTTTTGAATCATGTTGTTTGTTTGTTTATTTTTTGATGTTGAGTGGTATGAATTCTTTGTATATTATGGATATTAACCCCTTATCAAATATATCATTTGCAAATATCATCTCCTAACTTGATAGGCTGCCTTTTGTTTTGTTGATAGTTTCCTTCACTGTGCAAAAAGTTTTTAGTTTGATGGAGTCCCATTTGTTTATTTTTGCCTTTGTTTCCCTTGCCTGAGGAGACAGATCCAGAAAAATATTGCTAATACTACTGTCAAAGGGTATACTGCCTATTGTTTCTTCTATGGTTTATGAAACCATAAACCTGTGTTTATGGAACCATAAACCTATGTTTATGGTTTCAGGTCTTACATTTAAGTCTTTAGTTCATTTTGAGTTTATTTTTGTATAAAGTAGTCCAGTTTGATTCTTTGCATGTAGCTGTGTCCAGTTTTACCAACACCATACTGAAAATGCTGTCTTTTCCCCATTGTATATTCTTACCTCCTTTGTCATAGATTCACTGACCATGTAAGTGTGGATTTATATGTGGGTTGTCTATTCTGTTCCACTGATCTATGTGTCTGTTTTTGTGCCAGTACCATACTGTTTTGATTATTGTAGCTTTGTAGTATAGGTTGAAATCAGGGAGAGTAATACCTTCAGCTTTGTTCTTTCTCAAGATTGTTTTGGATATTCAAGGTCTCTTGTGTTTCCATACAAATTTTAGAATTATTTGTTCTACTTCTGTGAAAAATGCCATTGGCATATTGATAAGGATTACACTGAATCTATAGATTGCCTTGGGTAGTATGGTCATTTTAACAATATTAATTCTTCCAATCCATGAATATGGTATATCTTTCCATTTGTTTGTGGTATCTTCCATTTCTGTCATCAATGTCTTATAGTTTAACCTCCTTGGTTAGCTTTTTCTCTAGGTATTTTATTCTTTTTGATACAATTGTAAATGAGGTTGTTTATTTTTCTTTCTGATAGTTTATTGTTAGTGTACAGAAATGCAACAGATTTCTGTATGTTAACTTTGTATCCTGCAACTTTACTGAATTTGTTCATTAGTACTAATAGTTTTCTGGTAGTGTCTTTAGGATTTTCTATATAAGGTATCATGTCATCTGCAAACAGTGACAGTTTTACTTCTTCCTTTCCGATTTGGATTCCTTCTATTTTTTTTTTTTTTTTTCTGGTCTGATTGCTGTGGCTAGGAATACTGATGCTTGAGGAATAAAAGTAGAAAAATTATGCATCTTTGTCTTGGTCCTGATCTTAGACAGAATGCTTTCAGCTTTTCACTGTTGAGTATGATGTTGGCTGTAGAGTTGTCATATATGGCCTTTATTATATTTCCTGTGTACCCACTTTGTGGAGAGTTTTTATCATGAATTGATGTTGAATTTATTAAAAGTTTTTTCTGCATCTGTTGAGGTAATCATATAATTTTATTCTTCAGTTTGTTAATGTGGTGTATCACCTTGCTTTATTTGTGCATATCGAATCATCCTTGCATCCCTGGGATAAATCCACTTGATCATGGTGTATGATCTTTTAATGTATTGTTGAATTTGGATTCCTAATATTTTGTTTATAATTTTTGCACCAGTGTTCATCAGTGATATCGGCCTGTAATATTCTTCTTTTGTGGTGTCTTTGTCTGGTTTTGGTATCAGAATTACTATGGTCTCATAGAGTGAATTCAGAAACATTCCTTTATCTTCAATTTTTTTGGAATTGTTTGATAAGAGTAGGTGTTAACTCTTCTTTAAGTGTTTTGTAGAATTCACCTTTGAAGCCATCTGGTCCTGGACTTTTATTTTTGGGGAGTTTTAAAAAAATTACTAATTCAGTTTTAATACTGGTAATCAGTCTGTTTATATTTTCTGTATTTTCTTCATTCAGTTTTGAGAGATGTACATTTCTAGGAATTTGTCCATTTCTTCTAGGTTGTCCAGTTTATTGGCATAAAATTTTTTCACAGTGATTTCTTATGATAGTATGTATTTCTGTGGTATTGGTTATACTTCTCTTTTATTTCTGATTTTATTAATTTGGACCCCTTCTCTCTTTTTTTGATATCTTTAGTCTCTATTTTATTTATTTCAGATGTATCTTTATTTTTTTCTCTTCTACTAACATTGGGTTTTGTTTATTCTTCTTTTTCTAGTTCTGTTAGGTGTAAAGTTAGATTGTTTATTTGAGATTTATCTTATTTCTGAGATAGGCTTGTATCACAATCAGCCTCCTTCTTAGAACTGCTTTTGCTATGTCCCATAGATTTGGGATATTGTGTTTTCATTTTTATTTGTCTTCAGGTACTTTTAAATTTCACCTTTGATTTCATTAGTGACCCATTGGTTGTTTAGGAGCATATATCTTAGCCTCCACGTGTTTGTGTTTTTTACTGTTTTTTTCCCCTTGTAGTTTATTTCTAGTCTCATGCCTTTGTTATGAGAAAAATGCTTCCTATGATTTCAGTCTTCTTAAATTATACTGAGACTTGTTTGGTGGCCTAGCATAGGATCTCTCCTGGAGAATGTTTCATGTGCACTTGAAAAGAATGTGTATTCTGCTGCCTTTGGTTGGAATGTTCTGTATATTTCTATTAATTCCATCTAGTCTAATGGGTCTTTTAAGGCTAGTGTTTCCTTATTGATATTCTGGCTGGATGATCTGTTCATTGATATAAGTGGAGTATTATAGTCCCCTACTATTATTGTGTTAGTGTCAATTTCTTTCTTTATGTCTGTTAATATTTGCTTTATGTATTTAGGTGCTCCTTTTTGGGTGCATATATATTTACAATTGTTATATCTTCTTGTTGGAGTGATCTCTTTATCAGTATGTAATGCCCTTCTTTGTCTCATGTTACAGTCTTTCTTTTAAAATCTATTTTGCCTGATATAAGTATTGCTACCCCACCTGTCTTTTCATTTCCATTTACATGGAATACCTTTTCCATCTCCTCACTTGCAGTCTGTGTGTATCTTTAGATCTGAAGTGAGTCTCTTGTTGGCAGCATAGAATATAGGTGGGTCTTGGTTTTTGTTTTGTTTTGTTTTTAACCCATTCAGCCATTCTAAATCTTTTGATTGGAGCATTTAGGTCATGCACATTTAAAGTAATTATTGATCAGTACATACTTATTGCCATTTTGTCAATTGTTTTCTGGTTATTTTTGTTGTTTTTCTTTGTTCCTTTCTTCCTTTGTGACTTGATGACTATATTTAGTGTTAATTTTGTATTCTTTTCTTTTTTCTAGTGTGTATCTATTATAGATTTTTGGTTTGTAGTTACCATGATGTTCATGTATAAACATTATTTTAAGTTGATCTCTTAAAATCTTTTAAGTTTGAATTCATTCTAACAACTCTACATTTTTACTCCCCCACAACAGATTTAATATTTTTGACATATTTTACATCTTTTTGTTTTGTGTAGCCCTTAACTGCTTATCGTGGCTATAGATGATATTACTACTTCTGTCTTTTAACCTTCCTACTAACTTTATAAATTGTTGATCTACTACTTTTACTATATGTTTGCCTTTACCAATGAGATTTTTCCTTGTGTAGTTTTCATATTTCTAGGTGTGGTCTTTTCCACTTAGAGAAGTCCCTTGAATATTTCTTTAAAAACCAGTTTAGTGGTACTGCTCTCTTTTAAATTTTGCTTGTCTGTAAAACTCCATCTCTCCTTCAAATTGGAACGTTAGTTTTGCTGAGTAGAATATTCTTGATTGTAGGTTTTTTTCCCTTTCATCACTTTGAATATATCATGCCACTCCCTTTGGACTGCAGATTTTCTGCTGATAAAACCCTAAAAACCCTAGTGGTTTTTTTCTTGCTGCTTTTCAATATTCTCTCCTTATCTTTAATTTTTGCCATTTTCATTATATGTCTTGGTGTGGATTTGTTTGGGTTCATCTTCTTTGGCACTCTGTGCTTCTGGACCTGGATGTCTGTTTCCTTTCCCAGGTTAGAGAAGTTTTCAGCCATTATTTCTTCAAATAAGTTCTCAGCCTCTTTTTCTCTCTCTTTTGTTTCTTGGACCCCTATGTGTGAATGTTAGTATGCTTGATATTGTCTCAGAGGTTTTATTTTTTCACATAATCTTTTCTTTTTTCTGTACAGCTTGGATAATTTCCACTACTCTGTCTTCCAGTTTGCTGATCTGTTCCTCTGTATCATCTGATTGCATGTTGATTCCTTTCAGTTTCTTTTTTATTTCAGTTATTGTATTCTTCATTATCTTAGTGCAAATAAAATTATTTATAATGAGCTTTATGTTATGTTATCTTATTGTGGTAAAACACATAACATAAATTTACTCTCTTACAATTTTTAAGTGTACATTACAGTATTGTTAACTATTATATATGCAAAATATTGTATAACAGTTCTCTAGTAATTTTTCATCTTGCATAACTGAAATTCTATGCTCACTGAACAACAACTCCCTGTTTTCCCCTCCTGTAAACCCTGGAAACCACCATTCTACTTTTTGTTTCTATGATTTGATTATTTTAGGTACATCATATATGTGGAATAATACAGTATTTGTGTTTTTGTGATTGACTTATTTCACTTAGCATAGTGTGCTCAAGTTTCATGTGTGTTGTAGCATATGCCAGGATTTCCTTCTTTTTTAAGGCTGAATGATTTCTCTTTCTCTCTCTCTCTCTGTGTATCACATTTTCTTTATTCATTCATTTGTTGATGAACATTTTGATTTCTTCCACTTCTTAGCTATTGTGAATTATGCTGCAGTGAACACGGATGTGTCAATATCTCTTTGCGATTCTGTTTTCAATTCTTTTTGATACATATCTAGAAGTTGGATTGCTGGGTCATATGGTAGTTCTATTTTAAATTTTTTTGAGAAACTTCCGTACTGTTTCTGATAGTAACCATATTATTTTACAGTCCCACCAACAGTGTGCAAGGGTTCCATTTTTTTCCACATCCTTACCAACACTTGTTATTTTCTTTTTTTGTTGTTTTGTTTTGCTTTTTAAAAATAGTTGCTATCCTAATGGGTGTTAGATAATAGCTCATTGTGGTTTTTATTTGCATTTCCCTGATGATTGATTAGTGCTGTTGAGCATCTTTTTTATGTACTTCTTTGGCCATTTGTATATCATCATTAAAGAAATTTCTGTTCAAGTCCATTGCCCATTTTAAAATTGAGATTCTGTTGTTGTTATTGAGTTGAAGGAGTTCTTTCTATAGTCTGGATATTAACCCCTTATCTGATATATGGTTTTCAAATATTTTCTCCCATTCCATAAGTTGCCTTTTCATTTTGCTGATTTTTTTCTTTTGTTGTGCAGAAGTTTTAAAGTTTGAGTAGTCCCATTTATCGTGTTTGCTTTTGTTTCCTATGCTTTTGGTATTACTGCACATCCCAGTGTCATGAAGCTTTCCTCCTATGATTTCTTTTAGAGGTTTTATAGTTTCACATCTTACATTTAGGTCTTTAATTCATTTTGAATTAATTTTTGCATATGATGTAAAATAAGGGTTCATCTTCATAGTTTTGTGTGTGGATATCCATTTTTTCCAACATTAGTTGTTGAAGAGACTATCCTTTCTCCATTGTGCAGTCTTGACACCCTTGCTGAAGATCATTTCACCATATATGTGAAGGTTTTCCTGGGATTTCTATTCTTTTCCATTGACCTATATGTCTGCCTTTATGCTGATACTATACTATTTTGATTACTGCAGCTTTGTAAAATGTTTTGAAATTAGGAAGGATGAGGCCTCCAGATATGTTCTTTTTTCTCAAGTTGTTTTGGATATTTGAGGACCTTTTAGATTCTATATAAATTTTAAGATGATTTTTTAAATTTATGCAAAAAATATTGTCATTGGGATTTTGACAGGGATTACATTGAATTTGTAGATTGCTTTGGGTAGTAATTTAACAATAGTAAGTCTTCCAGTCCTTGAACATAGGATGCTTTCCATTTATTTGTGTTGTCTTTAATTTCTTTCAGCAATATTTTGTAGTTTTTAGTGTACAAGTTTTTCACCTCTTTGTTAAAGCTTTGTTAAAGCTTATTCCTATTTTATTATTTTGGATGTTATTTTAAATGGGGTTGCTTCCTTCGTTTCTTTTTCGGATATTTCCTTGTTAGTGTATAGAAAGGCAATTGATGGTTGAGTGTTGATTTTGTATTCTGGAGGTTTGTTGAATTTGTTTATTATTTCTAACAGGGTTTTTTATTGTGTGGAAACTTCAGTGTTTTCTCCACCATTACAGTATTACAGTATTCTTTATTTGTTTATATATTACAGTATTCTTTGTTTATATATTTACCTTTACCAGTGAGCTTTATATTTTTGTGTGCTTTCATGTTGCTGTCTAGTGCCCTTTTGCTGCAACTTGCAGGACTTTCTTTAGTATTTCTATAAGGCAGGCTTAGTGATGATGAAATACCTCAGCTTTTGTTTACCCAGTGTGGTCTTTATTTCTCTCTCATTTTTAAAGGACAGTGTTGCTGGATAGAGTATTCTTGGTTGGCAGTTAACTTATTTCAGTGGCAGTGCTTTGTATATACCATTCCAATCCCTTTGGCCTGTAAGGTTTCTCCTGACACCATTTGGTGAGAATTTTATGGGAACTCCATTGTAGAGTTACAACTCCATTGTTACTTTTCTCTTGCTGCTTTCAAGATTCTCTCTTTGTCTTTGACTTCTGACAGTGTCTTGGGGTGGGTCTCTCTGGGCATCTTGGTTGTAGTCTTTTAAACTTCTTGAATTTGGATGTCCATCTCCTGCCCCAGATTTAGGGAATTTTTTGGCCATTAGTTCTTCAAATAAGCTCTCTCTCCCACCAGAGTTTTATCTCTTGTCTCTTTTCCTTCTGGAATTCTCATAATGCATATGTTGTTCTATTTTATGCTATCTCATAAATTCTTTAAAATTTCTTCATTGTTTTTTATTTTTTCTCCTTTGACTTAATAATTTTAAAAGACCTGTCCTTGAGTTCACAGTCTTTCCTCTGCTTGAGCAAGTCTTCTGTTGAACTCCTCTACTGATTTTTTTCAATCCAGTTATTGTATTCTTTAGCTCCAGAATTTCTGTCTGGGTTTTCTAATAGTTTCTATCTCATGATATTCTCATCTTGTTCATGCATCATTTTTCTGATTTTGTTTAGTTTTCTGTATTCTTTTGTAGATCACTGAGCTTCTTTAAGGCAGTTATTTTGAATTATTTGTCAAGTAGTTCATAGATCTTCATTTATTTGGGGTTGGTTTCTGGAAATTTATTTTGTACCTTTGATTCAGTCATGTTCACCTGCTTCCTTGTGTGAGTTGTGATTTTTAGCTGAGGTTTGTGCATCTGTATGAGCAGCCACCTCCCCCAATCTGTATGGACTGGCTTCATACAGAGGAATACCTTCAATAATCAGCCCACCAAGAGATTCTTGGGGCATCTGAAACCTTTTTGGAGGGATGCTACTACTCTAGACTTGCACATGTAATTTCCTTATTAGCGATAACTGCCAGTTTCTTTTTCCCTAGCTCGTAATATCTTGCTCCCTCTGCTGCCTATCTGTGGTACTGCAGGTTCTCTGGCTCTACAGCAGCAAGATACCCCACTTTACTTTGCCTTAGTAGCCCTCAGGCTTCAAAATATGCCGACTCCCTGCCATTTCCCGCAAACAGGTAGGACAGATAGCGGTCCCTTGGGCACCTCTCTGAAAATGTGGGTGTACAATCCAGTCTTTTCCCTTCATTCCAACCTGTGGGAGAAGTCATAAGATGGGCTCCTTCTCCTGTTTGTGCTGAGCTGTGATGGTCTCTACTGTGCTACTGCAGGCCTTCTGGTGCAGCAGCAAGCCACTCCCCTCCACCCCTTCACTTTTGTCAGCCTCTAGGCACCTAGCAAGCAGAAATAATAGCCCTGCAAAAAACTAGATCATTGAACTTAGGTTCCACTTTTCTTTCCCTTGAAAGAGAAACTGAATCAAACTGAGGTATGCGCTTGGGGAAGGGGCTGTCATATATAAGTTGAAATGGCTCTTCTTACCTGTTTCAATGTGGCTCTTCTCAGCTTTGTGCCCACCTGGGGTACTACAAATTCTTAATTGTTTTCTGAAGTTCTCATAAAAGTATTTTGGTCCATATATTAATTCAGTGTCTCTGTGGGCAAGTGAAGGCTTGTGCTTCCTATTCCACTGTGTTGCTGATGTCACTCCAGCTATAATGAGCATTTGTATCTTAAAATGCTGGATTTCTACAAAATATTTGATGCAAATAAACTTTCTTAAAGTTACTTTTTATGCCAAAATTGAGTGAAATAATTCATCTGTAACTCACAGTTTTTACTTAATAATTAGTTTGCCATTGAGTTTTATACAGGTAAAATATCTTGTTAGAATTTCTTTAAACTTGATTATTCTAGCTCTGTTTGACTTTGAACTTTAATAAGATGAATACTCAAGAGTTATCCATGGAAGAGTATCAGTTTTAAGATTTGTTGTTTCTAGATGACAGAATGAAAAAAAGGATCATTGTACAAATGTGAAGGAGCAAATATTCATCAATGGGAGGGAAAAAATATCTTGATTTAGGATTTGAAATATTACTAATTTAGTTAAAATTGCTAGAGTTCAGCAGCTGTTGGGATTTTGCTCAAGAGAATGAGGGATTTTATACTAGTTATAGGGAAAAGAAAAGAAAGCTATAGAGAAAAACTAAAGATGTAGGATATCTTAGAATATGAACTTATTCTAAAAAAATGGGTTCTATAGTGGTTGAGAAAAAGACTAGATGGTTTGACCAATGTATTTTACCTTCAGTTTATGCCCCGTTATGAACTTATGGCAATTATAGGGTCAATATTTCATTGCTTTTGTCCAAAGGTCATTCATTAAAAGATCTATGGAGAAAAAGGTAGAGTATGGTATTTAGAATGGATTCTAGAGATAAGAACAGAACAAGATGACTTTTTGTATGTACAATAAAGTTACATTTTAGAATAGAATTTTGAATAAAAATGAGCAAACCAATGACATTATAGTTACCTGTAATTATTAAATAAATGTTGGCTCTAATTTTTTAAAGCACCCCCACCCCAATAGATGTATTCTGAATTATAATCTCGGCCCTCCTGAGGAGTAATTTAGTCTTTTCTTCAAATATTTCTAAGGAGTTTCTATGTAAACATCTATAAGCACATTCTGGTATCATTCCAGGTGCATGTGGTGGATTAACAGATTATAAAAAAAGTTTTCCAAAGTGGGTTGTGCATGAAAATCTATTTTGCTTTGAGAAGATAATAGAACTTCCTCAGAAATTTTTTTTTTAGTTTATTCTTTTAAAACAGTTTTTTCGGGGTGTGTGTATAAATTTAAAAATTATCTATAGTAGCACATTAGAGCATAGACTTATTTTAAAAATTAATAAGTATGTTGGGAAACTTTTTACAGCTAAAAGAATGTATTAAATTCAGGTCCATTGAGATACAAGGAATGGAACTTTTAGGTTACATCATGGCAGTGCCCTATTTTTAGCAGCTTTATTGAGGGATAATTTACACACCATAAAATTAACTCTTTGTAAGTATATAATTCAATGATTTTTATTTTATTTTTAATTTTTTTTTATTTGCGGTATGTGGGCCTCTCACTGTTGTGGTCTCTCCCGTTGCGGAGCACAGGCTCTGGACTCGCAGGCTCAGCGGCCATGGCTCACGGGCCCAGCCGCTCCGGTGGGATCCTTCCAGACCGGGGCACGAACCCGTGTCCCCTGCATCGGCAGGCGGACTCTCAACCACTGCGCCACCAGGAAAGCCCAATTCAATGATTTTTAGTAAATTTGTTGACGTGCAGAAAGATCAGAATAAACCAGTCAGAATATTTCCATCACTTTCCAAATTTCTCTAATATCCATTTACAGTCAATCCCTGTTCCCTCTCTTTCCTGTCTCTATAAATATGCCTTTTTGGACATTTCATATAAATTGAATTATATACTATGTAGTCTTTTGCATCTGACATCTTTAATTTATCTTAATGTTTTTGAGGTTCACCCATGTGGTTGTATGTATCCATAGTTCACTCCTTTTTATTGCTTAATAATATTACAGTGTATAGATATACCACATTTTATTCATCTACTCACTAGTTGATGGGCATTTTGATTGTTTCCAGTTTTTGCCTACTATGAATAACATTGCTATGAATATCTCCCTAGAAGTATTTGTGTGAACATAGGTTTTCATTTTCTTGGTTAGATTCCTAGGTGTGGAATTGCTGGGTAGTAGGGTAACTTTATGTTTAACTGTCTAACAGAGTTTGAGTTTCTTCACATCTTTACTAACACCTTGTGTTTTTTTTTTGGGGGGGGGGTATAGTTGTTTTACAATGTTGTGTTAGTTTCTACTGTACAGCGAAGTGGAGTTCCCTGTGCTATATAGCAGGTTCTTGTTAGTTATCTATTTTATACACGTTAGTGTATATACGTCAATCCCAATTTCCCATTTCATCCCACCCCCCATCCCCCAACCCCCGCTTTCCCCACTTGGTGTCCATACATTTGTTCTCTACATCTGTGTCTGTATTTCTTCCTTGAAAACCAGTTCATCTGTACCATTTTTCTAGATTCCACATATATGCATTAATATACGATATTTATCTCTTTCTGACTTACTTCACGCTGTATGACAGTATCTAGGTGGATCCACGTCTCTGCAAATGACCCAGTGTCGTTCCTTTTTATGGCTGAGTAACATGTACCACATCTTCTTTAGCCATTTATCTGTCGATGGACACTTAAGTGGCTTCCACGTCCTGACTATTATAAATAGTGCTGCAGTGAACATTGTGGTACATGTCTCTTTTTGAATTATGGTTTTCTCAGGGTATATGCCCAGTAGTGGGATTGCTGGGTCATATAGTAGTTCTATTTTTAGTTTCTTAAGGAAACTCCATACTGTTCTCCACAGTGGCTATATCAATTTACATTCCCACCAACAGTGCAAGAGGGTTCCCTTTTTTCCACATCCTCTCCAGCATTTATTGTGTGTAGATTTTCTGATGATGTGCAGTCTAACTGGTGTGAGGTGATAGCTCACTGTAGTTTCGATTTGCATTTCTCTAATAATTAGTGATGTTGAGCAGCTTTTCATGTGCCTCTTGGCCATTTATATGTCTTTTTTGGAGAAATGTCTATTTAGGTCTTCTGTCCATTTTTGGATTGGGTTGTTATTTTTTCGATATTGAGCTGCACGAGCTATTTATATATTTTGGAGATTAATCCTTTGTCCATTGACTCATTTGCAAATATTTTCTCCCATTCTGAGGGTTGTGTTTTCATCTTGTTTATAGTTTCCTTTGCTGTGAAAAAGCTTTTAAATTTCGTTAGGTCCTATTTATTTTTGTTTTTATTTCCATCACTCTAGGAGGTGGGTCAAAAAGTTCTTGCTGTGATTTATGTCAAAGAGTATTCTTCCTGTGTTTTCCTCTAAGAGTTTTATAGTGTCTGGTCTTAAATTTAGGCCTTTGATCCATTTTGAGTTTATTTTTGTGCATGGCGTTAGGGAGTGTTCTAATTTCATTCTTTTACAGGTAGCTGTCCAGTTTTCCCAGCACCACTTACTGAAGAGGCTGTCTTTTCTCCATTGTATATCCTTGCCTCCTTTGTCATAGATCACTTGACCATAGGTGTGAGGGTTTATCTCTGGGCTTTCTATCCTTTTCCATTGGTCTATATTTCTGTTTTTGTGCCAGTACCATATTGTCTTGATTACTGTACCTTTGTAGTAGTAAGTCAGGGAGTCTGATTCCTCCAGTTCTGTTTATTTTTCTCAACATTGCCTTGGCTATTCAGGGTCTTTTTTGTCTCCATACAAATTTTAAGATTTTTTGTTCTAGTTCTGTAAAAAAAATGCCATTGGTAATCCGATAGGTATTGCATTGAATCTGTAGATTGCTTTGGGTAGTATAATCATTTTCACAGAATTGATTTTTCCAATTCAAGTACATGGTATATCTCTCCATCTGTTTGTGTCATCTTTGACTTCTTTCATCAGTGTCTTATAGTTTTCTGAGTACAGGTCTTTTACCTCCTTAGGTAGGTTTATTCCTAGGTATTTTATACTTTTTGTTGCAATGGTGAATGGGATTGTTTACTTAATTTCTCTTTCTGACCTTTCATTGTTAGTGTATAGGAATGCAAGAGATTTCTGTGCATTAATTTTGTATCCTGCAACTTTACCAAATTCATTCTTTAGTAGTTTTCTGGTGGCATCTTTAGGATTTTCTATGCATAGTATCATGTCCTCTGCGAACAGTGACAGTTTGACTTCTTCTTCTCCAATTTGTATTCCCTTTATTTCTTTTTCTTCTCTGATTGCCATGGCTAGGACTTCCAAAACTCTGTTGAATAATAGTGGTGAGAGTGGACATCCTTTTCTTTTTCCTGATCTTAGAGGAAATGCTTTCACTTTTTCACCATTGAGAATGATGTTAGCTGTGGATTTGTCATATATGGCCTTTATTATGTTGAGGTAGCTTCCCTCTATGCCCAGTTTCTGCAGAGTTTTTATCATAAGTGGGTGTTGAATTTTGTCAAAAGCTTTTTCTGCATCTATTAAGATGATTATATGGTTTTTATTCTTCAATTTGTCAATATGGTGTATCACATTGTTTGATTTGTATATGTTGAAGAATCCTTGCATCCCTGGGATAAATCCTACTTGATCATGGTGTATGATCCTTTTAATGTGTTGTTGGATTCTGTTTGCTAGTATTTTACTGAGGATTTTTGCATCTATATTCATCAGTGATATTGGTCTGTAATTTTCTTTTTTTGTAGTATCTCTGTCTGTTTTGGTATCAGGGTGATAGTGGCCTTTTAGAATGAGTTTCGGAGTGTTCCTTCCTCTGCAATTTTTGGAAGAGTTTGAGGATGGGTGTTAGCTGTTCTCTAAATGTTTGATAGAATTCACCTGTGAAGCCATCTGGTCCTGGACTTTAGTTTGTTGGAAGATTTTAAATCACAGTTTCAATTTCATTACTTGTGATTGGTCTGTTCATATTTTCTGTATCTTCCTGGTTCAGTATTGGAAGGTTATACCTTTCTAAGAATTTGTCCATTTCTTCCAGATTGTCCACTTTATTGGCATAGAGTTGCTTGTAGTAGTCTCTTACAATGCTTTGTATTTCTGCAGTGTATATTGTAACTTCTCCTTTTCCATTTCTAATTTTATTAATTTGTGTCTTTTCCCTATTTTTTTGATGAATCTCGCTAAAGGTTTATCAATCTTGTTTACCTTCTTAAAGGACCAGCTTTTAGTTTTATTGATCTTTGCTATTGTTTTGTTTCTATTTCATTTATTTCTGCTCTGATCTTTATGTTTTCTTTCCTTTTACTAACTTTGGGCTTTTTTGGTTCCTTTTTCTCTAGTTCCTTTAGGTGTAGGGTTAAATTGTTTATTTGAGATTTTTCTTGTTTCTTAAGGTAGGATTGTATTGCTATAAACTTCCCTCTTAGAACTGCTTTTGCTGCATCCCATAGGTTTTGGGTCATCGTGTTTTCGTTGTCATTTGTCTCTAGGTATTTTTTGATTTCCTCTTTGATTTCTTTAGTGATCTCTTGGTTATTTAGTAGCCTATTGTTTAGCCTCCATATGTTTGGTTTTTTTTCCCTGTAATTTATTTCTAATCTCATAGCGTTATGGTCGGAAAAGATGCTTGATATGATTTCAATTTTCTTAAATTTACCAAGGTTTG
This sequence comes from Aethalodelphis obliquidens, assembly GCF_003676395.1. Taxonomy (NCBI): domain Eukaryota; kingdom Metazoa; phylum Chordata; class Mammalia; order Artiodactyla; family Delphinidae; genus Aethalodelphis; species Aethalodelphis obliquidens. The sequence goes on along the minus strand of NW_020837947.1, from coordinate 59,414,896 downwards.
ATTTGTGACCCAGGATGTGATTTATGCTGAAGAATATTGTGTGTGCACTTGAGAAGAAAGTTTAATCTGCTTTTTTCTGATGGAATGTCCTATAAATATCAACTAAATCTATCTGGCCTGTTGTGTCATTTAAAGCTTGTGTTTCTTTCTGAATTTTCTGTCCACATGATCTGTCCATTGGTGTAAGTGAGGTGATAAAGTCCCCTACTCTTATTGTGTTACTGTCAATTTCCCCTTTTATGGCTGTTAGCATTTGCCTTATGCATTGAGGTGCTCCTGTGTTGAGTGCATATATATTTATAATTGTTATATCTTCTTCTTGGATTGTTCCCTTGATCATTATGTAATGTCTTTCCTTGTCTCTTGTAACATTCTTTATTTTAAACTCTATTTTATCTGATATGAGTATTGCTACTCCAGTTTTCTTTTGATTTTCGTTTGCACGGATATCTTTTTCCATCCCCTCACTTTCAGTTTGTATGTGTACCTAGGTCTTAGTGGGTGTCTTGTAGGCAGCATATATACAGGTGTTGTTTTTGTATCCATTCAGCCAGTATATGTCTTTTGGTTGGAGCATTTAATGCATTCACATTTAAGGTAGTTATCAATATGTATGTTCCTATTACCATTTTATTAATTGTTTTGGGTTTGTTTTTTAGGTCCTTTTCTTCTCTTGTGTTTCCCACTTAGAGAAGTTCCTTTAGAATTTGCTGTAGAGCTGGTTTGGTGATGCTGAATTTTCTTAGCTTTTGCTTGTCTGCCAAGCTTTTGATTTCTCCATCGAATCTGAATGAGATCCTTGCTGGGTAGAGTATTCTTGGTTGTAGCTTCTTCCCTGTCATCACTTTAGATATATTGTACCACTCCCTTCTGGCTTGCAGAGTTTAAGGGAGTGCCCTTGTATATTATTTGTCATTTTTCTCTTGTTGCTTTTAATAATTTTTCTTTGTCTTTAATTTTGTCAATTTGATTACTATCTGTCTCAGCATGTTTCTCCTTGGGTTTATCCTGCCTGGAACTTTCTGCACTTCCTGGACTTGGGTGGCTATTTCCTTTCCCTTGTTAGGGAAATTTTTGACTATAATCTCTTCAGATATTTTCTCGGGTCCTTTCTCTCTCTCTTCTCCTTCTGGGACCTCTATAATGCGAACATTGGGGCATTTAATGTTGTCCCAGAGGTCTCTTAGGCTGTCTTCATTTCTTTTCATTCTTTTTTCTTTATTCGGTTCCATGGCAGTGATTTCCACCATTCTGTCTTCCAGGTCACTTACCCATTCTTCTGCCTAAGTTATTCTGCTATTGGTTCCTTCTAGTGTATATTTCATTTTAGTTATTGTATTGTTCATCTCTGTTTGTTTGTTCTTTAATTCTTCTAGGCCATTGTTAAACATTTCTTGCAGCTTCTCAATCCTTGCCTCCATTCTTTTTTCGAGGTCCTGGATTATCTTCACTATGATTATTCTGAATTCTTTTTCTGGAAGTTTGCCTGTCCCACTTCATTTAGTTGTTTTTCTGGGGTTTTATCTTGTTCCTTCATCTGGGACATAGTCCTCTGCCTTTTCATTTTGTCTATCTGTCTGTGATTGTGGCTTTCGTTCTGCAGGTTGCAGGATTGTTGTTCTTCTTGCTTCTGCTGTCTGCCCTTGGGTGGATGAGGCTATCTAAGAGGCTTGTGCAAGCTTCCTGATGGGAGGGACTGGTGGTGGGTAGAGCTCCTGTTGCTCTGGTGGGCAGAGCTCAGTAAAAGTTTAATATGCTTGTCTGCCGATGGGTGGGGCTGTGTTCCCTCCCTGTTGGTTCTTTGGCCTGAGGCAACCCAGCACTGCAGCCTACAGGCTTTTTGGCGGGGCTAATGATGGACTCTGGGAGGCCTCATACCAATGAGTACTTCCCAGAACTTCTGCTGCCAGTGTCCTTTTCCCCTCCGCAGTGAGCCACAGCCGCCCCTCCGCCTCTGCAGGAGACCCTCTGACACTAGCAGGTAGGTCTGATTCAGTCTCCTATGGGGTCACTGCTCCTTCCCCCTGGGTCCTGGTGTGCACACTATTTTGTGTGTGCCCTCCAAGCGTGGAGTTTCTGTGTCCCCCCAGTCCTGTTGAAGTCCTGCAGTCAAGTCTCACTGGCCTTCAAAGTCCAGTTCTCTGGGGATTCCTCATCCTGTTGCCAGACCCCCAGCTTGGGAAGCCTCATGTGGGGCTCAGAACCTTCACTCCAGTGGGTGGACTTCTGTGGTAGAATTGTTCTCCTGTTTGTGTTTCGCCCACCCAGCAGTTATGGGATTTGATTTTATCATGATGGCACCCCTTTTATCATCTCATTGCAGCTTCTCCTTTGTCTTTGGATGTGGGGTATCTTTTTTGGTGACTTCCAGTGTCTTCCTGTCGATGATTGTTCAGCAGTTAGTTATGATTCCAGTGCTCTTGCAAGAGGGAGTTAGCGCACGTCCTTCTACTCCACCATCTTGAACCAATCACACTTTGTGTTTTCTATCTATTAGATTATAGCTGTTCTAATAGGTGAATAGTAGTATCTAACTGAGGTTTTAACTTGAGTTTCCCTGATGAAAGTCAATATTGATGAGCATATTTTTACACATTTATTAACCATTCACTTATCTTCATTGAAATGTCTTTTTAAATAGTTTGCTCATTTTTGAATTGAGTTGTTTGTTATTATTGAATTCTAAGCATTTTATATGTTCTAGATAAAAATCCTTTACAGAAATATGATCTGAAAGTACTTTCTTCAAGTTTGTGACTTGTCTTTTTTATTGTATTAATGGTGTGTTTTGAATGTGAAAAAGTTTTAATTTTAAGGTAGTCCAGTTTATCAACTTTTTCTTTTATGGATTGTGCTTTTGTTGTCATGCCTAAGAACTCTTTGCCTGATTTAATGCACAAAGATTTTATTATATGCTTTCTTCTAAAGAGTTTATAGCATTAGATCTTATTGTTTAGGGTTATAATCCATTTTGAGATCATTTGCGTATATTATGAGGTAAGAGTCTAAGTTGATTTTTGACATATGAATATTCCATTACCATATGTTGAAAAAACTTTCGCTATTGTAATGTCTTGGCATTTTTATTGAAAATCATTTGATCATGAATATATAATTACTTATGGATTCTCAATTCTATTCCGCTGACCTAAATGTCTGTTTTTATACCGATATCATATTGTCTTAATGATTGTAGCTTTGTGGTGTGTTTTGAAATCAGATAATGTAAGTCTGATTTTGTAAAAAAAAACTTTTTTGTCTATTCCTGGTCCTTCTCATTTCTGTATAAATTTAGGGATTAGCTTGTAAATCTACAAAATAGATTACTTGAATTTCAATAGCAGTTGGGTTGAATCTATAGATCATTTTGAGGAGAATTGTCATTTTAACAATATTGTTTTTAAATTTATGAATGTGGAATATCTCCCTATTTATTTATTCTTCAATTTCTCCAAGCAGTGTTTTGTAGTTTGTTTCATATAATAGACTTTTTAAAAAGAGCAGTTTTAGGTTCATGGCAAAATTGAGAAGAAGGTAGACATACCTCCCTGTCCCCACACATGAATAGTATCTCATGCTCTAAACAACTCCCCACAGAGTGGTGCATTTGTTGTAATTGATGAACCTACATCGATACATCATTATCACCCACAGTTCATGGCTTACTCTTGGTGTTATATATTCTATGCTTTGAACAAATATACAATGACATGTATCCACCATTACAGTATCATATGGAATATTTTCACTGTCCTAAAAATCCTCTATGCTCTGCCTGTTCATCCCTCCCTTTCCTTTAATCCCTGGCAACCACTGATCTTTCTACTGTCTCCATATTTTTTTCAGAATGTCAGGTAGTTGGAGTCATATAGTATGTAGCCATTTTATATTGGTTTCTTTCATTAGCAATATGCATTGAAAGTTCTTCCTTGTCTTTTCAGGGCTTCATAGTTCATTTATTTTCAGCACTGAATAAAATTCCATTGTCTGGATGTACTACAGTTTATTTATCCATTCACCTACTGAAGGACCTCTTGGTCACTTCTAAGGTTAGGCACTTAAAAATAAAACTTCTATAAACATCTGTGTGCAGGTTTTTTAGTGGACATACATTTTCAGATCCTTCAGGTAAATACCAGGGAGTGCGATTGCTGGATTGTATGGTAAGAGTATATTTAGTTTTTTAAGAAACCACCAAATTGTCTTCCAAAGTGGCTGAACCATTTTCCCTTCCCACCAGCAATGAATGAGGGTTCCTGTTGCTCTACAATCCCACCAGCACTTGGTGTTGTTAGTGTTCTGCATTTTGGCTATTCTAAAGGTGTGTAGTTATAGCTCGTTGTTGTTTTAATTTGCATTTCCCTGATGATGTATAATGTAGAGCATCTTTTTGTATGCTTATTTGCCATCTGTATGTCTTCTTTGGTGAGATATTCTTTGGTGAGGTATCTGTTAAAAAGTCTTTGGCCCAGTTGGCATTAGATGAGGTCTTCTTTGGTGAGGTATCTGTTAAAAAGTCTTTGGCCCAGTTTTTGAGTTTTTTGCTTTCTTATTGTTGAGCTTTAAGAATTCTTTGTATATTTGGATAATAATCTTTTATCAAATATACCTTTTGCAAATATTTTCTCTCAGTCACAGAGCAGACACTTTTAATTTGAACGAAGTCCAGCTTATGAATTCTTTCTTTTGTGGATTGTGCATTTGGTGTTGTATCTAAAAAGTCCCCAACCTAAGGTCTTCTAGATTTTCTCCTATGTTATCTTTTAGGCATTTAATAGTTTTGTGTTTTACATTTAGTCTATGATCTATTTTGGTTTAATTTTTGTGTATTTTGAAGGTTTTATTGTCTGTCTAGACTTTTTTTCCCCTATGGATGTCCAAGTGTTCCAGCCACATTTGTTGAAAAAACTGCCTTTGCTCTGTTGAACTGCCTTTACTCTCTTGTCAAAGATCAGTTGACTATATTTATATGTGAAGGATTGGTATTGTTTCTTCATTAAATATGTTAGAATTAATCAGTGAAGCTGTTTTTTACTTTTTTAAATAAATAAGATTTTATTAAACTCTTGTTTACCTCCCAGTAATGGCTTCACATTAAATTTAGAATAAATTAGAAATAAATAGAAAGGAATTTCCAATTCCTTACCATGGTCTACAAGGACCAATGTATAGGGACACTGTCTACATCTGACTTCACCATATAACACTTTCTTACTTGCATACTATGCTATATACAACATAGGTCTTTTTATGAATCTTAAGCACTCTAGTATTAGGGGCTTTTCACTTGAAGTTCCTTCTATTGCTATTTCTTTCTCATCAGTTATATCTTAGCTCAAATGTAATTGTCTCATAGCATTCTCAGTCCAATCACCTTCATTGCTACTCCAGTGACTCTCTACCCTCTTATTTTTTCCCAGAACTGTTTACTATTTGAAATTCTTATTTATTTATTTGTATGTCTAGATTTATTTTTTGTCTCTTCTCCCTTAAACATATGCTCTGTAAAGACAGCTACCTGGCCATTCTCATTCATTTCTATCTCCCTTGACTTAGCACAGTGTCTGCCACTTAGTCAAACCTCAATCATTATTTGTGAAATAAATGAATAAAATGATTATCTCAGGGTCTTGCTTGAATTTTAGAAAGAATTAGATAGTATGCTCTTTTTTGATTACCCTTAATTAAAACCTTTAAAAATAGATAAAAACAATTTGATAAGCAGAAATCATTAGAGATCCATTTTCTTTGGTAAATAGCATTAACAAAAATGCAGTTTCAGTGTTTTCAACATTCTATTGCTCATATGAGGAATAAGAAATCATAGAATTGGTTGGGATCTTCAGATTCAATCCCTTCTTCCCCAAAATGAAACTAATTGAACATATATTTCCCTGTGTTCATTTTAAAGATCTCAAGAGATAAATATTCCATAAAACAATCTTGTGGTGTTAGTAACCTTAAGCACCTTGAAGCTAACGTTTTCTTTCTTATATTTTTCACTTGTTTAAATATATCAGCCTCTAATGGAAGATACAAGGCAATTCTCATCTTTCTAATGAAAAGATTCCCCTGAAGTTTTGGCTGACTTAAAATTTTAAACTTCTAGGAATATAGATGAAATTGTGTGTTATATACTTATAAAATTTTATTTAGAAATTTAATTTCTATTTTTCCATGAAAATAATAGTTAATAAATGTTGCTTTTTTTCCATTCTCATATGTCATGGAATTATTGTACTCAGATTTATTTATCTTGGTGAACTCAGTAATCTACCACTTCAGTGTCTTTATCAAAACTTCAACCTATTTTTTGAGTCATCTAATGCCACTTTCCATCTAATAGATTTCCAAAGTACATAATCTTACTTTAAAAGTAGTTTGAGATACAGCAGTTTTGCAATCAGCATATGGTAGTCTCTAAAATTCTATTCAAGCTACTAGTAATTATTTATATGACATTATAAAAGTTCTTATTTCTACTCACTTTATTTACTATATGTTTGTTAATACACTCCCCTTTGTATATGTGAGTGTTGCTTTTGTTTTGATAACGTGATCTTTAAAAAGCTTGTTTCCATAGCCATACATCTGTTAAAATTAGGAGATCCCACTCCAGGTATAATTACTGAATCTGTATTTAATGTTTTGTATCTTTTTATTGTTTTTATTTGTTTAATCAGTCCCATGAGTCGACATATTTAAGCATCCCAAATTAGCATAGATTATAAGCTAATGCATCTTTTTCAAATAACACTTGGTTGTTTAAATAAACAATAAGAGTGCCATTTTATGTCAAATATTCTGAAAACCCTCAACTATAGTGTAACTTTCTTTTTCTTTTAAGGGATCATTTAGGTGAGAAATCATGTTTTGAATTTTGCCAGATAAGGATTATAAAGAATTTTTTCTTGTCCTCTATTTTTCAAACTTCCAGCAATAGAAGTTTTTTCTCCCCTCAGTTTAGTGCAAATTTTTCTCTCCTATCTGCTTTTGAAATTTGTACATAAATAATCATTTTATTTTACCTGATTACTTATTTTTCTGTTAACCATCACCATAAAGAAAGATTCCTAATTGGTTGTACGTTTTTGGAGTGAATTTGAACACTATGTGCTTTGCGAGAATGTAAGGTCTGTGAGTGTTGATTTATTTTTTAAAAATGAATAAGAGCAGGTCAGTGACTCATTGTTTTAACAATAAAGTATGTATTTGACCTATTATGATTAGTTTTGCATTTTTAGATGTGTAACTCAAATTTTAGTTAAACAGAAAATTTTAATAACTTTATAATTATAAAATATTATTGTTAACAAATCTTTAAGATACATAGGTCATATGTAATGCCCGTATCAGCAGTTATAGTATAGTGGTTAAAATATGACTTTGGAGCAAGATTGCCTGGGTTTAAATCCTGATTCTTCTCTTACAAGCCACGCAATTTTTGAGAAAGTCTTGTGTGTCCCAATATCCTCACATATAAAATGAGGGTGATGAAAATAGTACTTACTTTATAGAATTATTGTAAGGATTAGATAAGTAATTTGACAGACACTTAGAAAATGTCTGCTGCATAGCAAGCATTATGTGTTTGCTATTGTTATTATAATCAATAATAGCAGTAAAATGTCCAGCAGCAGAACTTAGTCTTAACACCAACCTATCAAATTGTGGTTCATTTTTACCTATCAAACTGCTTTAATTCAAAATATATTTAACTACTATTTGTTAACTATCTTTAGGTGAGAAATGCTTTCCTGCCAGTTAGATGTTTATCATGCATTGACAGCTCTGTTTGACAGAAATCAAATTAACTACAAATAAGACTAAATGTGATAGGAAGGAAGCCAGTGTTTATTGATCATGTGCTTAGCATTGTGCTAAGAATTCCTTAATCTCTTTTTATTTAATTCCAGACTCTTCTGAATAGGCATTACAATTCTAACTAAGTTATCCAACTAAGCTTTAGCTAGTTTAGAGTGGTGCTTCTCAGACCTGAATGTGCTGATGAGTTACCTGGGGACCTTGCTCAAGTGCAGATTCTGAATTAGTAGGTTTGTGGTTGGCCTGAGGGTCTGCATTTCTAACAAACTCTTAGGTTTTGCCAGTACTGCTTATCTCAGACTACACTCTGAGCAGCAGCGGCTTAGATCATAAAGAAACATCCCATGCAATGTTTAATAATATGCATCTGAAGGTTAAGCTAGTTTAGAGCATGATGTGACCATTGCTTGGAATCTGTACTGATTATTCATTGCTGCCTCCTGCATTTAACTTTGTGTGCTGAGTTTAATTCATGGTGGACTGATTATCTTTACTGCCTTATAGGAGATTTGTGGCCATATTGATGGTAGCTAGATTTGAACCTGTGTATACTCATCTCATGTATGTTCTTTAGAAAGCCTTGTTCCTGGTGTCTCAAGGAATCCATTTTCAGGGGTTGTTGTGAAATCTTTCTTTTGACCTAGTGTACACACAATTTCAACATTCTAAGTGGTGAATTAAATATTTGATATTTGAAAAAAATCATCTTTGACGTTAAATTTTAGGAGCTCCCTTCTTCCCCCCAAACCAATCAAGTAGAACAATTAGAATACAGTGGTAGATTTAGATGTAATTGAAGATAGTCTAGTGCTCTGGCAATTTCAAAGATATTTTTAAATGCCTATTCCAGGATGTTTATTTTCTGCCATTCTCCTTCCCTCCCCCTCCATCCTCAGCTACACTTCTGTGGTGGTCTTCTATAGTAGAGGAAGGGAAAACAAACTGGAGTGAGGAAGGATATAAAGGACCAGTACTTAAAAGAACATTTTTAAATTCTAGGCATATTTTTAATGGAAAATTTTATTGAGATAATTGTAGGTTCACATGCAGTTGTAAGAAATAACACATCGAGATCCATTTACATTGGGGAAATAAATGAAGATCACCCAAATGGGAACAGATAGAGGCTATTCAATCCAAGCTTGCTATAGCAAGGAGCCAGCCACCATCACTTGCATTCAGTAGAGATTCAAAGGCAGGCAGGGGAGTAGGGAAGCTTTATAGTGGAAAAAAGGGAAAGCCTCAGATGTGTTCTGACTAGAGGTTGTTGGCATGAGGAAACTGGATGTTGGCTAACTAGAAATGAGCCATCTTGGATGATTGGTTTGGAGAGCATATCTGACTTTCTCTAGTTGATCCTGAGTTGAAAGGGTGGCAGGAAATAGGGGAACTGGCAGTTACTGAATGAATCCTGACTGTTCTGGGCCAATTGCTGCAGAGGTTTGGCTTCCCAAGATGGTTGCTCCAGAGTTTATGAATCAGAGTACTATCATCTTGTATGGTCTTGCCATTATCTCCTTGTATATGCAGACCCTCAACACTAACAAATTTCCCACAGTGTTAACATTTTTGCCAAACTATAGTATAATAGCACAACCAGGATATTGACACTGTTGCAATCTACTGATCTTATTCAGATTTCTCCAGTTTTATTTGTGTGTGTGTGTGTGTGTGTGTGTGTGTGTGTACATTTAGTTCTACACAATATTATCATGTGTGTAAGTTAATGTATCTACCACCACAGAAAAGATACTGAACAGGACAGTTTCATTACCACAAGGATCTCTTGTGTTGCCCTTTTATAATGACACCAGCTTCTTTCTCATCTCTAATCCCTTGCAACCACTTATCGGTTCTTTGTTTGTAAAATTCTGTCATTTCAGAAATGTTATATAATATAAATGGAATTATACAGTATGTGACCTTTTGGGATTGCTTTTTTCAGTCAGCTTAATCCTCTGGAGATTCCTTGTTTTCTTTTAAAACCATTTTAGTTACTCATATAATACATGAATAAATTCTTGTGAAACATTAAAATAGTAAAAATAAGTTTAAATATTTCTTTAACTAAAAACACTCTCAAGTCTAGGCTCCCCCTTGAGATAATTATTTATTTAGTCATTCTCTTATTGAGGTCATATATGTATATATATCCCTTCCCCCCACCAAAATTTCTGGTACTATAAAAAAGCTACAGTGGACATCCTTGTACATGCCGCCTTGTTTTCATCTGCCAATTTTTCTCTGTGTTTGACACCTAAAAGTGGGATTGTTGGGTAATAGCAAATGTACCCAAGTTTGAGTAGATATAGCCAAATTTTCCTTTAAATTTGATGTACCCATTTATATGCCTACTAGTGGTACCCCAAAATGACTATTCCCTCAGATTATCCAATGTCTAATAGATTTAGAACTTCAATATTTTTTTTTGGACAATCTTATGAGTGAAGAATGTATCTCATTTTTGTTTTAATTTATATTTCCCTGGTTACCAATGAGGGTAAGTATCTTTTAAAAAACATTTATTGTAGTTATTTGCACTATTTTTAATTCCTGTTTTGTGGTGTTCTCTTCATGTTCTTGTTTCATTTTTATATTAGGTTAGTTTTGTTTTCCTTCTTGATTTAGAAGAGTGTTTAAAAACAATTTATTCTGGATATAATCCACTGTTTGTTGTTTACACACACAGTTGCATTCTATAGCTAATTTCTTAACATTGCATATGTTAACTGTTTGACATTTTAAATTTGGTGTTCACTTTATCACTTTATCTCTTTTTGTGTCTTTTTAAGGAAGGTTTTCCTACCTCTCATTTATAAACCTTCTGTTTTCTCAAAGTTTTGTGTTTCATAAGCTTTGGGGTAGGTTTTCCCATATTCATGTTCTAGTTCAAGCATACTCTGGTTAGGGTGGCTTCTTAGCTATGGTGTCTTCTTGATCTTTTCAGCTGAAGTATCTGTCTTGGTTTTGACCACCTCTAAGAGGTTACATATATTCATTGTCAAGATGAGCAAGTTACCTTATATTCCATGCCAGTCTCATTTCTGATTCACGTGGACAGCTCTGCCTTCAGAAAAGCCTGGTAACATTGAAAGTACATACAATTCCAAATACAGAATTTTAAACATATAGGATATGTGAATAGTAAATTTTTGAGTAAGGTAAACTCCCAAACATCCATATAGATTTTAATTCCTCTCAAGACAGATCAATAAATCCAAATATGATGATTCTACATATAGATGATTTTGAGCTATCTCCTTAAAACCAACTTGCTATCTATTTTCTGTAGAAATGAAAGATTTCATGACTTTTACGGTAAATGTTACATAAAGAAAAATTTACCCCATGGTTCTTGGCCAAATATGTGGGGTCAGATGGAAAATCTTTAGCAGATCCCCAGAGTTTAGTAGTATGAAAGTTTTAGTTTACTAATAAAAGTTTAAATTTATTTAAATTTCAAATAGATCGTGTTATTTGAAGAGATAGGATAATGGCAAAAAGGAATATAATAACCTTGAGATTTTTAAATATTGGTTTTGGAAACACTTCACACTGAAATCATTCAATATAATAATTAGTTGATCCAGTTTTTCTTCCTAATATATTTATTATTCTTTTTTAAATTTAATTTTATTTATTTTTTATACAGCAGGTCCTTATTAGTTATCCATTTTATACATATTAGTGTATATATGTCAATCCCAGTCTCCCAATTCATCCCACCCCCACCCCCGCCCCCCTACCACTTTCCCTGCTTGGTGTTTGTTCTCTACATCTGTGTCTCTATTTATGCCCTGCAAACCGGTTCATCTGTACCATTTTTCTAGGTTCCACATATATGCGTTAATGTACGATACTTGTTTTTCTCTTTCTGACTTACTTCACTCTGTATGGCAGTCTCTAGATCCATCCACGTCTCTACAAATGACCCAATTTCATTCCTTTTTATGGCTGAGTAATATTCCATTGTATATATGTACCACATCTTCCTCATCTATTTGTCTGTCGACGGGCATTTAGGTCGCTTCCGTGGCCAGACTATTGTAAACAGTGCTGCATTGAACATTGGGGTGCATGTGTCTTTTTGAATTATGGTTTTCTCTGGGTATATGCCCAGTAGTGGGATTGCTGGGTCACATGGTAATTCTATTTTTAGTTTTTTAAGGAACCTCCATACTGTTCTCCATAGTGGCTGTATCAATTTACATTCCCCCCAACAGTGCAAGAGGGTTCCCTTTTCTCCACAGCCTCTCCAGCATTTGTTGTTTGGAGATTTTCTGATGATGCCCATTCTAACTGGTGTGAGGTGATAACTCACTGTAGTTTTGATTTGCATTTCTCTAATAATTAGTGATGTTGAGCAGCTTTTCATGTGCTTCTTGGCCATCTGTATGTCTTCTTTGGAGAAATGTCTATTTAGGTCTTCTGTCCATTCTTTGATTGGGTTGTTTCTTTTTTTAATGTTGAGCTGCATGAGCTGTTTATATATTTTGGAGATGAATCCTTTTTCCGTTGATTCGTTTGCAAATATTTTCTCCCATGATGAGTGTTGTCTTTTCGTTTTGTTTATGGTTTCCTTTGCTGTGCAAAAGCTTTTAAGTTTCATTAGGTCCCGTTTGTTTATTTTTGTTTTTATTTCCATTACTCTAGGAGGTGGATCAGAAAAGATCTTGCTGTGATTTATGTCAAAGAGTGTTCTTCCTGTGTTTTCCTCTAAGAGTTTTATAGCGCCCAGTCTTTAAGGAACGGGGGGAGCAGCTGAGAAGAGTGAAACAAAGAAGAAAGGAATGACAAGCTAGGGGTGTGTTATTAAGCTGACTTTCACTGTGAGTATTTAGGGCTCCATTCTGCTAGAGAATCTGGAGGAGCCCTGTAGAACATACATCAGAATTATACATCTAAAGGATAAAAAAGGGGAGCATTTATCCCTTTTTTTCCATCTCCCATTGCTCAAGAGTTGCTTGAGCAATGCAGGTGTTAATTCCTGCATTTCCAAGTTTAGTTGAATAGATGCCAACATGGGGTCACAGCAGAGAAGTTTGATTGCAGAAAGCAAGAGAACAGGCTGGCTTCATGTGTATTGATCTGTCAGTGTTCTGTGCAGCCACTGGGGCCAATACCTTGAAGGTCCTAATGCTTTGTTTAATGCTGTGCTCTCACTGTTTAGAAATTCATAATTACTTCTGAACAAGAGACCTCATGTTTTCATTTTCTGCTGGGCTTTGCGGATTATCTAGCCAGTCTTGCTAGAGCACACAGTAGCCCTGAAGTGAGGGGCTGCAGGGTCATACCTGAAGGCAGCTGGCTGCCACAGCAAAAGTTGGAGAAAAAAGTTAGCTAGGAGGATGTGAAGTGAGGCCTAAGAGGTATCCAATACATATTTTATGTAGTGTATCTATATCTAAGTGTCTGTGTTGCTACTCATGGTGTATTAAGCAGTGATGATCCAGCAAAGACTGCAGAGGGAAGTACAAAGCTTGTTCTTCCAAATCTATCCAGGGTATGTAAGCTTGGGGCCTCTCTTCTTAGAGCAGTCCCTGAGGGCAACTCTGCAGGCTAGATTCAGTCCTGATGACCACAGTGTGCTGCTCATTCCAATTAAATACAAAAATGAGGTCACAAGGTTTTTGAATAAGCTGTCATTCCCCTGTACCTCCCAGTTTTGACTTGCAGGGCTTATCTCAACATCTGCTTGAGAGAGTCCACCAATGTGGGGAAGCCTGTTCAGACTGGTAGGCTGGAAAGAACACTTTTCTTTGCCTGTTTTCTCTCCTCCAATGTGGTGATTGCTGCTTCAGCCCTGGGCTTTGAGGAAAGAAGGGAAGTGCATCAACAGGAAGTGATTTAAGCTGTTTCCCAGTAAATATGTCCTTCCTATAACATATTCCTCCTACCTCATGCACATTATAAGGGACCTAAAGGAAAAGGTGAAAAGGGGTCTCTGTGTGGGCGTATAATCTGAAGGGCTCTGTCTTCTATCCTATAATATTTTTACTGGGCAAACAATTTTGTGAGCTTTTAAATATGCAGGAACTGGAAGTGTTTTGATTGGTTCTAAGGTAAATTTTTAGTTTCTTAGAATCCATGGAAGAAAACACTAGAAGGAACGAAGCAAGAGGAAAATATTTTCTTTTCTTTTTAAGTGAGAATTGCCCCACAAGTTAGAGATATGTCAAATATTATTTCTGTTTTATGGTCAGGAAAACTAATGTAATGCAGAGAGGGATACTAACTTCTTCTATTAGAACCATCTAGCAAGCTAAATATGAGCATGAACCCTGCTTGGTATTTTGCTCAATGAGTTGGCAACATTATTTTTAGAATCTCAATTTATACTGGAAATCTAAAGACAGTCATTATCACTTCCTTTTCTCCTCCATTTTTTTAAAGTGTGCAGTTATGAAGAAATGGGAATGACAAATGATAATTGTTTAGGCCTAAAGAACAATGGATACCAAAAATTTCTTTTTCAGTCAAAAGAGTGAAACATTTGGTCAGATTATGGAAATAGTTGTCATTGAAATGTTTGTTTTGTAAATGTCTCCAGTTGTTTACATGTATTCAGGTTAAAAGTAAATCACTGTGAAGAGAAAGGTCAAAGGATTTAATAAGATTTTGTTCATGTTAATAGGTACAAACCATGTGTTTAGATACATACAGAGGGTGCAAATACAAATGTTTCTATGTGTGCAGACATATAAATAAAAATTGGAATGATTCAAGTATATGGATATGAGAGGTTATTATTTTTTTGTTTTTGTTGTTTCTTCTCCAAAGAGGCTACACTCAGCTGAACACTGGATTTTTCTTTGTGTCACCACTGTAAATTAACTTATTGTGATGATTTCCAAGAAAACTGATGACAAATTATTTTTGAAAAATGTGGATACATTCATCATCATCAGCTGTGATCAGCTGCAGTGAAGATGTCCTTTGAAAATGAAGTGTTCTAAATTAAGATGCTTAAAAAGTACAAATAACAAAACCCAAGTGAGCAAAACACCCAGCCTTTCAAAGTTGGTATGTGAATGTGTCCATTTTTAATGAGGAAAATGAGGTCAGCATCAGTTGGGGACTTTCAGAAGAACACAGTGTACTGTACCAATTAGTGACTTCTCAGGAGGCCACAGTGACACAGTTCTTCATCCTGCTGCCAGGTGGCGCTGTGCGGCAGTAGGTACAAGGCATGAAACGTTTGCTCCTGACCTATTTAATTGTGCTGCTGACCCTGGTAACTGATTCTATTAGAAGTGTGAAAATAAACTTATTTTACAAATGTCTAAATTATCTCTATATAAGTATCCTTAAACAAGTCTTATTCTTCACTTTTGGTGAGAAGCTTCTGTGCTTAGAGAATGCATCTTAAGACTGGATAAAAGTCGCATGGTTTCCAGAACGCACTAACCTCTTTCATTATAACTGGTGCCTCATGCTTTGAATATAAATAAAGCAGTATTAAAAATAAAACTCGGGCTTCCCTGGTGGCGCAGTGGTTGAGAGTCCGCCTGCCGATGCAGGGGACGAGGGTTCGTGCCACGGCCCGGGAGGATCCCACATGCCGTGGAGCGGCTGGGCCCGTGAGCCATGGCCGCCGGGCTTGCGCGTCCGGAGCCTGTGCTCTGCGGCGGGAGGGACCACAGCGATGAGAGGCCCGCGTACCGCAAATAAATAAATAAATAAATAAAAAGTAAAACTCTTTTGTTGCCAGTAGAGTGCTTTTTACTTTGGAATAGTCAGAATAGAAGGAATTTGAAGGTGATGAATAGAGGAAGTATCATAGCATTAGTTTAACATATGGTAAGCACATACTTAAAATCATTTTTTGAAAAGAAGAACTTCCTATAGCACTTTTTTTTTTCTTTAGAGTGAGTATACTTTTTGCCCATTTCCCCCCCTCAAGGACAATTATCATCATTCTTAAAATGGTCAAATTTCTGGTTACTTTTTTTTTTAATTTTGAGTTTTTTATTTTTTTTCACTTTCAGCATGATGTAATTTGGTGCTTTTTTCTTTGTTATTATAATGACCTGACTTCAAAATCACTCTTAGATTAATTTTCAGACAGGAAGTCTCCAAAACTAGTGCAGGTGGCATACGTCAGGTCCAAAATCATTTTAAATGTTGGACTTTTACAATTGCGAATTTAAATCTCCAAATTGTGTAAATGTATAAGGTAAATGTGTTCTTCAAATATGAAACACCTTTCAGAAATATGAGTCAGTGTTAGTGTTTAGATTTTTCAAGAGATAGCATCTAAAAGTTGTGATCATTTTGCAATCTCTGGATAAAGGACAGTTTTTTTGGTTGTCAGCCTTTTCGTCTCTTCATGTTGGGCATCTAGGTACTACAGAGATTAATAAAACAGTTTAATTTTTGGATGTATCTTGATTGTACTGATATTTATGAAGCTCTATAGTTTATGAAGGAAATTCCAAAGGGGGGCATATTTAGTGGTAATTATTAAATTTTCCATGTAAAACTTATTAGGACGGTATAAAGAAATTAGAGAAGTGTAAATCCCAAATTGTGAATTAGTTTTGTAGTGTTTGCAAAGGGAAATGTTTTTGTTGAATGTTAATTGATAGGATCATATTTCTTAGGGTAGTTCTTACTGAAAATTCACACTATACCAGCAGTAAAATCAAATAGAGGTTGGACAAGAGCCGTGGCTTCAAGGAGATTTTAGTTCAGTGAATGACAGAAAATTCTAATTCAAGAGGAATGCACAGAAATAAAGGATGCTTATTGCAGTTATTGAAAACAGTATAAATATATTAGAATAGAAGAGGAGTTCAATAAAGTACTGACAAATCCCTATGATATACCAGTTAAAATATATGTTTTCAAGAATATATAATGTTATGGACATATGTTCACCATTTATAATTGGGAATAAGTGTAGAATATAACCTAATTTTATATGAAATAATTGTAAAATATGTATTTAAAATATTTTAAAGAATTTCTACCAAATATTAAAAACAATGATTTCTGGATAGTGGGATTATGAATAATTTTTTTCTCTTTCTGTACTCTGAAAAGTTTCTTTAATACTTGTACTATTTTTATAACATGAAAAAATGCATTTTACTTTAAAACAGAAACTTACATAAAGATCATATAATAGTATTAATTTAGGTTAAAAAGTATTTACATAAACAGTTTATTATCAGTATATTTTACGAAATGAATGAAAAATCAGGTTCTTTCCAATATTACTGATTATTATCTCCCCATTGCTCCCAAACCCAGGGCTAAATTTTTCATGGTGCAATATCTAACTCATTCTATTTCTTTTTTTTTAAAATTAATTAATTAATTTTTGGCTACATTGGGCCTTCGTTGTGGTGCGCGGGCTTCTCATTGCGGTGGCTTCTCTTGTTGTGGAGCATAGGCTCTAGGCACACGGGCTTCAGTAGTTGTGGTACGTGGGCTCAGTAGTTGTGGCTTGTGGGCTTTAGAGCGCAGGCTTAGTAGTTGTGGCGCATGGGCTTAGTTGCTCCGCAGCATGTGGGATCTTCCTGGACCAGGGCTGGAACCCATGTCCCCCACGTTGGTAGGCGGGTTCTTAACCACTGCGCCACCAGGGAAGCCCTAACTCATTCTAGTTTCTATAATCAGACTTTAAAAAAACTCTTTAGTTGTAATAAACTTGATTGTTTTGAAAAATAAATACCTTGTACCTAGTCTTAGATGAAAGCTTAATTTTGTCTTCATCATAAGCACTGCTTTATAATATATAGGTGAAGAAGAGAAGATAGGCATGAATAAATGTGGCTAAAGAAATCCCATTACACAGTGGCTTCTAGGGTTGGTTTTGTGACTGATTGATGTCATTTACTGAGCTCTTATTGTGTGTCAGGCATTGTGATAATAGCATTTTAAATACTTTATCTTGATTCATATAAAACACTCATGTGCTCAGTATTATTATTTCCATTTTACAGACAAGTAACTGAGGCTCAGAAAGCTAATGGTTTATCCAAAGTCACACAACTAGTTAACTGCAAAGGTGGATCTGAAATTATCTCTTTTAAATCTAAAATCTATTCTCTCCTGTCTAAATGTAAATCAATTTGTTATTTGACCATACAGACAAATTACTTTCTGGGATTCAGTTATTTTCTCATCTTTAAATTGCAGGACTTCTGCAAGATTGGAGGGGGCTCAAAGTTTTCCTGATAAAGAGCTACTTTTAATATTTCCAAAATCTTATTTTGTATTTGGGACCAAACAAGAAAGGGTCCAAGATGCTTAGGGTGGAAACAGCTTGGAAATTGAAGAGATGTACCTTGTAAATTGCTGGTAGATGGGAATTGACTGTGTCTGGGACTTCTCGGTTCTCCAAGGGACTATATAACAATAATAGTTTGTGATTCTAAATGTAAATTTTTCTGGCCAAATTATATGCTAATTAGCCTTATAATTAAAAGATATGTGTAAGGTCAGTTTTTTTTTTAAATATTTATTTATTTATTTATTTATTTATGGCTCCCTTGGGTCTTTGTTGCTGTGTGAGGGCTTTCTCTAGTTGCCGTGAGCGGGGGCTACTCTTCGTTGTGGTGCGCAGGCTTCTCATTGTGGTGGCTTCTCTTGTTGCGGAGCATGGGCTCTAGGCACACAGGCTTCAGTAGTTGTGGCACGTGGGCTCAGTATTTGTGGCTCGCGGGCTCTAGAGCGCAGGCTCAGTAGTTGTGGCTCGCGGGCTTAGGTGCTCCGCGGCATGTGGGATCTTCCCGGACCAGGGCTCGAACCGGTGTCCCCTGCCAGGCAGATTCTTAACTACTGTGCCACCAGGGAAGCCCCTGTAACGTCAGTTTTAAAGGGAGTCTATAAATAGGATATAGCAGTAGTGTGAAAGATTTTGTTGCAGCTGGGTAAGGGCAGAATGGCTTATTTGTTACAAAAAGACCAATAACAATTAAAGGAAACAGTTGTCAGGTTAGAAAACAATTCATTGCAGTGAAATACAGAAATGCAATGAAAGGAGAAATAGTAGAATCTCATGATGGGAGCATGGACTTTATATTTGAAAATATTTTGCTGAGAGCACTCTGTTACCAGATACGGATGAAGTGAGTGACCTCACAGGGCTTTTCTAATTTCTGTGATTCCATAACAGAGCCCTCTGAAGGCACCTTGCTTATGACACTTCTGGATTTACATTTTACCACCTAATGAACTGCTGAATGATTTTGGTTGGAACAGTTTCCCTGTTATTGCACGAGTCATCTCATTATTGAATGGAACAACCCCTGTGTGCTCCACAAAGCTCAAAACTGGAACTTGACTGTAATGATTTTCTAAGTTCATTCCATAATCAGTGGTGCTTCATATTCATATCCATAATTATGAAAGTTCTTGGTGATTCCACATGTGACCAATATTATATGCCATTGAAATTATGCAATTTATTTTTGTAATATACAAAAAATGACAAGAATGATATAGAAACCATAGAGTGCAGATTTCCTTTTTATTAGTACTTTCCCTCCCCCCACCTCAGTCTCAATACAGCACCCAGTTTAGGACAAAGACAAAACGAAAGTGTATATTGAATATGCATCACAGGTTCCAAAAATGAAAAGAAATTGGATTTGGATAGCACTTACTCAATAGACAGATATGATACATGGTAAGAAGGTGCACTGTCTGCCCTGTGATAGATTAAACTACTTTGTAGGAAAATTACTGTGAGCCAGTCACCACCACCACCGTGGCTAAATCTTTAATAAAATTCTCTTCCATATTCAGGAGTGAGGTATAAAGTACACAATAAGCAGAGTGAAGTAGAGTGCCATTTATCAAACAGCGTCCAGGTCTGTAATCTTCTGTTTTATCCTTTCTTTGTACTTTATTTGTCTTTATTGTTGCAAGGAGGGATATTTACCCAGAGCAGTGGGAATGAAGCCCTGATAAACTTCCTCTTTTCCCTCTTTCCCTCTCTCTTATTCCTTCTTGTCAGTCTTGTCAGTATAATTTGTTTATTTCCTTCTTGGTGGTCTTTTGCTTGTTTGGCATTCTTTTCTCTCTTCCCTTTTTCTGCCTTTCTCTGCAGTGTGCATTCAGGCTATGGGAAAGGACACCAAAACTACAGAGAAATGCAATGGAAATGCTAACAGCTACCATGAAGGACCATCCAGGATGTATTCGGTAATGACTTTGAATGACTTTTGGCAAGATACCAGTCTTAGAATGTTGTAGCCTGCCCCTGGGTGGCAGTGCACAGCCAGTCCTGATGCCAACAAAAGAATTTTCAGAGTAAAGATTTTATATGTGTGTGTTTATGTATGATATATATAGGATATATGTGTTCATGTGTGTGTATGTACACATATTTATGTGTATGATTTATGTGTGTATGATATATGTGTGTATATACTAAATAGGTATATGTGTCTACATGTGATGTGTATATATGTGTATATGTGTGTATATGATACATATGTGTGTGTATATGTATGTACATTAGTGTATATATATATGCTACGTGTTTATCCATCTTCCCTCAAAGTAACAAATTTAAAAGTGACTTTCTCTCTGAAAGACACAAACTCTCAATCTAATTTATCCCATGTTTCTTAGGTACAGTAATGATAATATTGCTAAAAATAACTTGTGTCTTTTAAAAAATCTTATGCTAATATGGTTCTGGATATCCTAACCATGTGATGATATCTGAATTGTCTTTAAAATCATGCAGCTGTGAGTACAGATGCAGTGGAAGAGTTCAAAGGATAGTGTGAGTGTGGATGGAGGTGCTTTGTGGCCCTTAGTCTGCACAATGCCAGTCTATGTGGTAGTCTTGGGGGTAAATTATTTTTAGTACTATTATAACCTTTTTTATTGTTTGAATAGCAGTTTTATGACAAAACATTTATATTCAGACTGCCTTTGTTCTTGACTGAAAGAAAGCAATCATGGAGAGTGATAAGGCAACAATGGTAATGATAACTGCATTTATAAAGACGTACAGAATTTAAATCAGTGTGCTAAAATAGACTGACAGTACTTCTCTGCCTGAACCTGGAGCAGAGATGGGCATGGCAGAGATGTCTTTGCTATTTAGGGGCAGATGACTGTGTGTGTGTGTGTGTGTGTGTGTGTGTGTGTGTGTGTGTGTTCCTTTGTCATTGTTTCTTCCTTTTAGTTAAATGTACTTGGTAAATAAATATAGGGGTAGCAATAGCAAACACAGAAATAGTCTATGTTCAGATTGACTATTATCATAATTTTGTCAGAGCATGATACAATGCAACTGCACTTCTGAATAAACTTTTCAACTCAAGTATTAGTTCTTAGAAAAATTGTGATTATTTGCTTCTATCTAACATTCATCTATTTCTCTGTCTCATGAGAATCTACCTCTCATGAAATATTGATAATTCACTCTGTAAAAGAGAGGAGTATGGGGAGGGACCCCATATCTCAAAACAAAATTCAGCAGCAAGAAGTCATTCTGTCTACTCGATACCAATGTTTTCCATACGTGTTTACAGTTTCTTCAATTTTCCTTGTTCCTAATGTTCCAACCATAAGCAAAAGCTAAGCTTCTTCTGGCCCAGTTACATTCCTTTGTTTTTTATTTTTAAATATTTTGTAGCATTAAAATAATGGATGTAACAATAAAAAGGGTTGACATTGTGCAATTGCCTTGTGCTGTACATAAAACTAAAACTATACAATGTGGGATAGAAATAGTATCTTCTCTTCACAGGGTATCCCTAAGGTCTCTTAAAATCAGCCGTACATTGCCGAAGTCTATTATTTTGTCTTCCTTTGACCCTTCTCTTCTTCAGCAAAGTTAATAACTTCTACATGAAAGGAAAAATCAATTTATTTATGTCCCACCTTGATTCAGAAAGAAATTAACATGGCTTACAAAGATACATAACATAAATTTAAAACTAAGTGAGGGAAATGAAGCCAAGGAAAAACCAGAGAAGGGAAGGACAGTACATGGAGTGTAACTGTGGCACTGAATGCACACTGTGAAGCCCTATGAACTGGCTAGATATGGGCCGCACATTTAGTCCTCAGCTTTCTAACAACCAAACAAAGATGGAAACAATTAATTCCAAGATGCCCAGAGCCAGAATCAAGAGAATAAACTGAGTCTTTAGGAGATTATTCCAGTTGCATAGTGTACCTGCAACTATTCCAGGTACCCAGGCTCGAGGGGAGTTTATCTCCTGGATCTTCACAGACAGAACATTGTATAATTCAGGGAAATATGTCCCTTAACCATAACCTATGGTCAACACACACATTAGTGTGATGAAAACTAGTTATATGCTGTGTAGCATTTTGGTAAAGCAAGTCAGTGGAAGCAATTCCAAGGTTGTTTGTTCATTCAGTAGTCATCCTGTGTGTCATTTGGCACTGTAGCAAATGGAAAATGGTTCTGAGCAAGACATATATCCCTTGTCCTCATCAAACTTAGAATCTTTCCCCGACAATTGTCACTGAAAAATTAGTTCTATATGTGTGATGAGAAGCCCTGCATGTGGTCAGTAGAAGGTTCAGGTTATGTCTGGTGGTCTAACCTAATCCAGGGATAGATTGTTACAAAGACTAAAGAAATACTGGGACTCCAAAAAATTTGGGCAGCTCTGTAAAAATGACATTTCTATGAATCCAGCTTTTAATTTGTGACAAGTAGTTGTGGGTTCAAGATTGTACTTCCTGATAAGAGTCTGAAAAGTGCTTTTATTCTGTGTTGCCAGTTTAGAGCAAAGCCATGTCTTAGGGATCGTTTGACCTCTGACTAGAAAGACAGTACAAATTGAATTTCATATTTAGCCATATTCTATTTGCTCATAAGGGGGAAAAGAGAAAGAAATGCATTTTGGCTGCTTAATTCTTCCATTTTGAGTCCCTTTTCTTTTGCAATATGCGTAGCATTTTCTCCAAGCTTTATTTTCTGAGTATGACTCACCTGCTAACCTGTGTCTTCAGAATTTTTAAACACAGTTTCTATCAACAGTCACTTTTAACAGCATGTTTCATAAAATAAATTGCTTAGAAGGCATTGCTATATACCAGGAAAATGCATGCATCTATTTGGAAAATAGCATTTTATGACATAGAGGAAATAGTTTATTTTTTCATTAATAATATAATTGGACTGTAAATGCTCCTGTTGTGTTCTGTTTAGCTTGTTATTAATAGTATTCAGCATAGTTTCAATTTAAAACTGGGAGATACAACATTTCAGGCAATCTATCTTTTCGATTCTGTGTGTCTCTAAGAATGGCCTTGTTTTTCCAGATCCATAACTAGTTCCCTTCAGATGATTTGTTTGTTCCCCTTTTGGAACTGTTTGTGAAAACAGTGGGGAGGGAGGAGAAAGATGTCTAGTAAAAGGATTATGAATCCAAATTGTGATAAAATGATGGGGGAAAAAAAAAAACCTAGCAGATTCTGGCTTCTTGGTAAGGTAGAAAGAATATCTAGACATTGGTAACCATTTTTGGATAATCAGGTACACAACTTATCAGGAAGACAATCATCATTTAGCATGAGTCCCTTTACCAGCATGGAAGGGATCTGGCAACTTCACCCAGAAAAGCAGCCCCCAAGTCTATTTTGATTAGCAGCCTTCCTTTCCTGCCTTACCTAAACACACAGGCCCTGCAGCCACATTAAGCGTCCCCCTTCTTTTTGCTATTTTCTCCTATCTTCTTTGCTCTAAAGTAATGGAATAAAGAAGTTATGTATTATATATGTGTATATAATATATATTGATTTGAGTTTAGAGAGGTTTAGAGGAGTGATGTGTGGGATAACAGCACTTATCTCCTACACACTGCCATATTAGAGGAACCAGGATTTTCTTCTTTAAAGTGGATATGTCTATAAGGAATGGGGATAGGAGATAGGCAACAGTTCCATATCTTTTCTGGATAATCCAGAAATCTCATGACCTTTAGAATATTCCTAGAAAAAGTTCTTCATGCTGCTCTCCATCTCCACCTCACCAAGTCCAACCAACCACAGCTTAAACTGTATGAGAAACACAGGGAATATGTCCGCCTTTCCTCCCTCTCAAAGAAATATAAGCCACAGAAATATTAACATTCTTTTTTCCACCTTACAGACTGATTCTGGGAGAGCCAACTAATTTGGCTCTGCTTGCCCCTTGAAAAAAAAGATACTTTTGCCTTGGGCCATTCTAGTTAATGTTTATTGTTAAATTTATGTCTTTCTTGGGGCTTAAAAACAGTGGAATAAAAGTGCATCCAAGTTTTTTTGAAAGGCATTTAGACTAGAGATGGGCATGAAGAATATTAAGCAAAAATATAAAGCTCACACTGTTGTTTTTCAACATCTATTGGATGTAGCTGCTATCAATTTTCCATGGTCCTTTGGTTTCTTAGCTTTCATAAAACTATTGTGTACAATGGGCAAATGGACTCCACAGCTACCTGAAGCTTATATCAACTCTTAAAAATGAAAAATGGCCCTACTCTATGGCATAATGTAGTTTCTTTGAACATTAGGGATTCTTGTCTAAACATGTACAATTAGTTATACTGCAGAACTAAACAGATTTTCTTCTAGTGGCAGGTTCCTTTCAGGTACATAATGACAGAAAAATAGATTTGTTCCTTCAGATCCTTTTGTTTCCTCTATAGCTCTCTTGGCAAAAGCTCTTTTGCACAATGGAATGCTTTCCTAATAGACTCCATTGAGGAAGACTTAAGTGTTAACCATATTAGGACACTGAGAAATGATAAACTTAAGTTAGGCATAAAAAAAGAAAAATCAAATGAAAAATAAAAAGAAAGGAAAAGGAACTAAGAAAGTAGTAAGGAGAGAAGGAAGAAAAAGAAGAAATTGCTCCCAATCTATTGTATGTCCAAAAAGATAAATTTCTCCAAGGACATAACATTTCAGTTTTTGAGAAGGGAGATGATCTTAGAAATATTGAAAGATTTGTCTTTCAGGTAAGAAATGCTGCCTTACCATGTGGGATTTAGTAATTTTTTATTCAAAATAAGACGTTCACAGAATAAGAAATGATTATGAACAACATTGCTCTAAGGAAGAAAAGCTGTCTATTTTTTTGAGAAGTAGCAGTAGTTGTTACTTTTTAGACATCCTTTTCTTCCTTAAAGAATATAGTTGTGAAGATGTAGTGGATAAGTTGCATGGATAAGTGTTGAGTGCAAGAATTTCTTCTTACCGCTTTTTTTTTTTTTTAAAGATGATAGAAGTTTCATTTGGTAGCCAGAAAATGCTACATTGAAAAGTTTAATCCCAATAGTTTTGCAAGATTAATTTGTCCACTGCCTGTAATTCACTGGCAACGCCAATTCTGGGTTGCTGTGTGGTAAGGATTGATAATGACAGTACTCTGCTGTGGCTCTCAAAAAAGTCACACTACTCAGCAAAGATTTTACACAGTAAACTGTTCACCTTTTTCCTAAGTAAGATGTTTAGGGAGAGGTACTAATGGTTATGAGATGATAGGTAAAATTTTGGTAATATACACTCACTGATATTTAACTCAAACAGACTTCTAATCATAGAATCTTAGAACTGGCAATATTCTTAAAGGTCATTGACTCTCACCCCTATATTGTAGGGATGAGCAAATGAAGCTTAAAGTGGAATTTCCAAGACTCCAAGTTATTGGAAGACTAAATAGTAGAAATCATGTCTTAAATATTAAACTTTGCTCCCTTTTCTTTCTGGGTTTTGGGCTCTTTAGTGATATGTTCCCCTCTCGCCCCACTTATATATTATTTTATTGGGTTTAGGTTGAGTAAATACACAAAGGTCATAATTCCCTTATACACGAAATTATTCTCTGACCACTTCTATGATTAACTTTTTGAGTATTTGTCTAATGTATAATGTTTTCTCAGGAGGCAATTCCTAAAAATGAACTTTTGTTTATTTTTGCATATTTAAGGTTACAGAATTGTAGAGATGAAAATGAATCTCTAATATATCACTCAGTTCAACTCTCTTATTTTATAAATGAGGAATCTGAGGCCCAGAGAGATTTCATCTCTTGAACCAGGTTCACAGCCAGCTAATGACCGAGTGGAGACTAAAATGCCAGGTCTCAGAACTCAGTCCATTGCCCCTTCTGCATTACATTCATTCCACTACTTACATTTTATAAAAAAATAATTATGAAATATTTCAAACATGAAGAAAAATATGAAGAAGAGAGAAAAGAGAATAATATAACTAATACCCATTAATCCTACATTATGGGTCTTTAAAATCATAATGTTTTGCTTTATTTGCTTCAGACTATTTTGTCTCTTCACTTTAAAGAGTAAAGCAGATACGATTTAGCCCTCTGTATATCCCTCCCCCTCTCTCCTCCTTCTAGTTTTCTTTTTACCTGCAATTTTACAACTTTTGTTCAGAAAAATTTCAAACATGGAAAAGTTGAAAGAATCTTATGGTGATCACCATATAACTGCCATCTAGATGCGACTATTGACATTTTACTATCACTTTATCCGACATATATCCATCTAGCTATTCCTACATTCTTCATTTTTTTTGATCCTTTCAAATGAAGGTACAGACATCAGTACATTTTCCCCTAAACACCTACCATGCATATCATTAACTAGTGTACAATACTTGTTTACATTTTTTCTTTTGGTGTAAAATTTACATAGAATGAAAAGCGCAATTCTTAAGTGTACTTTCATTGTGTTTTGACAATTGCATCTATCTGTGTAACCAACCATCCCCATGGTTATGCTTTAGAACACTATCATCACCCTGGAAAATTCCCTCATGTCCTTTCTCAGTCAGTCTCTGCCCCAAGCAACTTTGAAAAAGATACCATTCTGATATTTTCCACCACAGATTAGTTTTACCTGTTCTAGAATGGAATATAAATGGAGTCACACAGTATGTCCTGTTTTGTGTAAAACTTTTTACTCAGCATAATGTTTTTGGGATGTATCCATACCGTTGGGTATATCAATAGTAGTCCTTGTTTATTGCCAAGTAGTATTCCATTGTATGGATGAATCTTGGTTTGTTTATACACTCCCCTTTTTACAGAATATAGGCTTTCTATTTTGTGTCTATTATAAATAAAGCTGCTATGGTGGCCACTCCAGCCTTGTTGTACTTACTGTTTCAATGATATATCTTTTGTTATCCATTTAATTTTAAGCTATCAGTGTCTTAATATCTAAAATACATCTCATATAGAAAGCATAGACTTGTGTCTTGCTTTTAAACAAATCCATCCTGACAATCTCTGCTGTCTAATTGGAATTATTAATCTTATTAATTAATTAATTAATCTCATTAATCTAATCTAATTAATTAATTAATTAATTAATAAGATTAATAATAATCTTATTAATAAGATTAATAATAAGATTAATTAATTAATCTTATTAATCTTTAATATAATTCATCATGTCTTTGGATTTAGGTTGTTAAAAAATTTGGATTTAGGTTGTTAAAAAATTTGTTTTCTGTTTCTCCTCTGATTTTCATTCCTCTGTTCCTCTCTTGCTGTCTTATTTTGGACTCTAGAAATGTTTTTAGAATTCCATTTGTATATGTGTGTATATACACACACACACATATATATTTTTAATGGTACTATAGGGATTACAATGTACATCATTAATTTTTCACAGTTTAATTAGGTTTATACTGTATTACTTTAAGTAAAATGTAGAAATTTTGCAACTGTGTAAACTCATTTACTACTTTCCATTTTATATGTATACGTAAAATGTGTGTAATTGTTTTGCCTTATACTATTCACTTTCTAAAGCAGGAAAAATTTGATGCAAATCATTTTTGAAAACTCAATTTTGTTTAAAGAAAGTGGAGACTAAGAAGACATGGGCGAAATGATATAAATAAAATAAAAATTAAAACTATGAAGTAGCATAAAATTTTTAAACCTATAATAATAAAAAGATAAGAAAATATTTAGTCAAAAATTGTGGAAAAATTATGAATGAAATCAGAGACAAAAACATTTTTAAGTTTATAAGCTTAATTCTAATATGTTTTAAAAATGCAAAAGATACATGACAGAATCTTTTTTGACTAACTGATTTGTTGAAAAGATAATCAGATAGCAAAAGAATGTTTTCAGAATCTGCATCAAGCTTCTTGTTTTCTAGCAAGGACTGAAACCAGGAGGAAAATCAAGCTAGCTATGCAGTTATTTGGCCAATGGTTTTGTAGCTTTGTAGTCAGACAGGAGCACAGAAAGGTCTTTGTCCTTTGGGAACTCTGAGACTGATGATGGCTATTCTATGACCAGCTCAGTTAGTAAAACTAAAATTAACTGGGCAGTAGTACTTTAGTTATGTTGGTAGGGAAACAGCAGTGGGTTCAGCCACTTTATTCAACTCTTCTTGTGAAGTCAGAAGTTGACTGGCCTTGTGTGGAAAAATCAATAAGGCATTTATAAACCTTCATGAAAGAAAAGATTTTTGAAAGGAGAATATGTTGGTTACATGGAGAGATGACCCTGTGTGAAGGTGGGAAGGGTTGGAGTAAGCGGATTAAGCAGCAGTGACTACAGGGAACACACGCCAGTATTTTTGATTTATGTTAGCGTTCATGTAGTGAGCACTATCTTGAGAATAGCAGTGCTTTAAAAACCCTATTGACAAAGCCCTGCACACACATGGTGGCGTCGGGAAGTTGCTGGATTGTACTGTGCTGAAGGATTCTGTTTGGGGGTAGCTGGTGATCCTTTTTTCTTAAGGGGTGCCTGGTCTAGTCTTTATAGTTTGGGTGGATTGTATTTTGGTTCAAACTTTCTGCTCACACATAAGGTGATCAGTGACTTTTTCTGTTTAAAATTACTACTCAGCCAAATTCATTGATGTCTAAGTTCTAGATTTTGAGTGTTTAGCCCTCTTCCTCTCTCCTTCCTCACTGCTCTCACTTCCACATGATTATTTAGGGTGAGTATATTTGTCATGAACATATTAGGTTATCAAAAATATGACAAGACTCATTTTAACTTTGTTTAAAATTTGGTTAATATTTTAACTAATCTGCATTTGTACAACACTTTTATACCCTGAAAATATGATTTTCTTAATCCCAATGAAATAAATTATTATTGGCTTCAGAAATATGATACAGTATAAAGGAACATAGGTGTACAGCTCTTTCATGAACGCATGCCGTTCTACTGAAGAATGTTTAGAATTATAGGAATTGAGTATATTTTCTCAAAGTACAAACATGTTGGTATGAGACACTGTGCAAGTGGATGGGCCTTTAGGCTAAATCTGCCCCTCAAAGCTTTCTTGTTGTATCTTAAATGATTTTCACTGCCAAAGCTGCTTTTTAATTTGTAAATGTGAAATGGGCTGGATCAAAGTCTTAGAAGATTCAAGGAATCTAATCCAATTTGATGTAGAACAAAACACAATTTAAAATCTAAATAATGCCCAAACTTAAGAAGAAGCTGCTTTCTGATGTACTTTCTTTTCTAATCATCACAAAGTGAGACTCCTGCTGTAATTCTCTGTTCCCAAGATAGGCATCTCTTCTATGCATCTCTTTGGCAACCTTAAAAAAATTACCCTTACACTGGTTCATTTGATTTAGTGGCCTGGAAATTTGAAAATGAGGTTGTCTGTTAAAAGTGATCCCATGCAGTGTCTTTGGCAGCATGGGGTGTTCTGGAGCAGGGAGCAACAATGGCAGGAAGCCCCCTCAAAGAGCAGTGGTGCTGACATGATTGGGCAGAGCAGCAAAGGCTGATTTCCTTTCACTGAAGCTCTCCTGCCCCAGGCGTCTCCCTCTGACTGTCACCCCATTAATGCACAGCAATTGCTAGGCAGTCTTCAAGTCATCACCTTCTGAAAAACAACAGATGGGTTAACTGGATTGAGGTCACTCAGTGAGTCAGGAGCAGAGCTGGGGTTTAGTCCTCAGTCTCTTCATACCCAACCTGGTACACTACCAAATATATAGGCTGTGGCTCCATCAGCATTTCTAATGTTTGGGGAACAAGCTCATTAAAACAGCTCTAAACTGGTTAAATAAGGTTTATAACCTGTTTCTTTCCCTTTCCTCCTTCCTTTCCTTCTTTCCTCCCTCCTTCCCTTTCTCCTTTCCTCTCTCCCTTTTTAAATTTCTTTTTAAAAAGAGCCTGAATTTATCATGTACCACTTACTGTTCAAATGTGCAAGGATCCGCCTTAATTATACTGCGTACCTCTCTGTGTAGCCTCCTTATTATGATAATCTTCCCACATCTCATCACATTTTATGTAAAATCTGAAATTAAAATGTTACAAGGTTTACCCTGAGTTTTAGGCAAGGAGAAAAAAATTTTTTTTCTTAAATGACTATTCTGATTCCATATGAGTTGCCACATATAAATAGCAGCTACTCGTTGATTATTTGTGGGGGAGAAGGGAAATCACATTTAATTGATATTTGCACACAAGAAACGAAGTTACCGTATGTGACAAGTTCAAGCTATAGAATTTACAACCAAGGTTTTACCCAAAGGCTCTTGAAAGATAGCAGAGTTAGCCACAGCGTTTAAATACCTCCTTCTGACCAATTGCCAAAATGAATCAAGGGCATGGGGGGGGCAGGGGCAGAGAGAGAGAGAGAGAGAGAGAGAGAGAGAGAGAGAGTTAGCCACAGAGTTTAAATACCTCCTTCTGACCAATTGCCAAAATGAATCAAGGGCATGGGGGGGGCAGGGGCAGAGAGAGAGAGAGAGAGAGAGAGAGAGAGAGAGAGAGTTAGCCACAGAGTTTAAATACCTCCTTCTGACCAATTGCCAAAATGAATCAAGGGCATGGGGGGGGCAGGGGCAGAGAGAGAGAGAGAGAGAGAGAGAGAGAGAGAGAGAGAAAGAAAAAGAAAATAATTTTATAAACAATTTGGAAAGATGGATAATGGACTTGATTGTGAATGACAGCCTTTCAAAACAGCGGTTTTTGTCTTTTTTTAAAAAAATTGTGTTTCTGGATCTGGACTTGATAACGTTTAGCAACGTTACAAGCGTTCTCCCCAGAAACATGCATATGTGCTCATTATATACAATTTTTAATACAATTTTAGGTAGTTCTTGAACTCCCTTAAAGCTCATTCAAAACCATAGGTTAAGAACTCTTATACTTAATAAGAACACTTAGAAAAAAATCTAGAATAAAAATTTAAAAATGAAGTATTTTTAAATAATAT
This sequence comes from Aethalodelphis obliquidens, assembly GCF_003676395.1. Classification (NCBI taxonomy): domain Eukaryota; kingdom Metazoa; phylum Chordata; class Mammalia; order Artiodactyla; family Delphinidae; genus Aethalodelphis; species Aethalodelphis obliquidens. The sequence continues at coordinate 59,383,886 of NW_020837947.1, read as the reverse complement.
TGAACTTAAACCAAGGATTTTTAGCTAGACCATAGACCTCTGACTCACTTTCTCATATATCACCTTACTAGTCATTAAAGCTACCAACTCTCACTTTTGAATCCCCAATCCTCTTATGCTGTTGCTTTGTACAACAGTGCTCTTAATTAATTAGTATCATCATAGAATTAAGCAGTGAAAGGAATTGTGAGAAATCATTTTGAGTTTATAATGTAACCCTTGGCCGTTAGATTAGGACAAATTTAAATCATTCTAAAAAATGAAATTACTATTAAAAATTTCCAAAGAAAATTCTACACCTATACTCAATAGTGTCAATAGTTGGGCTTCCCTGGTGGCACAGTGGTTGAGAGTCCGCCTGCCGATGCAGGGGACACGGGTTCGTGCCCCGGTCCAGGAAGATCCCACATGCCGCGGAGCAGCTGGGTCCGTGAGCCATGGCCGCTGAGCCTGCGCGTCTGGAGCCTGTGCTCCGCAACGGGAGAGGCCACAACAGTGAGAGGCCCACATACCGCAAAAAAAAAAAAAAAAAAAATGTCAATACATAATACTTTCCTGTAAGATAAAGAAATTTTTCTTTATATCTGACCTAAATTCTTCATACTTCAGATTAGTTATTTTCTTATCATCACTGGGAATTGAACACAGGTGGTCAACAACTTCTGTGTAATACTGCTCAGAGAGGCACCTTATTTTTTTAATCAGCTAAAATATGTAGATAATAGGTTGTTTTGATTGTATATTTAGTCTTGATCAGTTCCTGAAAGATTTTGCTGTGATTTAAACTCTTTGAATTTCAGCTTATGAACCAGAGTTTCTTTGGAACAAGCAAAACATGTTAAAATAGCAATTACTCTCGTAATTGCAAATAGCTGAAAGCTCCTGGATTTTTGATGCTTTTATTCTAGGTTTGATTTTCAATGTTTTTGATTGCTTCCCTCAAATTTCTTTGCATTTTCTTGTAGTTTTGTTTTTTTAAACCATGTTGATAGTTTTAAGCTCATCAGGAAAAAAAATGGAAAAGTCAGTTGGCGGATGAAATAGGAAGGAAGCAAAAGAGATTTTCCAATCTCTTAAGATGCCGTATCCTTTTGAAAGAACTCCGTTCAGATAAGAGTATTTTCCTGATCACTTTATATTTATTTTCAATTAATATGTTAATTAAACTTGCTTGTGGATTCTTCCAGACTCAACCTCAGTTATAGTTAAAGGAGCTGAGCTTTCACCAATGAAAGGAATCAATTTGGTTTTTGCTCCCCACCCTACCTCTTTCCTCTCTAAAAATGGCTGAAAGAAGTTTTTCATATTTGATATTCTTGTTACTAAGCCACTGATCCTATCAAGTGTTCAAATACAAAATATTCCTCAGTGGAAACTGTGTTCTCAGTGTGTCCGAAGGTTATTCAGGATGGCATATGCTCTGTTCAAAGGGTTTCTCTCCATCCTTTTCTGTTTCCTAATCATGACCTTATATATTTGAATTCATGTCCTTAAGTACAACTCCTTTTCCTTGAGACAGTGTGGTTGTTTTTTTGTTTGTTTGTTTTGTTTTGTTTTTTTGCGTTACGCGGGCCTCTCACTGTTGTGGCCTCTCCCGTTGCGGAGCACAGGCTCCGGACGCGCAGGCTCAGCGGCCATGGCTCACGGGCCCAGCCGCTCCGCGGCATGAGGGATCCTCCCGGACCGGGGCACGAACCCGCGTCCCCTGCATCGGCAGGCGGACTCTCAACCACTGCGCCACCAGGGAAGCCCGACAGTGTGTTTTTAATTCAAGGAGATTTTAAAATTGCTTTAGCAAGATCTTAATTAAAAAGGGAATTCTCTAAATCATTTCTGTGCATTTCTCTTCTCATAATTTATTTTAACATTTCTTTTTTGTTGTTGTTTGTTTTTTTTATTTTAACACTTCATAGGCAGTGATGACACAAGACCACAGTCTCACAAACACACATGATACACATAATGCAACAGTATTAGAAATCAATAGTGTGTGTTTTATTGTATACTCTACCTGAAATATACAATAGGGTGACTTACATAAATCATTTATTCCCAGTCATGATTGATGACCTCATAACTCACGAGTGACGGGGCAAAGCAGAGCCCCAAATGAGTTATGAAATGCCATCAATAACAAGTGGAAACAAATGATTTATCCAGTGTCACAGCCCGTTGTATGTTCAGTTTATGCAACAACATTTAATGATAGAAACACCCAAAATGGGTGCATCTTGTATTTTATCTGTCATGTATGCATATACCCTTCCTATACTATTTTAACTAGGTTAGTGCTTATTGGCCATTAAGAAAATGATCAAGGTTGAAATTGGAATGTGGATTGATAGAGAAGATATGATATTTATATATATAAATCTTTTTGGAATCTCTTTCCTCTTGACTAGGTTTTTCCCCTTATTTTCTTTTTAAAAATATATATCCCTTTTCTAGCAAGGAAAACATTGAAAACAATCTGCAGCTATGAATTCAACTTATTTCTCTTTCAGTTGACATTCTCGGAGAGAAAAAAAGTTAGCATGAATTTTAAAAGTTAAAGGATGTTATATGATTTTAACACTAATTTTTTCCCATGTGATTTTTTTCTGAGTATACAGTTTAGAAGTTTCATATTCCCATATTCAAATGTAGTAAGAATCTGTCTGTTAAACTATTTTTATTTTGTAAACTTATCCTACGCATCCTATGTATATTTGGAAATCCTGCATGTTTCATATAGAAATCTATTGCAACGTTAAAGAGCATTTATATTTTCATTGCAAATTTAGAGATTTGTTTCACTGAGGTTAGAGATATTAGTGGTTGCCAGAAGACTATATTTAAGGCTAATTTTATGAGGTTCCCATTCCAGACTCAAAAATGACATTAACTTTTAGGAAAAAGTGACATTTAAAGAGAGTGTTAGGTTTGTTCTTTTGAACTGAATTAAAAATCTGTGTCTTATGGCACTCTCCTTCAATACTTATTATTCTGATACACTAAGAACTCCCAAATCTTGTTAGATAGAACATTATCAAGTGAATTGAATGAACCATAATATGGGTAGTGTGCTGTGCTGTTTACTGTGCAAAGTTCAGCAAATCTAGCTTCTACTTGAAATGAACAATTAGACAAAAGGTAAAGAGGCAATTAGGCATAAAGATATCTTCGTGGGTCTTAGCAGTTACAGAAAATGCATACAGTTTGAGGCCATTTTATGAAAGCAAATGTGTGTCAAACTCTATAACTCCCTTTCGATTCCTTTGGAATATATATCTAAAATATAATATTACAAATCTGCCTACTTTTTCAAATATCCACTGTCATCATTTAGTCTAAGCAAATATCTTTTCTCCCCTGAACCATCTACAATGGACACTTCCAAACTTGATTCTGCATTTCTTCTTGTCTCCTATCAACATATTTTGCATATATGTAGTAGCCCTGAGTGAGCTTCTGAAAAGTGAGCATTCCCTGCTATAGCTCTTCAGTGTCTATGAAGTACATTTAGAATAAATCTAAAGCCCTCTATCTGGATTTCTAGCTAGTTCCTGTATAACCTGGTTCCTGTATAACTCTCTAGCCTCATCCTGATCCACTTTCCCTTTCACTTTAGTCACATATCCTTTTTTTCATTTCCACAAAGGGTCTGGCTGTGCTTCTGCTTTGGGGTCTTTTCCTGTTCTATTTCTTCTGATTGGAATTTGTCCCTCTGCCTAGCTATTGCCTGTTCATTATTCAGGTGTCTCCTGAATTCAGGTGTCTCCTTCTCTGTCTTTCTCAGAGAAGTCTTCCCTGAATCTTCATCTAAATTAGGCCCCCATTATAGTCTGTCATTCTGCTTTTCCTTCACAATGACTATCACAATTTTAATTATATATTTATCTCTGTGATTATTTGTTCAATACATGTCCCCCTATGTAGGCTTTCAGCTCTATAAAGGAGGGCATGTATGTCTTATTCATTGCTTCTTCACAGTGTCTAGCCCAGTGCCTGGCACCTAATAAACCCTTAATAAACATTTTTTAAAAGAAGTTAAGGTTGAAAATGACACAGTAGAAAAAGTTACTAACTTCTTTTGAGTAATTTCTCATTCATTGATCACCTACCACATGAAGTCTGTAAAACCTAGTAGTGTAGAGATTTACTAAAGGATTTTTACCCTTGGAAAACGGATACAACATATGACCACCCAAAACCAGTTCAAGTATTTATTGAATATATATGAGTAGAGGAGAGGCAGAGCTAATCCTGGAAGCTTACTTGATATTGGTGAGTTTGAGCCTTAATTTAAAAATGTGAGGAAAAGAGTAGTGAGAGGGAACAGAATGAACATTGTTATTTCCTGTGTTGGACCATGCATACAATTATGAAGGCACAAATTACGAGAAAGTTTATACTTTGCTATGGACTGAATTGTGTGTTTTTAAAATTCATATGTTGGAGTCTTACGCCCCAATGTGGTGATATTTGGAGATGGGGGCCTTTGAGAGATGATTAGGTTTAGACGAAGTCATCGGAGTGGTGTCCTCATGATGGGATTGCTATTAAAAGAAGGGACTACAGAGAGCTTGCTCTCTCTCTCTCTCCACACTCATACAGCGAGAAAGGGCCATGTGAACACACACCAAGAAAGTAGCTGTCTACAAGTCAGGAAGAGAACACTCATTAGAGCGCAACCATGCTGGCACCCTGATCTCACACTTCCAGCCTTTAGAACTGTGAGAAAATACATTTCTGTTGCTTAAGGAATACCCAGTCTAGGTATTTTGTTATGAGGCCAAACTGGCTAAGACACATGTCTTACCTGAGGATCTGCTTTTCTGGAACATTTATTGAACTGAAAAATCTAAAACTAAAATGCAGCTGAGAGGCTATAAAAATGAGAGTGATTACTTATCAGCAGTGTACCTTAGTAGAACTCTTCAATGGCATGAGCATAAGACGATGGTATAGATACCTCCTAGAGATTTTACTTGCTATATACTGAAAGTGGTTGATACTAATAATTATGATGCAATCTTAGACTCTATCAATAGGAGTATACTACTTGAAATCAAGGAGATAAAATGCCTTTATTTGAACCAGGTAGCCTTCAACTAGAGTTATGACTTTGTTCAGGGAAACATATTAATAATCCAGAGCATTGATTTGTATCAGAATTTAGTGGGAGAAAATTAAAAATTTTAATTGCCAAGTCTACCCCAGAATTATTGGATCATGATATATGTGGGTGGGACCTAGAATTTGTGTCTAAGAAAACAAACTCTGAGACTTAGGGAAACATTGAACCATAGCGTATTCAAGAACACTTGGGATGGTAAGAAGGCACAAAATTCTATCTTAGCAGTAAGGTTTAAAGGTTTTGGAGATGTTTGGTCTGGAAAGGATAAAACATTATAGTTGTTCAATATTTGAAATCTCCAAGGATATAAGAATAATATGACTTGATGTCTGTCATTCAGAGGGCAAAACTTGGATCAATGTGTAGAAAATTCAGGTAGTGTGATTTAGCCTCAACATGAAGCTTTAGTAATTTCTAGTGTTGTTCAAAGAATGAGTTACATGGGTAATTGCTGAGATCTCTCTTACTGGAGATATTTAAATAAAAGCTGGGTAACCTCTAAGGGAAGGGCATGTGTAAAACTTCCCAATACATTCTTCCTTCCCAAAGGTAGAAGTAGTAGAGTAGATATCAGAGTTTGCAGTCATGTGAATGACAGAATATATTTTTAAAAAACATCTCCTCTGTATCTAGCATATATGACATAATTAAATACATGCATGTTCTACCTCTCTTGGTCCTAAAAATTTCTACAATTTATTACTCCTTTGTTTCAAGGGTTTGAAGGTCTCTGATCAAATGAGGATGTCTTGTGGGAAGGTAACAGTGTAAGCGATTTTTATTTGCCATCTTCAGTGGAGATTGCTGAGGGAATATTATACAGAAAAATTAATTTGTGAAGGTAGTGAATGGAAATGGATGAATAAAGAACATGAGCTCTGTCCAACCAGTGAAGGTCTGCGAAAATGGGGTTCCAACTTTCTAGAGGGTGGGGAGTTGGATTAGGGCACTGAACACCTCAGAGAAGTATCTTGTGGGAAAGGGATAAAAAAAACACTCAAAGCCAAATTCCTAGGCCTCATTATCTTGCTTAGAGCAATTTCTGATCCTTGCTTTATTCATACTCAGTTATTAGGGAACCCTTTTTCTTTTACATGTCTCTTGCCCAAACCTCTGATTGGAATTTTTCTAATTCTGTTACATTTCATAATACAATCCTGTTGGTGATGGAATTAGGTGATTCCCTTTTAGATTAGATCGGGAATTACTGGTGTCCCCACCTGCAACAGGATGTTTGTGGAACAGCATCTAAATCTGGGTTTCCCAGGTACCACCCATTGAGCCTGTCATATATTATAGGAGTTTGAGATTGGGTAGCTGTCCCTGGGATGCAGCAATTTGTGGTAACTGTCTCTTTCTTGTGGTTGGGCAACTTTTCATGATGGCAGCATGTCAGAGAAAAGAGTATTCTTTCTTTCCAGGTGCAGAGAGACACCTGAATCCCAAGCCTATGTACAAAGTTGCTAGTCAAAGCAAAGAACTGCCATTCTTTGTTTTCATCTCTATACTGGCCATCCGGGCTGCCCAGGTGTAATCTTTGTCCTTTAAAGTCATACCTTAGCTTTAATTTTGCTCTGATTTCACCCAAATACGGATGTTTGGAGGATGAGAGGAAAAAGAAAAAGAAAATACAATTAAATGCTCCATGTTATCTTGTATGTGGCTCTGGGGACTTCTTTTTGTACATTAAAATGAAGTAGTGATTTATTTATTTATGATTGATTTCTTGCCTGATTCTAACTTGTAATTAAGATAAATTACAAAAATAATACAACAAAAACTAAAAATTGGGACCAGGTGAAATATAAATCACATGGAATAATGATTCAAAATCCTGGTCATAAACCAGAATCATCTTTTGTTTTCTTTTTATTAAAGAAAGGTATGGCTAAACCCTACCCCAGATCTTTTACTAGAATCTTTGGAATCTGAGCCAGGGTCATGTGTAGTTTTAGAAAGTAGATTTGATGCATAGCCAGAATTGAGAACAGATTTCTTAGGTCAGGTATTCAGCTAGGTGGTTCTATCTCAGGGTCTCTCATGCAGCCGGGAAATCAGCAGTCTGCTTCCATGATGGCTCACTCACATGGCTGTTGGCAGGAGGCCTTGGTTCCTTGTCACTTGAGCCTCACCATAGGCTGTTTGAGTTTTCTTGTAACATGGGGGCTGGCTCCCTCAGAACACATGATACAAGAGAAGGAAGAAGGCAGGAGCCACAATGTCTTTTGTAACCTAGTCTTGGAAGTGACGTTCTACTGGTCAAACAGACTAACCCTGATACAATATGGGAGGATGTTGTACAAGGCTGTGAATATAAGGAGGCAGAGGTAATTGGGGACCGCCTTGAAGGGTGGTTACCACACCTACCATGACTCAGCTGTCACTCCATGAATCAGGGAACAATTATTGGGATTTTGCCAGCTGTCAAGAATGTCTATTCCTACTGTCTACTCAGGAACTGGAAAATAACTACAGAGTGAGTTTGCAGACATACTGAACTGAATGACAGGTGGACTTGAGCGAAAACTTCATTTATCACATGACTACCATGAGCCTCTACTCTGATTAGTGGATCACAGTGAGTCCCCCAAGAATTAATTTTAGCTCAGAGCCCATGTTGAAAATCTTCAAAAGGTCTGAGTATTTCTCTTTGCTCAATGTATGGTCACTGTAGTAAATGGCTGCTGTTACTTTGGGGAAAACTGGGAGGTGATACATTGTAGGTTCTTCCACATCAGTACCTGGCCTTCTAAGTGAGAGTTTGTGGTTTTCTATTAGGGTGACTCAAGTCAGGCCTTTGTTCACCATACCTAGAGGTTTTCATTTTACAGATCAAGTAACTGTTCATTTATTTTAGTTATAAGGACCCTGTGGTTAATTAGTTATTGTCAAAGTTCATTCTGATGGTCCCTCTAGCTCTCCTACCTATTATGGTAACTGTATTCTCCTTGCCTCTTGTAGTTAATTCTCTGCCACCCTCGGATCTTATTATATCCACTGAAACTAAAGGACTCAATGGCAACATGTTCCACCTCCTCTCTGCCTTCAGAGGACAGTTATGACAGTTTTTTCTGAGGATATTGGTGTTTCTTTGACAATTCATTTGTAAATATCTTTGTGAAGTAGTGTGCTTTGGCCTGGGAGAAACTGGAAGTAGTCACATGTGATACATTCCTTCCAACTTAAAAAATAAAATTCTTGCATTCCCCCTTCCATCTACCAAGACTTTTCCAGCATCTCCATCAAATTATTTTAGGTCACGAATGAGTTTAGATTTCAGATAAATAACTGATGGCAGTTTGGCATTTGACTTAGGTCTGGAAGAAAATAGGGTGTGGCATGGGCAATACTGCCATCCCTTTACAAGTTAGCAGGCTCAAGTGAGGTCAGTACCAGTTCTTCATGCAAGGTGGAACCCTATTGACTCAATAGGTTAGTAGGATTTGGGGATTGCTGTGTAATCAATGGTACTCGAAAGATCCTAATTGTCACCTTTCTCAATTGTTACCAAATTCTCAAGGTTCCACTCTTTCCTAAGCAAGTTTCTGATTGTCACATAAGAAATATAAGACTTTGTTGTAATTTAGCAACTAAAGAATCTTCTTTTGATTTTTAGCTAGTCAATCCTGTGACAGTAGAAATAAGAGATTTTTTTAAGGTAGACAGGGAACTCCCTGTTTTCTGCTTATGGCTTAAACAAAGACTTTATGTTAGAGTCTGCTATTTTTCTTGTTATAAGTCTTCCATGCAGTTATAAGCAACTGATCTACCTGACCATCCTTGCATTCTCATGCTCATCATACTCTGTTTCAGAAACTGCTACTTATTTTATTACAGTTGTACCTTTGATAGGTACTTCATTCCAAGTGATCATAGGTGGTAACTGAAGTATCTGTTTTACTACTGGATACCATGATTTACTAATATTCAATCCTTTTTTGGCAGGCAGGTTCTTACTTCTTTTAAGCAACTCAGATGTTTATCTTTGAGTGTTTTATCTACAATTACTTCTGATAGCTATCTGTATTAGTCAAGGATCAGTTGCTCATATCAGAAACCACTTTAGCTATTTTAAGCAAAAAGAAATTAAATATAAGGTATTAGGTGCTTAAAAATGTTGGAATTCTGGGAGGATTTAAACTAGGCCGGGCCTCTAGGGAGACTCCCAGAATGATGTTGCAGAACAGTTCTGCCAAAGAAATTGCAAACTCAGCTAACTCAGCCTTTCCTCAGGAGGTTGGGAAATCAAGTATTTATCACCAGAACTGTAAACTCCAGAGCCACATTACAGCTACTAGATCTGACCCAGAAAAATTTGTTGCCTTGTGCATTAAGCCTATGTTCCACTTAAATAAGTACTGAATTCAAGTGTCATACATCTAATTGGTAAAACCTAAACTGCATCTGGAATTCTAGATTTGAGGGAATGCAGAAAATGAGAGCTCTCTAGCCTTTATAATACAAAATTGATTTAAAGTATTTATCATAGTTCTTGGAAATTCATGGTAAAATATCGAAGAATGTAAGTTATTTTTTTATTACCGAGAAAGTATATCATATGTTATCTGAGTGCACTGTACTGTTTAGGGTAGACTTTCATTTTGTGTTCTCCTTATTCATGGTCCTCTTGGCAGAGAATGATTGTTATGCACATGGACTTTATTACCAATTGCCCTGTTAGTAGGTGTCTTGAGATTTTTGCACGTAGTGTACTCACCATACTGAAACTCTCATGTAGCTTCCAATGGTGAATAGTTGAACAAGAATTTGAGTGCTTATTTCATGGGTTCTTATAACAAATTGAACAATTCTTGTGCCTCATCCATTTGTTAAACCTATATTAGTATTCTGAAGATAATTTGAAGACTGGAAAAATATAGTGAATAAGAAAAATGCATTGTGCTTTGAAGTCTCCAGAAGAGGATGCTTATAATATATTCAGAGTATCCTTAGTTTGATATTTGTCTCCGGTCAGTCACAACTTTGTAATTCTTGCTTGGTCTCATAAAGATTGCCTTGTTTATTATTAACATATATGAAAGAATAAACAGTGACAGGATTCAGAGATACTTAGGTAAGTAATAATGAAAGTTCATATATTGATTGTAAACGCTAAATCCAAACCATAATTCTTATATAGTGGACTACATATTGACAAAACTGTACAGATGTGAAAGACAAAGTAGTTCTAAAAATGTTGACATTTCATAGAAAGTTAGGGCTGGAAGGGATCTTAAAGATCATCTAGTTTAACCTTCTCATTTTATACCTGGGGAGACTGAGAAACAGAGCTGTAGATAATAGTACAGAGTCATAAAGTTGGTTAATTTTCAGGCCCCAAATACAAATCAGTCTGCTTTGAAGTTCAGTCCAGTCCAGGGCTCTAGCTACTATAAAATACCTTTTCCTTTTAATATTCTTAGTATTCATTACCTAGCTACTCTTGATCCGTGTTTCTTTCAAAGTACAAAGGAAATCAAAATGTTTAAATTAGTTTCAGTGTTAAAATCCATTCATGTAGTAAAACATTTCTGATCTTTTTTTCTGCTTTTTAAATGAAGATTTTGAAGACGGCTTGCAAATGTTGTTTGCAGAACAGTTTGCTCTCCAGTAGTGATATATCATCACTTTCTTTTCTAGAGAAGTTTTCTTTATTGCCCAACAACTGGTTTTCATATTCAGTGGAGTGGAGCAGCGGTGGCATCCGGTGATTAATTAGTTCAAAAAGTGTTAGTTCCCCAAGGGTAGCCTGTTAGATACTTTCCAGGTCATTTTAAAAAGAAATCTATTGCTCAAGTTTACAGGTGGTGGCACACTGAATTTAGATTCACTATAAGGCACACAATGAATTTGCCACTTCTGCAAGTCTCATTGCTAACCCTCTGTTACAGTAATCCTGAGCAACAATCCAAGTTTATGTTTGACAACAGAGATATGAGCACTTGCCTCTTTGATTCTATATTACATTAAATATTCTTGGCACTTTCTTTTTAGATTCTTGTTATAGCCTGCACCATTTGGTCTTAAAATGGTTTAGCTTAACGTCCCTGGGGAATTAATTTCTTCTGAATCCTGAATAATTTTGTTAAATTAATTGGGTGAAATCTGTAAATGGTTGGCATTAGTCCTGTGTAGGACTGTGGACATCAGTAGATCAAGTCACCTTTCAATTTAATCCCTGAAGTTGTTCTCAACAGTGTTGGTATTGGATTATATAATAAAGTGTACATTGTCCTTTAAAATATTATTATGCTGTTTTTCATCTTTGAAAGTTACTACTTGATCTTGGTACTGAAATGGTAGCTTAAACACATCCAGAGAAGCTAAGAGATTCTTGGCAGAAACGCTGATAGGGAACGTTTTATGTGAATGTAGTCAGAGCCTAGGTGAAGGTATTATCTGATACAATTCATAACATATTTGGCCTTTTCTAGGTTTTAGAGCCATTAAAACCTGAGGGCAAAATTTTGCTTGCCTCGATATAGGAGGAGCAAATCTTGGGCCTCATTTTTTTTTTTTTTTAATTTTTTTAAACATCTTTATTGGGGTATAATTGCTTTACAATGGTGTGTTAGTTTCTGCTTTATAACAAAGTGAATCAGTTATACATATACATATGTTCCCATATGTCTTCCCTCTTGCGTGTCCCTCCCTCCCACCCCTCCAGGCTGTCACAAAGCACCGAGCCAATATCCCTGTGCCATGCGGCTGCTTCCCACTGGCTATCTACCTTACTACGTTTGTTAGTGTGTATATGTCCATGACTCTCTCTCGCCCTGTCACAGCTCACCCTTCCCCCTCCCCATATCCTCAAGTCCATTCTCCAGTAGGTCTGCGTCTTTATTCCTGTCTTACCCCTAGGTTCTTCATGACTTTTTTTTTTCTTAAATTCCATATATATGTGTTAGCATACGGTATTTGTCTTTTTCTTTCTGACTTACTTCACTCTGTATGACAGACTCTAGGTCTATCCACCTCATTACAAAGAGCTCAATTTCGTTTCTTTTTATGGCTGAGTAATATTCCATTGTATATATGTGCCACATCTTTATCCATTCATCCGATGATGGGCACTTAGGTTGTTTCCATCTCCGGGCTATTGTAAAAGGAGCTGCAATGAACATTTCGGTACATGACTCTTTTTGAATTTTGGTTTTCTCAGGGTATATGCCCAGTAGTGGGATTGCTGGGTAATATGGTAGTTTTATTTGTAGTTTTTTAAGGAACCTCCATACTGTTCTCCATAGTGGCTGAACCAATTCACATTCCCACCAGCAGTGCAAGAGTGTTCCCTTTTCTCCACACCCTCTCCAGCATTCATTGTTTCTAGATTTTTTGATGATGGCCATTCTGACTGGTGTGAGATGATATCTCATTGTAGTTTTGATTTGCATTTCTCTAATGATTAATGATGTTGAGCATTCTTTCATGTGTTTGTTGGCAGTCTCTATATCTTCTTTGGAGAAATGTCTGTTTAGGTCTTCTGCCCATTTTTGGATTGGGTTGTTTGTTTTTTTGTTATTGAGCTGCATGAGCTGCTTGTAAATTTTGGAGATTAATCCTTTGTCAGTTGCTTCATTTGCAAATATTTTCTCCCATTCTGAGGGTTGTATTTTGGTCTTGTTTATGGTTTCCTTTGCTGTGCAAAATCTTTGAAGATTCATTAGGTCCCATTTGTTTATTTTTGTTTTTATTTCCATTACTCTAGGAGGTGGGTCAGAAAGGATCTTGCTGTGATTTATGTCATAGAGTGTTTTGCCTATGTTTTCCTCTAAGAGTTTGATAGTTTCTGGCCTTACATTTAGGTCTTTAATCCATTTTGAGCTTATTTTTGTGTATGGTGTTAGGGAGTGATCTAATCTCATACTTTTACATGTACCTGTCCAGTTTTCCCAGCACCACTTATTGAAGAGGCTGTCCTTTCTCCACTGTACATTCCTGCCACCTTTATCAAAGATAAGGTGTCCATATGTGCGTGGGTTTACCTCTGGGCTTTCTATCCTGTTCCATTGATCTATCTTTCTGTTTTTGTGTCAATACCATATTGTCTTGATTACTGTAGCTTTGTAGTATAGTCTGAAGTCAGGGATCCTGATTCCTCCAGCTCCTTTTTTCGTTCTCAAGATTGCTTTGGCTATTCGGGGTCTTTTGTGTTTCCATACAAATTGTGAAAATTTTTGTTCTAGTTCTGTGAAAAATGCCAGTGGTAGTTTGATAGGGATTGCATTGAATCTGTAGGTTGCTTTGGGTAGTATAGTCATTTTCACAATGTTGATTCTTCCAATCCAAGAACATGGTATATCTCTCCATCTATTTGTATCATCTTTAATTTCTTTCATCAGTGTCTTATAATTTTCTGCATACAGGTCTTTTGTCTCCTTAGGTAGGTTTATTCCTAGATATTTTATTCTTTTTGTTGCAATGGTAAATGGGAGTGTTTTCTTGATTTCACGTTCAGATTTTTCATCATTAGTATATAGGAATACCAGAGATTTCTGTGCATTAATTTTGTATCCTGCTACTTTACCAAATTCATTGATTAGCTCTAGTAGTTTTCTGGTAGCATCTTTAGGATTCTCTATGTATAGGATCATGTCATCTGCAAATAGTGACAGCTTTACTTCTTCTTTTCCGATTTGGATTCCTTTTATTTCCTCTTCTTCTCTGATTGCTGTGGCTAAAACTTCCAAAACTATGTTGAATAAGAGTGGTGAGAGTGGGCAACCTTGTCTTGTTCCTGATCTTAGTGGAAATGCTTTCAGTTTTTCACCATTGAGGATGATGTTTGCTGTGGGCTTGTCATATATAGCCTTTATTATGTTGAGGAAAGTTCCCTCTATGCCTACTTTCTGCAGGGTTTTTATCATAAATGGGTGTTGAATTTTGTCAAAAGCTTTCTCTGCATCTATTGAGATGATCATATGGTTTTTCTCCTTCAATTTGTTAATATGGTTTATCACATTGATAGATTTGCGTATATTGAAGAATCCTTGCATTCCTGGAATAAACCCCACTTGATCCTGGTGTATGATCCTTTTAATCTGCTGTTGGATTCTGTTTGCTAGTATTTTGCTGAGGATTTTTGCATCTATGTTCATCAGTGATATTGGCCTGTAGTTTTCTTTCTTTGTGACATCCTTGTCTGGTTTTGGTATCAAGGTGATGGTGACCTCGTAGAAGGAATTTGGGAGTGTTCCTCCCTCTGCTATATTTTGGAAGAGTTTGAGAAGGATAGGTGTTAGCTCTTCTCTAAATGTTTGATAGAATTCTCCTGTGAAGCCATCTGGTCCTGGGCTTTTGTTTGTTGGAAGATTTTTAATCACAGTTTCAATTTCAGTGCTTGTGATTGGTCTGTTCATATTTTCTATTTCTTCCTGATTCAGTCTTGGCAGGTTGTGCTTTTCTAAGAATTTGTCCATTTCTTCCAGGTTGTCCATTTTATTGGCATAGAGTTGCTTGTAGTAATCTCTCATGATCTTTTTTATTTCTGTAGTGTCAGTTGTTACTTCTCCTTTTTCCTTTCTAATTCTATTGATTTGAGTCTTCTCCCTTTTTTTCTTGATGAGTCTGGCTAGTGGTTTATCTATTTTGTTTATCTTCTCAAAGAACCAGCTTTTAGTTTTATTGATCTTTGCTATTGTTTCCTTCATTTCTTTTTCATTTATTTCTGATCTGATTTTTATGATTTCTTTCCTTCTGCTAGCTTTGGGGTTTTTTTGTTCTTCTTTCTCTAATTGCTTGAGGTGCAAGGTTAGGTTATTTATTCGAGATGTTTCCTGCTTCTTAAGGTGGGCTTGTATTGCTATAAACTTCCCCCTTAGAACTGCTTTTGCTGCATCCCATAGGTTTTGGGTCGTTGTGTCTCCATTGTCATTTGTTTCTAGGTATTTTTTGATTTCTTCTGATTTCTTCAGTGATCACTTCATTATTAAGTAGTGTATTATTTAGCTTCCATGTGTTTGTATTTTTTACAGATCTTTTCCTGTAATTGATATCTAGTCTCATGGCGTTGTGGTCAGAAAAGATAATTGATACAATTTCAATTTTCTTAAATTTACCAAGGCTTGATTTGTGACCCAAGATATGATCTATCCTGGAGAATGTTCCATGAGCACTTGAGAAAAATGTGTATTCTGTTGTTTTTGGATGGAGTGTCCTATAAACATCAATTAAGTCCATCTTGTTTAATGTATCATTTAAAGCTTGTGTTTCCTTATTGATTTTCATTTTGGATGATCTGTCCATGGGTAAAAGTGGGATGTTAAAGTCCCCTACTATGAATGTGTTACTGTAGATTTCCCCTTTTATGGCTGTTAGTATTTGCCTTATGTATTGAGGTGCTCCTATGTTGGGTGCATAAATATTTACAATTGTTATATCTTCTTCTTGGATTGATCCCTTGATCATTATGTAGTGTTGGGCCTCATTTTTAAGGTATACTATTATAGGTACTGAGAACCCTACTTTCCAGGGTACAGTAGTTGAAACAACACATTTTCCTTAACCATCTGCCATATGCCTAATGTGCAGGGTGCTCCAGGGAACAAGAGAAGCAGAAATGGGCAAGGCCATAGTGGCCTGCCAGGGAAAAGCAAATACTGGACCTTCTTAATTTAACCTCTTATTAACCATTTTTCCTTAGCTATAGGAAGAGTGACTTTGAAGTGCTGAACTGTAAGATACACTTCAAACAAATATGATTGCTAATGTTCTGGTTCTCAAAGGGCTCAGAAAGTGGCTATCAGCGAACGCAAAATGAGACCTTTATCATTTTTTTCCTTTTTGTTACTATCTAAAAGAGATATCATGGGCAGAATGTCACTTTTTTTTTTTTTTTTGTGGTACGCGGGCCTCCCACTGTTGTGGCCTCTCCCATTGCAGAGCACAGGCTCCGGACGCGCAGGCTCAGCGGCCATGGCTCATGGGCCTAGCAGCTGTGCGGCATGTGGGATCTTCCCAGACCGGGGCACGAACCCGTGTCTCCTGCATTGGCAGGGGGACTCTCAACCACTGTGCCACCAGGGAAGCCCCAGAATGTCACTTTTAATCCTTTCCTGTGTCTCTTATGCATTTAGTGAGCTTCTTTAATTACAATCTTGAAAGTGTCAAGAAAAGATTGGCAATATTAATTTTTTTTTTTTTTAAAGTTTTATTTATTTATTTTATATTTATTTTTGGCAGTGTTGGGTCTTCGTTTCTGTGCGAGGGCTTTCTCCAGCTGCAGTGAGCGGGGGCCACTCTTCATCGCGGTGCACGGGCCTCTCACTGTCGTGGCCTCTCCCATTGCGGAGCACAGGCTCCAGACGTGCAGGCTCAGTAGTTGTGGCTCACGGGCCCAGCTGCTCTGCGGCATGTGGGATCTTCCCGGACCGGGGCACGAACCCATGTCCCCTGCATTGGCAGGCGGATTCTTAACCACTGCGCCACCAGGGAAGCCCAGCAATATTAATTTTTAAATGTATTACTGTTTCTAAATGTTTGAGAACTTTTTTTTCCCCTCCTCCTTGGAAAACAAAGGCAATGGCTCAGTGCTTTAATTTGGGTTTATTTTTCCATTTTAACTCTGGTTAATTGTTGTAAATATAGTGCAAATTAATAAAAATCCACTTTTGTACTAAAAAATGAACAGAAAGTCTGTTGAAAAGATTCTTATTTTCAAGTCTAGACATCAGTGATCTTTATAATTAATGCCTGAATTTCCAGGTTGAGAAAGTTTACAAAACTTATCCAAAAAATACGAGTTTTTCCCCTCATTACTCACAGTCATAATTATCACCATAGGTTATTTGAAAAATCATCAAGCTGTACTCAGCTCTGTGCTGTGAACTTAAACTGCTTATTTACTGACTTGTATATTAATTCTGCCTTTTTCGCCCAGAAGAAAACTGTCTTATGCCATAGAATTAACTACCCTATAACCCACAATGAAGTGGAATATTTTATTAGTTAACTTCTCCATCGTTTCTCTTCCCTGTCTTTCGGTGGGCAGTTTTCACCAGAAGGTGGAGCAAACTCTTCCAATATTTGACAGGTATTCAGTTCTCAGGTGAAGGCTGTTGCTGTCCTTTCCTCCCATTCCTCACAGCCTCGCTCAGAGGATTTCAGTTAGAACCTCTAATTCACTAAGACCATTAAAATATGCAGGAGAACGATGTTTTTTGTTTGTTTATTTGTTTGTTTCTTTTTGGTGGTGTTGTTTTGTCCTCAGAGTAGCCAAAAAAACTAGCTCTAGAAACTTCAAGGTTTATCCTGGCTCCTAAGTGGCCAGGGCACCATGACAGATACTTAACTGCACGTGGCTAAGGTTTGTTCTCTTAAAGTGGTACCTATTGCCAGGTTAAATGGCAAAGAAGTTGCTTCTGAGTCCAAGAGGGTGCTCTTGTGGTGGCTGGTGGATGATATTATCTTTTCAACCATTGTGAAGGGGGTCAAGGAATTTCTCTTGCGACTCCACATCTAGTTCTTTGAAAAGGTATTACATTCTCTGAGAAGTTAATTGATAAACATGGTAAATTTGGTGAATTGGCTGCTTGCAAGTGGATCTTCAGGTGAATTGCCACAGAAAATTTGTTTCAGATGAGTTAGTTTTTGGCATATTAATATAGAGCCAGGCTAAGCCATGATGTTTGCTAACTTCTTGCCCACAATAAACTTGTCTTTTGGCTTCCATTTGTCACGCTCTCCTACCATTTCACTCTCTCTCTTATAGCCAGAGTGACATTTCTAAAAACACCAATCAGCAGTGCTGTTCTTCTCCTCTTAAACCCTGTAGTCACCCCTCATTGATTTCAGGATGGTTCCACCTGTTCCAGCACCACCTCCACCCCCACCCCACCCCGACCCTCTCAGATCCCTAGGCACCTGCCCCTACACCACTCCCCATTCCCATGCTCCAGCACTTCATTCCTTCCAAATCCCGCCTTTCTTAGGGCTTACACGTGTTGCCCTATGTTGCAGCCATTTGCTCAGAAATCTGCCCACCTTTTCCCCTAACTCCTTTTAACCGTCTTGATCTCAGGTGAAATGTCACTTTTCCTGGGAGGTCTTCTAACTCCTATTCTAGTTTAAGCCTCCTGATGAGATGTCTTTTTTGTACTTTTAGCTTTTTTCATCACTTGCATCAGTACTATAATAAAATTATTCAAATAATTGGTCTCTGTCTTCCCCACTAAAATGCAAGCTTCAGGAGGATGGGGATCAACAGCTGTCTTGTTCAGTGCTATCCAGTAGCATTTCTTCAATAATGGAAACATTCTATTTTGCATTGTTCAGTATGGTAGCCATGAACCACATGTGGCTATTGAACACTTGTAATATGGTTAATATGACTGAGGACATGAAGTTTTAGTTTTATTTGATTCTAATTAAAATTTAAATTTAAATAGCTATGTATGGTTAGTGGCTTTGAACAGCATAGGTCCCACTCACCAGTGTATCTCAAGCTCTTAGCATAGCACCTAACATAATAGGTGTTCAATTAATATTTGTTAAATTAACAATTTACTGGGGTTTGTATTATTAATCTTATTTTTGGATAATAAAATTGAAGGACAGAGAGAATGTGACTATCACTCACAAGCAGGTACATACATACATTCATTCATGCTTTATCTAATGCCTACTTCCAAATGAGATTTGATTCTGTGGTTGGGTTAACTCTATCATTCACCAAGATTCTGTTTAATTATAAATTCCTGTGTGCAATGATCTGTTATTTGATTTACATTTTTAAACCTCAAATTTCTAAGTCTCAATTTCCTCATCTGTCAAATGGGGAACATGATAATAACTATCCTTTCATATTAAAAATCTAAATGAGGTAATGTATACAAAACTTTTTCCCCATGGTTCTGGACACAAAGGGATTGTTCAATAAATGTTACTTGCAATTATTCTTAATTATTATTTCTTAAAGCCACTTCCACCTCCCCATGAGAGAGAGAGTTGCTTCCTCTGTTTTGGGCTAATATCACTTTTTAGACTCCCATATGAAAGCATGCATATATTTTATAACTATTTTGCTTTCCTCCTTCTTTAACTAAACTATCACCTCCTTGATAACAGGGATTTTATATTCCTGTTTCCATTCCTACTCCCTTGTATAGCACCTGGCTCAAAGCAAACACTGAGAAAATGTTTATCAAGTGAATGAAGTATAGCAAATTAGGGCCAAAGCTCCAGACTTCCTGACCCTTGAGCATGCGCTCATTTTACTTAACAATATTATATCTTACTTCTCGGGGGGGGGCGGGCAGAAGATTCTTTTGATGTACTAAAGACACAGACTTATAATGTGTGAATTTACGAGTGTTTTACAAAATATATAGAATGTTTATAATGTTGAGTGTGCATGTACTAGCTTTATAATAAGAAAATAATTAAAATTACACAAAATTTGTATGACAACCAAATGGCATTCTCATGGTTTTTAACCTGTGAGTGTGCCCACTTCTTTGTCTGACTTTGATATCAGGATAGAAATGCTCCTAAGGATTAATTCTTTGTGATTAAAAACCTGTCCTTAGTGTCAAGGAAAGTTCCCTTGTTGAAATATATGTCCTACTAATACAATGAGGTGAAACAAGAATAGGCAAAAAACTATTTCTCAAATCTTGGGAAGTTTTCTGTAGGGCATGACAACATGAATCGTGCATAATACCTAGTATGTATAATTCAGTGTTTATGTATTTTGCATTTTGCCTATGAACTCTAAGTACTTCACGTATATTAAAACAGTTCCAGTTTCTTTATAATTCTAGAAACCAAAGATTAGAGACAACTTTGTTTTGAATAGACAGAAACTCTGTTGTTCTGGGAGAATGACAAATGTCAGGTCATGTAGATTTTGAGTGAAACTTGAACTAGAATTCAAGTTTCTTCTTACTCTTGGTCTGGTACCAGATTATATTTTTCAGCATATAAACAGTAATATCTGGTATAATTATGTAAAAGCTATTTGTATTTGAAAACTCAAATCTATAGTTGTCAAATAGCAGGGGATATATTTATAGCTAAGGAAGTTAGTATGATGGCTGCGGTGTTAGTACATGTATGATTTCATAGTTTTATTTATTTATTGTTACAAAAGGGATATAAATTAATTTCATGCTCTATTTCTCAAATAGTTTTGAACTCTGTGAGCAAATGCCATCATGCCAGCCAAGTAGTAGTCCTCCAAATTTAACACTGGTAAACATGAAATGTTCATAACTTAGATATTCAAGTCATATAACAATAGATTTTTTTTTCTGAGAAGTTCCCTGGATTTAAGTTTCTCTTCAGTATTTAATAGGTTGCTCACAAGCTATGTTGTATAGCCAAAGCTAATGTAATATTGTAAGTTAACTATACTTCAATAAAAAAAAAAACCTATTTTTTATAGGTTTATAGGCTCATGAAGACTTGCCCAAGAAAACTAGTATATTTCTCTTCTGTTACTTGGCGTCCAAAATGTGAAAAAGAGAACTAAGGGTACGTGCTAAAGCCCATGTGCGGAAATGTTCTTAGACTATGCTGTACTTAGGTGAATTTGAAACAGTGCACTCCAAGTTTCCTAAGTGAGAGTATTAAAAATATGCACTATTATTTAGTTAAAACATTGTAAAAACTAAACTATTATTTTTTTAAGTAGAGAAAACTTTATTATAATTTAATGAGTTTGAACTCATTTAAAACACAGAAATTAGAAAATTTAATTTCTGCCAATTTACAGATGGGCAAGTCTATTTGTAAATGATCTCATCCCTAACAAACAATTAGCTTAATGGATATTAATGTGTGTGTGACTTTCAGAATAAAATCTGAAAACCAACCACTGTGATTTCACATTTGAGCGCTTTTAGCAGTACAGTGCATTTCCTAATTGTTTATTTCAATGTTGTATTCAGAGGGAACATAACTTCTTCCTTTGTGTATGATACATTTTTCAAGTGTCCATGCATTTGTATAGCAAGAATTAGAAAGGTGCTTTGAAGCTATAGGTTTATTTACAAACTAACATTGTATAACAGTAATGAAAATACTATGTTTAAATCACATGTTATAATGTCTTGTTATGAAGGCAGTGCCTAAAGCTACAATAAAGGCCAGGTAACTGACAGATATCCTTAAAACTTGGACATAAATAAATTAGAAAACAGTTTCTTATAAGTATACTCAAAGTTTGGCAGGTGTAGAGACAATTTGAGTTGTAAGACAGGAGATCGAGCATGGCATCAGAAAGAAATATCTATAGAGAGCCAAGATATGCAGGTTCCTGTCCTAGTCAATAAACTAGGTGATCTAGGGGAAATCATTGCCCTCTTTGGGGCTTTACTTTCTCATTTGTCAGATAAAAGATTCTGACTACTTGAGTACTCAGTTTTTTGGGTTTTTTTTTAATCCTAAGTATTAAAACCCTAAGAGTAGAAAAGAAAGAACACAATTCTAAGTGTAAGAGTCATAGGAACTAGAGTGCATATGACATTTTCTTATTATTTTTATTCATAAAGAAGTTTAATCCTTTTTACTTATAGGCAAATTGGGCTTTAGTGTCAAATCTAAAGCTATCCTATTTCTCTTTCATAAAATTCTCTCCTTCTTTGGAGCCATGTATTGGGCTATACTGAGCACGGTATTGAAGTAGAAGGTGTAACCCTTCTCTATCCTCACCTAATATAGGTTAATAACAGCTAGACTGATGTATTGGGGTTACCTTCCTGGACATGATGCCATACTTGACTAGGGTGAACATACAATTTATCATCCAAATTGGCACACTTTTGAGATTGAAAAGGACAACTATTAACAATTATATTTTGACAGCCACTCTTAACCAGAATTATGAGGGAAGCATATAAGGGCTGCAAAGGGGATGATTTTAATGTGTTCTATATAGCTTTGCATGCTCTTCTTTACTTATTCTCCACCCTTCTTGAGGCAGAGAGAGAAAAGATTTAGGTTTGAATGAAGGTAACATTTTGATTCAAATAGGTAAATTGCAGGGTTTGCTTTTCATATGTAAAACAGCATGAATTACCAAATAAGAGGGCTCAAATTTAGCCAGAAATTCTGAAAAAGACAATTATACAAAATCCAACAAACCCACTGAAATATGCAGTTCAGTACCTCATCTTGCTTACTTCTCCATGAAGGTCAAAAGTACCTCCTACTGTGATATGTCGGCAATCTCTGAAAGATTGATTAAATTTCTATATAATATGGAATTGCTGAATCCAGTGAACCATAACTTATGTAATTTGTATTATACTTTATCAGTCACCTTTTAAAACTGTTTATGAAACTTTCCCTTGTAGACAGTGGAAACCTGAGAAATACTTTCTTTATAGTAACTTTAGCAGTTTGTTTGACTTAATTATTAAGTCAAACAATGTTAGAGGGTGGATTTCTTAAAGGGATTTGAATGTAAAAATTTACTTAATTTTTGTATTTAAATTTTAGAATGGAAAAATCTGAGGATAAAGATGATGGGTTTTATATTGCATGGGAAAGAATGGGAAAAATAATCTTCATGTATGGTGAAAGAGTGGCTAAAGAGATATTTGAGAACTTCCCTTGCTAACTCTTAATTCAAAAGGTAAGGTATGGGTGTAAGTTATAGAAGCGTGTCTAATCTTGGAAAGTTCTATAGTATGCTGAGTTCTGCTTAAATAGGCCCTATTCTTTCAACAGGGAAGTTGATAAAACCAGAGATTAGGAGTTCAGAGGCAAAATAATATATTCCATTCCCAGGTATATGGAGAATTTCCTCTTTCTCCTTCTCTGTTCCCCACCCCTATCACCCCCCTCTCACTTTCTAATTCTTGACTCATTTAAAAACTTGACACGTGGAAGTGCTCATGAACGATATGCTCTCCAAGTAAGTCTAGAAGATAGACCATCCTGCATGTCCAGTGAAAGATCCTGGAAAGATTAGGACGATCTCTGTGTCCTTGAATAAGAGTTCATGTCAGAGCTTCTTGAAAGCTATAGAGCTGCTACTGGAGACCGCTGGGACAGAAATCTGCAGTAAAGGAGATACCCCCTGAGAACATCAGGGGGGTATACAAACAACACTCTGATCACTGGAAATAAAATCTGTACTCCTTAACATGGTCTGCAAAGTCCTGTTTCATCTATACCATTCTCCTTTCCAGCCCCATTTCTATCATATTTCCCCCTTATTTATTACCCTAAATGTCTTTATATCTCTATATGTTTGCCATGCTCCCTTTAGCCCCAAGCCTTTTAAAGACTCTAAATCAAAATCCTCTACATCTGATGCCTCCCATCTCCAGCTGTCTTCTCCTGGTTAAATTCTACTTATTTCTAAGATCTTAGTTCAAACATTCGTTCCCCAGGAACTCCTTCTCTGATTTGGTCAACTCCATGTGCTATATTGTATTAGTGTTCTACTGCTACAAAACAAATCACCACAAATTTAGTTATTTAAAGTAACACAAGTTTATTTTCTCACAGTTTTCTTATGTTAGGAGTGTGCACATGATTTAGTTGGATCTTTTGCTCCTGTGCGACAAGACTGCAATCAAGAGATTGGCTGGGCTGCTGTTCTTATTTGAGACCCAGGATCCTCTTCTAGGCTCACTGGTTGTTGGTAGAATTCATTCCCTTGAATGTATGACTGAGGTTCCTTTTTTGTTAGCTCTTGGCCAGGGACTGCTCTAAGATCCCAGAAGATGTCTGCAGTTCTCTGGCACATGACTCTCATAGGGAGTTTGTAACATGGCTTTCTTTCTTCCAGGCCAACAGGAATACATCTTTCTGATGCTTCACCTTCATTTAAAGACTCCTCTGATTAGGTCAGGCCCACTCAGAAACACCTAGATAATCTTTTTGGTGAACTCAAAGTTGATTAGTAACCTTAACATAGGAGTGGTATCCCTTTATATGTACACATTCTGCCCATAATCTGCTCAAAGGAAGGGGATTATATAGAGCATATGCTCGAGGGGATGAGAGTCTTGGGAACCATTTTAGAATCCTGCCTACCTCAATAGTCCCTCATGCCATATGTCTCCTCTGTTTTATCACAAAACACTTTCAATTGTACATTTATTTCTGTGATTCTTTGATTAACATCAGTCCTTTCCACCAGCATGTAAGCTTCATTAGAACAGGGAATACTGTTTTCGGGGAGGTTCTCTTTCCTCATATTGTATTCTTGGATGTTAGCACATTGTTCAACATAGTGTAGATGCTCAATGAATGTTTAAATAATTGAGTGACTTCTATTAATTGAATAAATGAAGGACTGAATGAAAGTTCTACTGTGATTATCTGGCACTAGGTGGTCATTCTTAGATCTACTCATTCCCTAATGCCTATGCACTGAAAGATGGCAGCTATTTAATAAGATATTAGGTCTCTAATCTGAGGTTACTAGATGGACTGACTTTAAAGAAGAAATAGCTCCTTATGTCCCAAGCCTGAGAGAAGTCTATTTATCTTGCAGGCTTTCCTGGCATTATGTATAGAGATTTCCTTTCAGAATAACTTTCAGAACCTGAGCTTTTATCAGCCCTCTTACCAAGGAACTAAAGTAAACTTACACCTTCCAGCCAGGCTATGTCAATTGGAAGGGTAGGTTGAGCCCTTGGTAGACTCAGGTTTTTATAAAACCAGGAGGATTCCAGTGAGGGAAGTATAAAAGCACACAGGGAATATGTGTGGTGTGTGTGTGTGTGTGTGTGTGTGTGTGTGTGTGTGTGTGTGTGAATTTTGTGTTTATGAAACTACGTGTTGCTGGCTATAGGGGGAGTGTAAGAGGTCTCCAGTGATGGAGGCCTGCTTCCTCTTGCCCTTAATTCCCTGTAAATGCAGTAGCTCAGTCAACGTGTCCCAGGTATCTTATGAGACTGTAGAATTATAGCCATAAATTCTGAGAAGTCACAACAAAACTCTGAGATTCCTCACACGTAGAGGTGGGGGAAGGTTATGTCTCTTTAAAGGGAGGTAGCAGATCATGTGTTTAGTCTTGAGTGATAAATTTTTTCCTTGGTGTCTGTATTTGTCAGGGTTCTCTAGAGAAACAGGATCTATAGAATGAAAAAAATATACATATATACATACATATATCTATTTCTTTCACACAACTATATATTTTATATATAATATATGAAAATATATATAAAGAGATTTATTTTAAAGAATTGGCTCATGTAATTAAGGAGGTTTGATGAGTCCAAACTCTGATGAGGGAGGCCGGCAGGCTGGACACTTAGGAAAAAGTTGCTGTTTGAGTCCATAGGCAATCTGCTGTACAACCAGGAGGAGCTAAAGTTCCAGATGAAGTCTGAAAACAGTTTGCTGAAGAATTCCCTCTTGATCTGGAGAGATTAGCTTTTTGTTCTATTTAGGCCTTAACTGATTGGATGAGGTCCGCTCACCATGGAAGGCAATTGGCTTTATTTAAAGTCCATGGATTTAATTGTAAATCTCATACAAAAACACTCTCACAGAAACATCAAGAATAATGTTTGACAAAACAGCCAACTTGACATACAAAATTAACCATCACAGTGTTCCTATAATTCAGTCTTATATTTACCATTGATATTTCATATTTGTGAGACTCATATATTATTTATTCAGTCTAGAAATTCTGTTCCTCAGAGGACTTGGGGACAAAGTTAGAGATTAAAAAAAAAAAATCCTTCATCTCTTAGAACATTTTTTTCTTGACAAATAATACACTGGAAAAACTAGTTCTATAATATGCCCTAATATGGAGAAGATAACATAAGACTGACAAAAGATTAATCTATTCATAATCCCATGTTTGGCTAATGGGGGTCACAGAGCCCTAGGCTTTCAACTTTGACATAATATACTTTTTTTAGACCACTACTCACATAAAATTCTGAAATTTTTGTGGTCTTGAAAAGATGTATACCTCTTGATAGCCACAAATAAACCAGGGCCTGAATAATGAAATAGCATGTAATCTCAGGTAACCTGCTAATGTTAATCTTTATTTTAAACCTTACGTTACTTGATATACCTTGTCAATAGCTCATGACTATTATTGTCATACACCTGCCTATGAATATGACACTTTTAATACCATATCAAGGGACCCACATTGTCTCTTGGGATGTCTGTACAAAATGATCTGTCATATAAGAATTCCCTGGATTGGGGCTGAGTTTATATTATGGTCCTGACAATCTTTTCTTCTGACTCAAGAAGGCAAGATTCACAAAGTATCCACACATCATCGTTGGAATGCCAGAAAACTAAAACTCTTCTCAGTGCCTATGTCTTGTACAGAATTAGGCACATAGTACCTACTAAATATATTCATATATAAATGAATGAATGAATTATATTTGTACTTTTAGCTATCTTGGAATCTGGTTCAGTTGGCAATTGGATAGGCTAGATTAGGTGATATAAGAAGAAAATAGAATCACTGGTATAGGACAAGCCATGTGGGATGGTCCCAGAAATAGGCAATGAGAGGCAGTGGGACATAAGAATATCTTGCAGTCAGCAAGTTGCAGCAGGCAGGGGCTATAGGAGGCTACCTGTTCCTATGATTGAGAATTATTAGCATTAGGAGCAGTCAGATGACAGTTGGGGAAGCAACAGTAGTTGGTAGCTAGCCTGGAAAAAGAAAGTGAGAATTTAACTATGGCAGTGGGAGTTCAAGAGTAAGTGTCCAGCTCCTGGAAAAGTAAAGAGATAACATTAGGACCTAGTCCTAGAGGAGTTTACTAGTCATAGATAGTAATAGATACTCAGGCATGGGGTGAGGAAGAAGTGGATGGGTGGAGTTGGGGTAGTGAGACACAACCCTAGGCATTAGAATTGGACCTTGGGTCACAAAATAATTCTGGAGGTGAATTACTAGAAATGGGGCCTGAAACACAGCAAAACCAATGGTAAACTGACTTAGTGCTGAGTTGCTAGCCCAACTTTCTACAACTTCTAATTTGGAAGAGCCTGAGACCTAAATGCTGAATTGGAGTTACCTCTACCAGTGGCATTAGAGAGACTTCAACTGTGGCAGTGGATTTTAGCTGTGGCCAGGCACACTCTATTCAGCTAGTCAGAAGACACTATCCCGCCATCTTGGAAGCATTCTGAGGTGCCCAGGGAAAATGGGCTATTTTCCTCCTGTAAGAAGGATAAAGTGCACAGCAGAAAGGCCAGGGCCCAAGGGTTGCACAGACTGGGTGAGACATGCCGTTACAGAGATGAAAATCTAAGGTTGACAAGAGACTTCAGTCACCCTGGTTCAGAGCCACAGAGGAAATGCTTCCATGGAACTTTTCAGGTTCCTTTTTGACCTCTTAGCCCTTGGACCTGCCAGGATTTCTTGCCCACCCACCTAGTTTGACTTAACTTTCTCATGCTTCTGTAGTATGCCTTGTGCTCCGACCACCTAGTTAGAAGCTCTGTCTTTTTGCCAGTAAATGATAAATGGCTTCTGTAATTTGGAGAAGATAATTATGGTAAGGAAGGTGAATTTTTCAGAGCTTTAAATTTGAATAAATTCAAGCCTGTGGAAAAGTTGGAAGAAGAAAACAACAAACAGACTTACACCCTTCATCTAGACTCACTAATTATTAATATTTTGCCATACTTACTATTTATGTTTACTTATATGTGTGCATATGTATATATACATGAACAATTTGCAAGCTATTAGATTTTCCACCCCTAAATGCTACAGCCTTTGTCTTGTGAACATACATTCTCCTACCTGACTATGGTACTATTATTATGTCCAAGGAATTTTATATTGATGCAATAAAATTATCTATTATATATATTCAAGTTTCCCAGTTGCCTCAATAATGTCCTTTATAGATGATTTTTATTGTGACTTTTTAAATATCCAATTTTGTGAGGCAACTCCCAATTTTAGAAATAAAATTAGGAACATAAGATTTCTAGGGTACCTTGGGAAAAACGTGTAGGGTGGATATGTTTGTTCAGTCTTCTCAAAAAAGTAATTGTTTCATCTTTCCACTGATGGGAAAGCACAAGTATCAATCAAGAATGTGTCAGCAGGTTCGGATACATAGTAATGGCTTTTACTTAATGGAGTTAGAGTGAATTTTCACCTTTAGTTAAAAGTAAGTCTTTGTGTATTGGATGCTAGCTTTCATATTTAAATTGCATTCATACTTGATCTTCTGGCCAAAGCAGCAGGAGACCAGTTAAAAAAAATCTATTGCTCTTAATTTAAAGGCAGCGATTAAAGGAGAGTCAGAGCTTTGAAACTGTTGTGAGTATTCTACTCGAGAAAATAAACACTAATTGAAAGGACTAATCAAAAGCTCATCATCCTGAAGGGCACTTGGATGATTCACAAGTGGGCAGCTTAGGTAGACAAGGTGGTCTTATGAGGACCTCGTCATTCTAAGTACTGGGGGACCTTAAGCTATGCATTAGATGAGTCCCCATGATGAGTGACTGCATATGATGAGAAAATATATCTGCCATTAACTTCCTTCATAATTTTGCAGGTAGTTTATAGAAATAATTCATCTTTAATCAGTAATAGAAAACTTATATATTGTAACATTTCCTTCAAGAAAATCTTTCTTTTGCCAATCTGCAGTATATGTGCATTTAATTCTATCACACAATCTCTACAAATATTTGGGCAAATAAGTAATGGTTTCCAATAAAGTGGTGCTCTTTGAAAACAGATAAATAATTAAACACTGTCCTCTTTATTGCACTCACATAGGAGTTTTTCCTTCTCTAGTAGAGATGCCTTCATGGCTTAAACCATTACCCCAGGGGCCTAACAAAAATTCAGAGATGAAAAAGCCATTTGAAGATTTTTTTTTTCAGATAATTCTAGATGATTCAGACAATTTCCTAAGCAGCAAGACTTTCTGTAAATGGAATTTTCCCCTTACCAGACTAGAAATCAATACTTGTTGGCTCTAATGATGAATTGGTGATAAAGGAATTCTAACAACTGTTATCTGATGAGAAGATCGCTGTTGGGTTGATAGTGGGGAATGGGGGTTTACTGATTATCTGGGAAGCTTGTTTCTGAGATTGCTGCCATCAATGGAATTTTGTTGGTCATTACCAATGCACGTGTGCAAAACCAGGTAAATTGAGCAAGGCTGGAATGCATTTGAGCTATATAGTCCAAACAGTATGATATGGATGTTTTAAAAGTATGAAAAAATTCATAATCAGTGTGCATATAAATGTTGCAAAATTTGGTGGCAGGAAGAATTCAGTTTCCTTCACTGAGTGCTAAATCATTCATTTATAGCTGCTTCCATGTTGCCTTCTGTTTTGGCACTCACATTTGCCTTTTCACTATTACCATATTGAATTCAATATGAGGATACAACTTTGTTACTTTTGTCAAATTTGAAAATAAGTAGGCCATTATAATTTACAAAAGGTGTTGCTACACTCTGATCCTTAATAGGAAAGGAGTCCAAAGAGTGGGGATTCATCTTCAAATCTCATTACGGTAAACTTTACTCAAATTCTTTCATTTTATCAAAATTTTGTTATTTTGTTTTTTGGTTTTTTTGGCTACACCACTGGGCTTGTGGGATCTTAGTTCCCAACCCGGGATTGAACCCAGGCCCTAGGCAGTGAGAGCTCGTAGTCCTAACCACTGGACTGCTAGGGAATTCCCTCATTTTATCAAATTCTTTATAATGAGTTCTAAGCTGGGTATGGAATTGTCGCCATTATATATCTTGTGGAAATATATCTCATAAGGTTTTCTGACCAAGAACCATTATTTCCAGTTTCCATATCTATCAGGAGGGAGGTGGACACCTTCTAACTCTCTACCACTAGTACATGATGTTTGTTCTATGCCCTCCTGTCCCCATGGCTCCCAACGAGCACATTGCATAGCAGTGGAATTGATTAAAGGATGTAGTGTTGGGACACCAACATTATTTAAACAGAGCTTTAGAAAAGCCCTTCCAAGATTGCCATGACATTATTATAAACTCATCTATTAAACTGGACTATATGAAGCTGCTATTTTGTGGATAAAAAAGAATACTTTATTATCCAATTGACACACTTTTGAGAGAGAAAGGAGGAACTATTAATAATTAAGATAGGTATAACTGATACTGTCCAGGCAAAGCAGAATATATGGTCACCCAGTAATAACAGTACCTACTCTTCAGGGTTCTTGTGAAGTTTCAATGACAAAATGTATGTAAAACAGCTGTCATGTGGGAAACATTAAATAAGTGGTATCTGTTTATATTGGTATTTTTTATACTTTCTACTTTGGCCAACAAAGCAATGAAATCATAGTGACTTGTTTATTCTCTTTTTCTTTTACTAGCTGATGCTACCTCTAGCAATGAGAGGAAAAAGAACTTTATTTAGTTATTTCTACCATAGTGATTCTCCACCAAAATAAGGGAAATCTGTTTTAAAATTTAAAAAATACCAGATACCCGATCCTGCCTTCTCCACACACCCATCTCCCTAGCTTGATAGTTACTTCCACCAGAAGCTGCTTATACTGAGTGGACTATGTCACAGCTCTTAGGCTTACTGGGGCAGAAAAAAATTGAGAATAACTAATTTATTTGATTAATAATTTCTTGAAAGCAGTGATTTTTCTATTACTTATTCCCTGTGCTTACCATAGTAGCCAGCACATAGTAGGAACTACTACTATCAATATCAACATCAATATAATATAATATCAATAAACATTTGTTCAATTAATGAAAGTATGAGTAAATGGATCTTAGCAGCTAAAAATCAACATTATGAGGCAGTGGCCTCTAGTATTACTGTGCAACCAATGCCCCACTGTGATAGGGAACTTTCCTAAGCTCCAGCTAGAACTTGTAGGGTCGTAGGATCAAGGAATTCAGGGATTTCTTAGCTGCAGTTGGTGCCAAGTCTGGAACTGTTGGCTACTTAGATTAATTTTCTGATTTAATTGATTGTAAAAGAAAAAAAATTCTATAAGATAATCTGCCAATTATCTCAATAAGGCTTTCTACTACATATCCAGCAAATTTGATACATGGAAGTGTCATGTGCAGGTTTAAGTGCTGCCATGTGATATCGACATTGTTTATTAGTATTCAGCATCTTTGTTGGAGTATTACTGAGAATTGTATACAGATATATTTGTTTTATATATGAGAATGGGAAACAGTAATTGTGTGTATCATTTCCAAGTACAGAATTCTAAAGGCCTCGTATTAACCCAGTCATCCTGGCACTTGCTGTCACTTTATAGCTGGACTTGGGACACTGTGCAGGTACACTTGTCTTTTTCTCTCTATCATCCTTCATGTTGTTTAAGTGCAGGTTAGTTAAAATGGACTTCGCAGGTAACCTCTATTAATAGGATTAACGATTTTAATACCAGAGAAAATGTGTGTCGCATCATTTGCAACCTTTTCCCCCTTTAGGGATTGCATGTTGTTTTAGTCCATGCAGATCAGTGCACAGCTGGTACTATTGCTTTTATTTCTGAGTTTCTCTTCTAAACCCTAGAGTCAGCAGCCCCATGCCTGGGGATGGAGAAAGAGTTGATAGAAAGCATCACCCTAAAACTGTTCAGACCTGGGGGCCCCTTCTTCACCCCACCAAATTTGGTTCCTTCCCAATGGATAAACCACCTATCATGTGTGAGGGTCTAAGTTGCTACCGTTGAAGCAGGGAGGTTGGTAAAAGCCTATGCCTGTGTGCTGGGTGGGGATTAGAGCAGGGTGCTCAAAACATTCATGGGTGGGCACCTATGGCACCTGGATCTCAGAACTACATGGCAGGGAGGATATAGAAAAGATAAGTGTTAGGCCTCACTCATTCCTGAGCTCTAGCCGAATCAGAGACTAATAGGATATTGGTAACTGCCTCCCTGAGCCAAAGAAACAAGAAAGGCTCTTTGTGTTCATGGTTCTTTCTTTCCCTCACTGTCATGTGTAAAACCTACCCAACTTGTTAGTTCTTAGAAGAAAGAGAGACTGGAAATTCACCTTTTTAGATTTATCAAATAAATTATGATGGATATTAATTAACATAAAAAATTTTCTCCAACTTCAGCTTCTTGTACTAAGAAACTGAGTTAACAAAATCAATTTAAATATTTCTATTTAAAAATTTTGACATTCATGTTTATGCTATGAAAATGGTGTAGCACAGGAAAACATAGTCAAGATGTCATAAGCATATCAATAGGAAGGTTTACATGGGATGAATGAAAACCAACAGTACTATGGAACTGATAAAATTTAGCAACACTTAAGGTCAGTTAGTGAATCTGTGCTCAGTGAAAGCTCTTATGAGGGAATGGGTGGGTATCATAGATGACTGATCAAGATTTGTGCATTTTTTTCTGGCGTGGACCATCTTTTCCCAAGTGCCGAGGAATCAGTGCTGTCTTCGTAGAGTTGGAATAATATGGTGCACTCATTTTACACTGAAAAATTTTTGCTTAGGCAGAAATAGTAATAGTATAACATATCACCGAATTAATCATCCACAGTAGTTTATATTGTTAAAGACAGTTCAGTGTACAAGCCACCAGAGTTATAGAAAAGCCAATACTGCATATTGTATACTGTTATTAATCCCTCTGTTTGACTTCGGGACCAAAGCAAAGAAATACCTCTAAGGCCATGTGGATTCTAATTTCTGCTTCAGTTCCCTACATCCTTTGACACTAGCCATTTTACTTCTCTCCATTTCATTGTGCACTTCTATAAGATTAGGAAGCAATATTAGATAATTGCAAGGCAAACATAAACGATTGCATTCATGTTAAATCATCTTTTAGAAGTGTGTGAACAAGATTAACACTAATTTAAACATTTGATCAATAAAAAACGATGAATGCTATTTTCTATTGTTTTGTGCATTGTTACAAGTAAAGGGCAATTACATGCCAAGAATAGTAGAAAAAAATATGACTGTGTTAGACATATTCCTGGTTTGAGCAGCGAGATTTCTTATTAAGGAAAGATATTAGAATGCTTTATGAAGTTTATGAACTTGTAATTTGCTCCTGTAATTAGATGAGACTCTGTCAGACCCATCCTTCTACAATTTCATAATTGAGGGGCTTCTGCCTGCAATAGAGTGTTGAATCAGATATACATATGCTTAATGTACTAACTGTTTTAAAGATTGGCCATGGCTTATGCAAAATGAGAACAATCCTTAGAACATTTTAAAGGCTTCCTGCCACAAATTGCTTTTGCAATTTTCATTTCATTTTTAACTACAAAGTTAAGGCATCTTTAGTTATTTTTATTTTAAATTGCTCCTGCTGTTGTTCTCCTCCTAGGAAGTAGCCACTATTCTTTTTCCTTTCTCCTGGCCATTGTAATCTTTCTTACATGAATAAAAACAAAGTGGTTTATTTTAAAAAAGAGTTTTTAAATCCTCCCTTGCAGTTGTGGGGAAAATGACTTACCATTATCAAATTGAAAAAGGGATAATGTGGTGCAGTGACAAGTGAGTTTTATCAATGAGTGTTTTCCTTGGTGTTCTGGTTTTCCAGAAACTTTTTCTGCTGCATCCTTTAACATCTGTGCTGCAAAAGTTGATTCTGAAAACAAAGTAGATGTGGAAAGTCAGGTGATTGATCAGGCAAAAATTAAAAGTGGGAACTGGTGGCATAATCTCTTATTTTTTGGCCACAGGAGTCCTGATACAAATTAATTGTTTCTGTGATTCTTAGACCTTCATCAATCAGATGTAAATTATACCATGCATGATTGGCTGCCTTTCCACTTTCGAGTTTCCCATAGAGAGCTGTTGGCCGCCAACTGCTACAGAGGCACAGTGGAGCAGCATCCTGTCCTTGGCCGCTCTGGGACAACAAACAGAGCAATGGAGCTGACTTGCAACCACAATACCATGCCTGAGGATGCAGCCTGCACCCCTCCAGATTAATTTTTGTTTAGGGCACCAGAGACATTTTTTCATACCAGGTATAATGTTGTCAAACCTTGTGTGGCCAAGGTTTGATCTTTAAACATGGTTTCAGATCAATTTAAGAAGGATGCTAGAGCACAGAGCACCTAGCAGACAGCAAGACTGAACGTGAAATTAATCTCAAGATTGATTAGGGAAAAACAGTATAGATGCCCTCAGAACCAGGTTTCCTGAGATACTTTATGCACCTTTAGAGGCAGCAGTAATAATAATAGCTGAAACTTAATTAAAGTAGCATAAAAGACCTCAGCAAGGAGACCTTGTGACCACATTTGTAGCTGAGTACTGAATTTAGCCTCAAGAAATATGAGATCTACTTTTCATCTCACAGCAATTTACCATTTCAAAAAACTCGTATTAAGGAGGTGATTAGAAGCTGCAGAGTTGCCTTACTCCATATGTAAAGAAAGAAGGGTTTGAAAATGTAGAAGGGCACCTTTTCAAAGAAACATCACAATTAAAATTTAAACATATATTGGGAAATGAGAAAATTGGAATGACCTGGTTACATGAAATGTAGATTTTTCATCTTAAAGCATTCATTCAGATCTTCTTAGACTTGTCTTCACTGTAAATTATTTGTGTTTCAAATTATACACACACACACACACACACACACACACACACACATATATATATATATATATATATATATATATATATATAGCAAATGGTATTTGAAGAAGAAAGTGAATTGGCCCTCAGGGGCCCTTGGAATCAAGGACTAAGATTTCCTGGATTCAGATCTTGGCTTGGCCCCCGTGTGACTTTGACAAATTACTTAACCTCTTCAGTCTTTGGTTTGTTTATCTATAAAATGGACATAATAATAGTTTATATCTCAGTAGACTGTGCAGAATAAATGAGGTAATTTATTTCTAACAGTGCCTGATGCTTAGTAAATGTCAAATGCATGTTATCATTATTATTATTTTATATGTATTATCTCTACCTCATTTAAACCATTAAAAAAGTAAAAATTTCCCTTCTAAGAAATCATTTATTAATTGAAACATGAATACTTTCTTAGATAGGAATACCTTGTAGGTTTCTAGGAACACAATAACTATAAAATACAATTTCTGCCTCTGTAACTTATATCCAATTGCTATCGAGGGGTTCCTCTCTGATCATATTTTCAACTCTCATTTATGGTTAATAATGTTTATTTCACAGTGTTGGAGAATTATAGAAATAAATATTTGAATGAGATGACATTTGTGAAAGTAGTGAATGTTGGTTCACAGTAGGTTCTAAATAAATATTAGCCTTTTAGATACACAGCTGCCTTCTGTATAGGGAAGGGAACCAATGTTTAATGTTCCAAACAAAAAAACCCTATCTTTTACCATACCACTGAAGCTTGATATACTCCCATAAACCATACAAGAATTTCTTTTTAAAAAAATTTTTTTTTGCGGTATGTGGGCCTCTCACTGTTGTGGCCTCTCCCGTTGCAGAGCACAGGCTCCGGACGCACAGGCTCAACGCCCATGGCTCACAGGCCTAGCCGCTCTGTGGCATGTGGGATCTTCCAGGACCGGGGCACGAACCCATGTCCCCTGCATTGGCAGGCAGACTCTCAAACACTGTGCCACCAGGGAAGCCCAAGAATTTCTTTTTTAAACTTTTCTTTTTTGACCATGACCATTCTCTCCCAAGCACTTTGTGGTCACTACTTGAAGATGCCTGAGTGGTGGTATCCACTATGGTCTCTTACTGGGACCTTACAATGTGTCATTGGAAACAAGTGGACTCTGAGAAAGGCAGTAGAGTATGTAAAATGCCTCCTGGGTGCATAGGAAATCTTGCTATTATTGGCTGGTTGTTGGGAAGCAAGCACTCATGTTGAGAAATCTCACTTGGCAAGGTACTGCAGGTGGCTTCTTAGAGCTGATGGCAGCCTCCAACTGACAGCCAACAAGAAAATGAAACTCTCAGTACTACAACTGCAGGGAACTGAATGCTGCCCCAAACCATGTAATCAGGGAAGGAGATTCTTCTCCAGACTAGTTTTCAGATGAGAACACAGGCTTGGCCAACATCCTGTGAGACTGAACAGAGGACTCGGTTAAGCCATTCCCAGACTGTAGACCCCCAGAAATTGTGAGATAATAAATGTGGTTTTTTAAAAAGCCAATAAGTTTGTGGTAATTTGTCATATAGCAAGAGATAAGCAATACAGATTTTTTTCTCATTTAATCTTAAGGCAGAGACTTTGCTTCAAAGGAAAGTGGCTTTTAATTTAGCACGAAAGATTTATTAGATTGAAAATTTCCAAGGTATACCAGGCACATATACAACTATAGAAAACACACCTGCTTCAGTATCTATACCTAAAAAGATGAGTTTGAATCCTCACTCTGCCACTATTTGGTAGATATATTCTCTCTGAGCCTCAATTTCACTGCCTATAAAATGGTAAAAATACCGTCTATTTTTTTAGGATTATTCTAAGGATGGCCTGAGTTAGCCAACAAAAAATGTTTAGCATAGTACAAAGTTAATATTGGATGCTCAGTAAATGATGACTGTTTTATTAATAGTATATGGAGACTATCCTGTATTCTTAGGTTTTGTAGAATGCCAGTACATATGGGGAATCAAGGGGTAGATGTGAAAGCAGTAGCCACTGAATACATTCTTACAGTTTTTTGATCATGAAGACTTTTTGCTTTATGATGAAGAGATTTGATCCATTGATGTTTAATATAATGAGACACCATGTGATTATTTAAAAGATTGGTTTTTAAATAAAACCACGAAGAGGGTATTATCTGTTAAGGAAACTTTACTGTGTGAAAATCAAAGTCATGGATTATCAATAGAAGAAAAAAAGACAAAATGGTTAATACCTATTCACAATATTCATCAAAAACTTAACATTTTTTTTTGAAGGACTCATCTGCTCTTTCCCTTCTATACCAGACACTTCTTCAGATCAACAGAGAAACTGTTACAAGAAATTCTGACTCTTTTTCTTTCACAAATAATGCAGCAAAACTTTTGTACATTGTACTTTTGAGATGCCAAGATATTTGGTTTTCACTTTATTGCTGAAATAAGCATTTTATACGTCTTTAAATGGCTTTTTCTTTAGATTGCAATATAACTAATTAAAGGTCCTTTCTTTTAGGAGCTAAGATAAAAAATATGTTAATCATAGCAGCCAATAAAATATCTATTCAGTTACTTATTCATTTACTCATCAACACTGTTGAGTATCTTCCTTCTGCCACATACTGTCCCAGGTACTAGGAATGTGGTGGTAAAATACTCTAAACCATAACTTGTACCAATGTCACAGAATTTAAGCATTTTGATATCAACAGTAGTGCAGGCAAGATGAAGGGCCTTTGATTGGCTTACAAAAAGCACTAAGATGTGACATGAAGCCATCTTGTTGTTGGCTTCATTTTATATATTTCCTGAAAGTCAAAGCCGTGCAGGGTAGCATAGTAAAATATAAACAAATGGTAGCATACAAATAAATACATACACACATATTTAATTGAGAGTAACAACTAGATTTTATTAATCAAGATTTTGCTGTAAAACCTGTTGGTTCTTTCCCATTTCCAAATAGTTGCGAAGCAAATAAATATTAGCCATCCATGCATGATGTCATGATAATCAGTCTTTAAGTTCTGCTTGTTTTTGGTCCTTAGGCATATGAACCTATTTAATTTTCAGAGTTAAGGTTACAAGAAAGGTGTACATTTTATGTAAATATACATAAAATGTACATTTACTGCATATTGGTATGTAAGTATATATGAGTGGAAACAGAGATGCATCACACATATTTCTACAGAGCAGATGGCCGCAGGGGTAATTGGATTCAAAAGGACTGAAGGACTTTATAATAGGTTGTATATTCTCAAAATTATCTACTGCCCTTTCCAACTGGCCCCTCCCTGCTAGAGAATTAGACTTTTCTATCCCATTGATGTCAGGCTTAGCATGAGATTGGCTTTGGTCAATGTATTGTGTTGAAAATGATGTGAATCACTTCCTTCCTAACGAAAGCTTTAAGAGCCATTTTGCAGCTGTGTATTACTCTTTTCCCTCTAAGTGAGACCACATGTTTCAATTAGCAGTTGTTCCTTCAATGTGGGTTCTTCATTGAAGAAGATATTGAGCAGAGCTGTAGCCAACCCACAAATGATAATGTGAGCAAAAATAAACATTTGTTGTTTTAAGTTATTGAAATTTGGGCTTTTTTTGTTACTTCAGCATAATTTAGTCTAAGCTAGAGTTTACAGACAACTACAATAGCTGAAATTGAATAGTTTCTGTGGGCCAAGAACAATATCTGTTAATTTCAAATTTGTCTCACATGATCTTCACAATAATTCCATGGGGTAGAAATGATCATATTCCCATTAACAACTGAGAAAACTGCAGCTCATCAAATTAGCTCAGGGCTGACTAATAAGATATATGGAATATGAATAAGAGTAAGTCTGGCTAATTTCTAAGTTTCACCCACAGAGTCCTGTCTCATGGAACTTTAGAATTAGATATCATACAGTGCAATATGTTCATTTTACAAAAGAGTCATCTCAGGTCCTCAGTTGTCTACTACCTAGATATAAAGCTGAAACTTAAACCATTAATCTCTATGAGCTAGAAATCAAACCTATAATCTCTCAGTCTAGTACTCCTGTGTGTGTGTGTATCTACATATACATATGTAAAATTATACCTTTGTAAATATGGAATATAGGGTACATATATATTTATATGTCTTTTTGATATTAGAACGATAAACCTTTAGATTAAGAATTAATTCATAACATGTATTTTTACCAATATGATAGTGTAGTACCTAAATAAACAATGAAAATATTTTTGAGTTATTATTTTATATCCTATAGATATAGAATAATTTTGATTTATATTTTGTGGACTCTTGGTTATGATATAGTGTCACCTACTATGATTTTCCTTTTACTTGGAGTATAAAAATATAAATAGGATTATCCTATTTCTTAAGAAGACTTGAAATTTGATATTTTATTTCTTGCTTACTTTGTCATTATAATAGGACATTTGCTCTTTTTTCATCCAGTTAAAAACATGATTACATCGTATTTAGAGAAATAGTTTAGCTTTATTAAATGAAATATATAAATCCAGTTTTTCTATGTTAGAAATCTACTTAAAAAGAAAAGTTAAAAAATTCCATTTATAAAATCTTGCATTAGTAAACCATGTAAATATATAAATATGCCATAAAGCCTATTAATAGGCATTTTGTTTACATATTTTTATCTCAATTATCTATGCCCACAGGACTCATTCAATCAATTTTTCACTAAGTAGTTTTCAAAATATAATTACTCTTATGGGTAGGACTATGAACAGCAGTGTCATTTACACTATAGTTCACTAATTGCACTTCGAAGCCATTATAATGAATTATACCAGTACATTCTTCAAGAAGATCAGTTAATGCTAATCATTTGTATCACATATATCACTTAGAAGAGATTCATCCATAAAAGTCTTTCCTTTATAGCCTCATTTCTTTTTAATTCTCTTGTAATGCAAGTTATAGCTGTAAATATATACAGCATGTGTTTTCTTAACCTGCTGATCTGTGGACTTTGATTCTAAGTACTGAAATCTAGAGACAAATAATATTTTATGGTAGGAGCAAAATTATTTACTTTGAGATCCTATGTAATAATTATTCTTACATAATTAAATAATTGCTATTTATAGTGATCTGTATTTGGATCAAATTTTAAGAGCTTAAATAAAATTTCATTTCCCCTAAATTTTTTTTTATCATCCTCTTCAGTGTTCCCCGACTATATTTTTACATTTTTCCTATGTTCAAGAAAGCTGGTATTTAATGTGTCTCTTAGTTAAAAATAAGTGACAAGAAGTTTTTTGTTTTTAAACCTACATATAATGGGAAGATTTTACAAATAATGAAGGCATACACTAGATTATAAGCATGCTGTTTTATCATAAAATAATTATAAAATAATTTTGTAGACCCACTATCATGACAGAAGATGACATAAATACATTGACAAAACTGTCAAAAACCTCCTTTAAAATATTACTCCTTGGTGAGAGCAAGATGGCCACTACCAAGCGAGTGTTGCGGACTTGCAGAGGAGGTGGATGACAAAGTTCTTCATGCTGCTTTTATCCCTTTTGGAGACAGCACAGATATCCAGATTCCCCTGGATTAGGAAACAGAAAAGCACCGAGGATTTGCTTTTGTTGCATTTGAGTTGGCAGAGGATGCTGCAGCAGCTGTAGACAACATGAATGAACCTGAGCTGTTTATATGGACAATTCGTGTCAATTTGGCAAAACCCATAAGGATTAAGGAAGGCTCTTCCAGACCAGTTTGGTCCGAGGATGGCTGGTTGAAGAAATTTTCTGGGAAGACTCTTGAGGAGAATAAAGAAGAAGGGACAGAGCCTCCCAAAGTGGAAACCCAGGAGGGAGAGCCCGCTGTAAAAAAAGCCCAGTCAAACCCTCAGGTGTACATGGACATCAAGACTGAGAACAAGCCAGCAGGCTGAATCCAGATGCTCCTGGGTTCAGGCGTCGTTCCCATGACAGCAGAGAATTTCCACTGCCCGTGCACCCACGAGAAGGGCTTTGGCTTCAAGGGCAGCAGCTTCCACCATATCATCCCCCAGTTCATGTGCCAGGGCTGCGATTTCACCAACCACAAGGGCACTGGGGCAAGTCCACCTACGGGAGGAAGTTTGACGATGAAAACTTTATTCTCAAACACACGGGACCAGGCCTGCTCTCCATGGCCAACTCAGGCCCAAACACCAACGGTTCCCAGTTCTTCCTGACATGTGACAAGATGGATTGGCTGGACGGCAAGCACGTGGTATTTGGGGAGGTCACGGAAGACCTGGACGTCTTGTGGCCGATTGAGGCCCAAGGCAGCAAGGATGGGAAATCCAAGCAGAAAGTCATTATCTCCGACTGTGGGGAGTACATGTGAGAGGGCAGCTGTCAGCCCAGGGAACCAGCACTCAAGGTGTCCCATTTGCAGCAAGAGGGCTTTGTGTCCTGGCCCTTCCTCGGGGTCAGC
Source organism: Aethalodelphis obliquidens (assembly GCF_003676395.1). Lineage (NCBI taxonomy): Eukaryota > Metazoa > Chordata > Mammalia > Artiodactyla > Delphinidae > Aethalodelphis > Aethalodelphis obliquidens. The sequence goes on along the minus strand of NW_020837947.1, from coordinate 59,342,763 downwards.
ATGGGGCAGCTCCTCTGCAGGCATGGCCTGGGCCTCCTCTGGCTCTTCCCCAAGTGTGGCCATGGGCCCGGGTGCCGCCCTCCCCACCGTGGACGGCCGTGCATGGCCTTTCCAGGCCAGGGCCTCTCCTGGGTCCACCAGTGTGACTCCTAGACGTTTTTCTTGGTAAAATAAATTATAGTTTTTGTAGAAAAAGAAAATATATACTACTCCTTTCTAAAATTTACCTATTAAGTGGTGTTTCTGTAACTGTTATGGAAATTGAGAAAGATTCTTATGGGAATTCTTTTTGTTATTGTCACATATATTATATGAAAAGGTAAGTATAATCTGAACACTGCAGAAGCTGATTCATTATGAAGTATTGATTTTCTATTCAAAACAATATTTTTTACAAATAATATAATTTCCTCTTAAGGAAAGAAAATTTATGTTGTCTGTTGTCATAATTTGAATTTCTGACCTCATCTTGTAAAATCAGGAGTAGAAGATAAAAAAAAGATGGCTTTGGTGAGACTTTATGAGAGAGAGTGAAAGCTGACAATAATATATGGCTGATACTGTATAAAGTTCAGATTCCATACAAGATTGTATTTAATCCTCCGCCAAATAATGCTACTGTCCCCATTTTGTATATAGTGAAACAGGCTCAGAGAAGCAACTTGCCCATTATTACACAGTTGTAAGAGATAGCAGTGGGCTTTAAAACCATTAGCCCTACACCAGAATTGTAATCTCTGTGTTATACTGAATTTTGGTGATGTGGCTATAGCAGGTTATAGTACAAAGCCTACTTGCAAAACTCCATTTTGCTGTACGGAGTTTTACCAATATACAAACTCATGTGTTTGTGTTTGCCTGATATTTGTTACACTTATACAGAGGGAATGGACCAACTTTATTGACTCTTATAAACACCCAGAACTAAGAAAATATTTAGCAGTGCTGTCTCTAAATATCTCATCATTTTAAGAAAAATGAACACCTTAAAGTGTTACTTTCCAGTTGGTATGCTTAATCATACAGTGAAATCTCACTTTAAAATATATCAAATGTGGATTTAAACCAGATTAGTTTCCCCCAAATACCTTATCCTAGTTAAAGCCCAGGAGTAGAACTTCTGTCTCCCAATGCCAGCATTGTATTTCATTCCTTTGCATTTCTGTTGCTACTACCTTATTTTTTTAAAAAATATTGGGATTTAGGATATATGTTGGGTTGTTTTGTTTTAGTTTTGTTAGAAATTCAGAGAAAGAACTATTTTATTCAGCATTCAAATGGAATGCTGGGCATAGAAGTCAGGATTTCAATTTCCAAAAATACAGTGACAGGCAATAGGTTTACCCTTTCATCTTAACCTAAAAATTGGACAAAATACATGAAACAATGGTTTTCAAATTTTGGACAACAGGCAGCACAGGATAATGTTTTTTTTTTTTTTTTTTTTTGGCTGCATTGGGTCTTCATTGCTGTGCCTGGGCTTTCTCTAGTTGTGGAGAGCGGGGGCTACTCTTCGTTGCAGTGCAGGGGCTTCTCATTACGGTGGCTTCTCTTGTTGCGGAGCATGGGCTCTAGGCACGTAGACTTCAGTAGTTGTGGCACGCAGGTTCAGTAGTTGTGGCACGCAGGTTCAGTAGTTGTGGCTCGCAGGCTCTAGAGTCTCAGTAGTTGTGGCTCACGGACTTAGTTGCTCCATGGCATGTGGGATCTTCCCGGACCAGGGCTCGAACCCATGTCCCCTGCATTGGCAGGTGGATTCTTAACCACTGTGCCACCAGGGAAGCTCCAGGTTAATGATTCTTGAGAGAAGGGAAACATTGAAGAGAACCCTGTGATTTTCCCAGCTTATTGATTGGAGGCCATTTTCAGGATGCAGACCAGGTAAGGTCAATCCAAACAGAACCTGCTTGTCTTGCTGAGTTGAGGAGACAGCTCAGCAAGAGTTGGGGAGCCCAAGACAGCCAGAAATAGTTGGGCAAAATACAACAGAGGAGGAAATGTACTGAGAGATCCCCCTCAGTCTTTGGTGGGTACTGATCTATGCAGGTAGGTAAGAATACTACCTGAAACCAGAGAAGGAACCACTAGGAAGGAGCAGGCAGAACAATCTTGAGAGCTCACATAAGTCTGGGAACAGTTTTGCATCTCTTACAGCCTGAATGGAAAGAACCCTAACATGTGAGGCGTTGAGTAGAGTCCTCACAATGGTATTGCCTTAATAGTGGATCCAAATTGGCCCTAAACTAATGGCTTCCCAGAACCCATACTAAACAAAGCTGAAAAGCAAGACTCAAAGAATCAAACTGATTCTAAACAATTTAATTGTGTCCTAGAACAAAGCTCAACTATATTTAAAGGAATACAGTAAAATCGAGAGCCCAGAAAAGTAAAAAGTAACATGTCTCACTTCTAGTGGAAAATTATCAAGCATGCAAAGAAATAGGTAATGATGACCTATAACTGGGAGAAAATTAACCAACAGAAACAGACTGAGAAATGATAGAGATGGTAAAATTAGCAGACAAGGGTTTTAAAACAGTTATTATAAATAAAATCTATATGTTTAAAAAGGGAAAGAAAAGCATGAACATGACAAGTAGAGAAAAGGATGATATAAAAAAGACCCAAACTTCTAGATGAAAAATATAACATCTGAAATGAAAAGCACTCTGGCAGGAATTAACAGTAGATTAGACACTAGAGAAGAAAGATCTATTGCTTGAAAACACAGCAATACAAGCCATCTAAAGTGAAACACAGAGAGGAAAAAGACTGAAAAAAAGAGCAGAATATTAATGACAAAAGGGGCAATGATACCATGTAGTCTAATATACATGTAATTGGACTCTCCAAAATAGATGATAGAGCTCAAAAATATTTGAAGGAATAATCATCAAAAATGTTATAAATATACTAAACTCACAGATCTAAGAAGCTTGATGAAGCCCAAATAGAAGAAATATGAAATGCATACAAGTAGTCATTGTAATAAGTTATAACCTCTTTATTCTTTTTTTTTTTTTTTTTTTGGCGGTACGCGGGCCTCTGACTGTTGTGGCCTCTCCTGTTGCACTCTGGACGCGCAATCTCAGCGGCCATGGCTCACGGGCCCAGCCGCTCCGAGGCATGTGGGATCCTCCTGGACTGGGGCACGAACCTGTGTCCCCTGCATCAGCAGGCGGACTCGCAACCAGTGCACCACCAGGGAAGCCCATAACCTCTTTATTCTAAAGAATTATTTAGATTCTATTCCCATTCTGCAAGTGAGGAACCTGAAGTCCAGAATGTTGATTTGCCCACAGTCCACAGTTTGTCTCTCAGGTACTAGTGGTCAGAGGGCATCCCTTCTTATCCTGGGCTCATTCCTGTGAGGTTTTGCTGGATGCTGGATGGTACCTACAGATTCCAGAGGTCAAGAATATGTAGCTCTACATAGTTTGAGGAATTTCCACATGTTTTATTATCTTTTGCACGGTGAACTGACACTGTGCATACAAGAGGCTGAGTGCTAATGAACAACTAGGAATTGGGGGATAAAATTATTTATAAGTAACATTTGACTTGGAATCTATGTGGGGAAAATAATAGAATAAGTAGATGAGGAAGAAAACTAGGATTGTTGTTTATTATGCATGATAAAGAAGAAAGAGCAATTTGAGAGAAGTCAGTTAATTGAGGAATAAGATTGAAAGCCACAAAGCGAATGATAACAACAGTATACAAAGATAAACTAGTGAATCAAAATCTCTGTAACGAGGATCCACAAATAAAGGGATGATTGATTTAGGCAGCTGTTTTTGTAGAGGTGTGTTTTTTTTGCCCCCTTTTACTATTCAGTTTTCCAACATCTATCTAAACTGCATAGCATTATCACTTCTCTATTCTAATCTCTCTCTTACTGCTTAAAATTATCACTCTTTTATTTCAAAATGTGGCTTCTTATCCTTTGATCCACTAATTGACTTTATTACCCTCAAACCCTTCTTGCCTTCGTGTGCTGCCTGATTAAAAAAAAAAATCAACTCATTCCCAATTTTTCACACTCCTCCCTCCCATTTCTTCCCCTTTCCTCTGGATATTTAGAAGCTATAGAGTGCAAAGATTCTACCTCTAAGAGAAATTTCAGTTGTTTCAAACATTGGTCTCATGAGACCCCTTATTAAATGTTGACTATAAAACGTAACTTTTGGAACAAGGACATTATGCCATGAGCAGTTGAGATTTGGGGGGGATATAGGAATTCTACTTTTTTGTGTGTGAGTCAATATTCTAGAAACTTAAATAAAACCTCCAGTATTTTTCTTTTCCAATCACCTTATCACACCAACTTTTCCTAGAATCAGGGGGATTTTAGAATGTGGAATTCACAATGGGTATGTGTGTAAAACTCAGAGAACAGAAATTGCATCTTTATTTTCACTAATCTGTAATGATACTTAGCATTTCCTTTACTTATGAAATTTGGCAAAAAGCCACAGTGGTGTTTGTAGTACTTATGACTTTAGCCTTAATAGAAATCTTTGATATTTTCATATTATAATTATTATGGATAACTCAAAAGTGATTTACCTTCATTACTATTTTAAATTAATGTTATTAGAATTGTTGCTAGATATTGTTATTTAATGAAGTAATAAAGAATGAAATTTTATCTTTTAATAGATAAGTTTATGGCATTGATAGTGATGATGGTTTCATGAGTGTATACTTATTTCCAAACACACTGAGTTGTATGCATTAAATATCTATAGCTTTTTGTATGTTAATCATATCTCAAAGCAGTTAAAAGACTTTTGATATCAAAATTTTAATATATTTGGTTTTCTATGTATGTATTTCCTTTCATGAATTTAAAAACACTATCTGAGAAGGAGGACATGGCACAAGACAAACTGAGTCTCCTCTACTAGATACTCTAAAACTCCTGTACTAGATAATGGTGCAGTATGATTACAAAGAAAAGGCTGTTTTGGTTTACCTGAGGCACAAGTGCCTGAGGCTACAAGTAGTCAAGTGATTTTCTTCCAAGATGATTCCACTTAGTGCCTCCTGTAAAAGCATTTTCTCAGTTTAGTATTATTTTTTATTGGAGGAAGACTGCAAAACCAGCTTTCTGTCTATCATGATCTAAGGAGCAGAGAGAACTAGTTCAAGTGATAATATGTGCTGCCCAGGGAGAGGTGCTGAACTGTAGAGAACAGAGATCCGAATTGGGAGACAGAAACAGAAGATTCAAGTCTGGGCTCAGACCCTGGGTAGGATATCTTTCCTACAGTTAGTGTTATCCTTAGAATAAAAGAATTTTGTTTGGTCATATTTAAGATGCCTTTTCTTTCTTAAATCACGTGGCTCTTCTCAAGAATATTGCTGCTCCATAGTGCTTTCAAGCATTGAGAGAAACTCCTTTAAAGTCAGGATGAATCTGCTTGCATTAATCCATCCTGTCCTAGTCCTCCCATCCCTTGACCAATATACCTATGTAGGCTGTCACGTAGTCTCTGTGTGACTGTAGATAGGTGGCTTGATTTCATCTGTGCATCCAGTCTCCTCATTTGAAAATAATAATATTAATAATAATGACAATAATAATAACCTCTGAGAACAGTAAAGGTTAAATAACATATCACATGTCAAACAAACACCTAGAATGGGATCTGGCACACAAGAAGGTGTTTAATCAACCTTAGACTTCAATTCCTCTTGGAAGAGAGGAGAGAGAAATATCTCACCGAAGACCAAACCCCAATACTTTGAAACTTCCACATTGTTTCTTTGATATTGAGCTAACAGGCTTTAGTAAGTGGATTATGTGTATGTGAACATTTGTCCAGAGTGGAACCCAGGGAGTTCCTGCTTGGAGTCTGTCTCTTAGTGATTTATTAAAAATAATCATTAACTTCTCCTCCTCATCCTCCAGCCTCTCTTCTTTTTGTTCTTTTTCTTGAACTTCTTGGGTTAAAAATGCTGTTACTGTTTTTTTTACAATGTCTTAAATTTTAAAAAAATGATAGCTCCAGATGGCTGTCATTCATTATGATGAATAAATATGGCATGGTGATTGTCCCCCCAAAAACTCTATTTCTTTGGTGCCAGTAGAGTGAGTGTGTGTGTGTTATATTCATATACATACATATATATTATTCACATACACCTATATATATGTGTGTGTGTGTATATATATATATATATATAGAGAGAGAGAGAGAGAGAGAGAGAGAGAGAGAGAGGGAGAATATATATACACTAACTAAACTTTCTTCAGCTTGCAATCAATAATAAGATAAGTTCATTTTATCAGAATACACACTGAAACCATTCATGACAGTTGTTACCAAACTGAACTTGGGTCTGCTCACCTGACACGTAGAAAAGCCAATCTACTGACTGGGAGTTGTGGCAAAGGAATGTACAGAGTTTATTGCAGGGTACCAAGCAAGGAGAACAGGCAACTCATTCTCAAAAGATCTGAACTCTCCCAGGGCTTTCAGGGAAGGGATTTTAAAGACAGTGTGAGGGAGAGGGTCACAGGGTACATGAGCAGCTTGTGCATAATTCTCTGATTGGTTGATGGTGAGATAACAGGGTAAGGTTTTAGGAATTTCAATCATCAACCTTCTAGTTCCAACCAATCTGAGGTCTACATGCTGGTGGTCAGCATGCAGTCAACTTCCTCCTCCTGGTGGGGGTTTTAGTATCTGCAAAACAACTCAGGAATATGGCTCAGGATATTATCTATAGCCCTTGAGAAGGAAAAGTCCTTGACTTTGTTTTATGGCTAAACAATTATTATTTTGTCTTGCTTGACTGCTTTCTTCTATTTCTGCATTTTCTCACATCTCTGATTAAATTTGCTCTTTGGAACTCAGGGACAGCCTAGGAGGCTAAAGCTTTTCTACAAACAAAAGATAGCAGACATTGGCAGGGGGGAGTCTATCCCTAGGAAGGCATTGCAGGGTCCTACTTTGTTTCACAGCCTAAAAATGTAAAAATGCCTGCAGAGAATATAAGCATATTGAATTTCCTTACTTTACTGTTTCTCAGAGTATATCCTAACCAGATGATGTAATCTAATTGTATCAGCCTAGAAATATATACAATTTTATTTTAACGTTAAAAAGGTCAGTACCTTTGGAACCTAAAATCTTTCCTGTTTTCTTTTCTCTGCTGGAAGCTCATCATCAAAGGATTACAAGATATCTTTAATAAAAAGTAGAATTTTATAAACTTAAATTTACTTATTCTTTTCCATATATAAAGTTCTTTTGATGAATACTCCCTAAATATATGGGAAAGCAATATGTACTTTATTGAATGATAAGTGAAATTTATAGTAATATACTTGATGTGGACATAGATTTCTTTTGAGGCAATTTTTTGAACTTTAACTGTTATTGAACATTATATCTTTTTATCACTTCCAAACTTACTCTAATATTTTATTGCTTTACTTCAACCTGAAAATGTTCAAGCTTTCGAATAGTATTCTACTAGCTGCAGAATGAAACCCTGTTATTTTCTGATTCAGCTTGGATTTTTAGAACTTTGTTATCAGATGCATTTTAATTAAAAATTTTAAATTACCCATTATATTCATGGCTCTGTGCCGACCATTTAAGAGAAGATTTTTTTCAAAAGGAATTCTTACTTTTATTCAGCTTCTAAGTTGAGAATATAAATTTACTCCAATAGAATAAATAACACAATTACAAAGTAGCACATCAATGAGTTTAAAACAAAGAAGTAAAAATATGTAATTGATGCTATTACGATTTGGGACCAAATGAGCTTTTTAGTAACGAGAAGGATTTCACTGAGAGTTATGAAGAATCTCCTTGGTTTTTGTTTTGTTTTTTGTTTGAATAGGGAATAAAAAAGCCTCAGAAGAGGAGCAACATGCTGCTCAAGATCACTCAGTAGCTAATGCTAGACCTGAGAATATAACTCAAATATTTTGACTCCTAGTTTGGTATCAGATTTCCTGGGAGTCTGTGTGAACTGGACATATCTTTCGATGTTGGGTTAACCCATATAAGATTACTTGTAATATGATCATATGAAAGAGACTGGCCAAATCACATTTAGCTCTGAGAAGGAAGAAATTTGAAATTTCTTTAATATAGATAGGCTTATTTAGCAATTCTGTTACAGGAGAGATTCAACAATAATAATGCCACTATTATAATGCCATTTCTGTAATAATAGCACTTCTGTTAAAAAACACCATTATTATAGAAATGCTATTATAAGAAAAGCTCTGTTATTTAGAATTGCTTATGCAATAAAAGTGCTAAAAAAGTCTTCTTACATTATAGAAAATTATTGCAAATTTTTCTTGCTTTGCAATGAAATTTTCATTCCAAATATTATTTGATTCTCCTGTAAAATGGCTCTCAGATTTTATTCTGATAACTCTGAGGTCTGGGCCAGATTGCTGTTTAGGACGGGAAATTGCTTGACAGCCAAAGTCGCTTGGTCAAATAAGTCCACTTCCTATTTGTCTGTTTCTATGAGATTAAGGGCATCTGACTTCTTTGCTTTTTCATTCTCAAATACTGTATTCTTTTATTGTCTTTCTAAAAATACTATATGCCTACCTTTTTATAGAGGGTTCAGGTAGTTTTGTTTCACTAAAGTTAGATAACTACACTCTTGCTTTTACCTTAATTCTGTTAAACTAAATAAAAACTGAGTGTAATTGATTACAGCAATAGTAATTTAAGGTTTAAATTATACCTCACTTATACTTTATAATAGGGTGAATTTCAATAACCTATATGTTGTAGATAGGTAAGTATGAACTGAGGGAAAGGCAAGTTTATAAATACAGAGATGCATTAAAAATATATATATATATCTGTATCATCTCACACCGGTCAGAATGGCCATCATCAAAAAATCTACAAAAAATAAATGCTGGAGAAGGTGTGCAGAAAAGGGAACCCTCCTGCACTGTTGGTGGGAATGTAAATTGATACAGACACTATGGAGAACAGTATGGAGGTTCCTTAGAAAACTAAAAATAGAACTACCATCGACCCAGCAATCCCACTACTGGGCATATACCCTGAGAAAACAATAATTCAAAAAGAGTCATGTACCACAATGTTCATTGCAGCTCTATTTACAATAGCCAGGACGTGGAAGTAACCTAAGTGTCCATCAACAGAGGAATGGATAAAGAAGATTTGGCACATATATACAATGGAATATTACTCAACCATAAAAAGAAACGAAATTGAGTTACTTGTAGTGAGGTGGATGGACCTAGAGTCTGTCATACAGAGTGAAGTAAGTCAGAAAGAGAAAAACAAACACCATATGCTAACACATATATATGGAATCTAAAAAAAAAAAAATTGTCATGAAGAACCTAGGGGCAAGATGGGAATAAAAACATAGACCTACTAGAGAATGGACTTGAGGATACGGGGAGGGGGAAGGGTAAGCTGGAACAAAGTGAGAGAGTGGCATGGACATATATACACTACCAAATGTAAAAGAGATAGCTAGTGGGAAGCAGCCGCATAGCACAGGGAGATCAACTCGGTGCTTTGTGACCACCTAGAAGGATGGGATAGGGAGGGTGGGAGGGAGACACAAGAGGGAGGAGATATGGGGATATATGTATATGTATAACTAATGCACTTTGTTATAAAGCAGAAACTAACAACACCATTGTAAAGCAATTATACTCCAATAAAGATGTTTATATATATATATATTTATATATATCTTAGTGGAGTATTGAAACAATATGTGATTGTTTAGGTTAGGGCTGTTGCTTTTTAGAAAATTATTTATAGGACTTAGTAAAGACAAGCTAGAGTTTTCTTACAATCAACACTATATCACATAAAATCATGGGTTTGCAGGTTTTAAGGAATCTTAATGATTATGCCAGTGGTTTCCATATACTTTTAAATATCAGAAAATACATTTTAAAAATGAAATTTTATTTAGAATCCCCAGCATCCAAACAGATAATTGACATTTTACTAGCCTAAAGTATCATCTATGTTTATGTTTACAATATTTTTTTATTATAAAATCAGTCAATGAGTCTAGTATGACCTGATGATCATACATTTGAAATTGGAGGGTATGTGTGCTGATTGCTCTCCTCTGGCTCCCTCAATGTATAATTTAGTTCTGTATTTTGACTTTGTTGCACAGTATCAGAATATCCTGAGACACACAGATAAGTAGTTGAAATGATAATTTTCCTATAAAAGAGTGCCTTGAAATGTTTCATTCTCTTAAATTAACAGATGAAGTTTGAAAGAGTAGAGGGAGAGAATTTTGGTTTCAAGATTGAATTAGTATCTATAACTCAAAACAGATCACAATGTCTACCCAGAGAATCAGCACCTAGAACTTAAAATACACCCTAAAATTATCTCTAATTCTATGTTTTCAGGACACACTTTATTATATATTCTCTTGTTATTGTACAACGAACTTTTGTCTGTCAGAGAATGTGGGCTGTGTTGATACACCATGTCAGTTAGTGTCTAGCAATTAACTGAATGTGTGGCACACATGTGCTGGGTAAAACACCTGCCAGAACGGTACACAAATGGGATAACTGGTGGCACAGGTGAACACACTGGTATATGGATAATATTTATATTTAACACATTTCAGTGTGTTTTTGAAATTAAAGTTGTGAAAATAGATGAATAAGTATTTCCAAGATTAAATATGGGGACTTCCCTGGTGGCTCAGTGTTTAAGAATCCTCCTGCCAATGCGAGGGACACAGGTTCGAGCCCTGGTCCGGGAAGATCCCACATGCCACGGAGCAACTAAGCCTGTGCGCCACAACTACTGAGCCTAAGCTCTAGAGCTGTGCAGGTGCCACAGCTACTGAAGCCCACGTGCCTAGAGCCTGTGCTCCACAGCAAGAGAAACCACCGCAGGGAGAAGCCACCACACCGCAATGAAGAGTAGCCCCCGCTCGCCGCAACTAGAGAAAGCGTGCACGCAGCAACGAAGACCCAACCGAGCCATAAATAAATAAATAAATAAATTTATTAAACAAAATGATTAAATTTGAATCACATGTATGAGGATATACTTAAAACACTAAGTTCTTCAGAAAAGTATCTCTAAATCATTAGCCAAATCCAATGATCCATTCAATTTTTTTTCACTAAGTAGTTATCCAGTACCCACGTTAGTATTCCTGTGTCCTAGGGCATTCTATTTTGTCCTTTGGCAACTCTGACCATGAAAAAAATCCGTTTTTACAGTGAGCTGAATCATGTTTTCCTGAGACCTCTACCATATTTCAAGTTCTGTTCCTTGGGATCACACTGAACAAATCTGCATTTTGTCCTTATGATAATTCTTCAGATATTAGAGGATGATTCTTAAATCTTATTTGATTTTCTCCATCTGAATGCCTAATATCCTTAGTTCCTTTAATTATTCTTCAAATAACCTGGTTTGGTTGCCCTTCCTTGTTTCCTTTCTTCCAAATGAATTCTGTAGCTTATATGCCCTCTAAGAAATGATACTTAGGCCTGAATACAGACCTGGATGTTGTTTGACTTCATAGGGATTTTGTGATTATTACCCTACTCTCTCTGTATATAAAAAAAATTAAAGTTTCATTGAACTAACAAGATTTCATTAATTATGCTATTTACTCCATTTGATATTATTGCGAAACATTTTTTTAACATCTTTATGGGAGTATAATTGCTTTGCGATGTTGTGTTAGTTTTGGTTGTATAACAAAGTGAATCAGCTATACGTATATATATATCCCCATATCCCCTCCCTCTTGCATCTCCTTCCCACCCTCCCTATCCCACCCCTCTAGGTGGTTACAAAGCACCGAGCTGATCTCCCTGTGCTATGCAGCTGCTTCCCACTAGCTATCTGTTTTACATTTGGTAGTGTATATATGTGAATGCTACTCTCTCATTTCGTCCCAGCTTACCCTTCCCCCCCATCCTCAAGTCCATTCTCTACGTCTGTGTCCTTACTCCTGTCCTGCCCCCAGGTTCATCAGAACCACTTTTTTTTTTTTTTTTTTTTTAGATTCCATATATATGTGTTAGCATATGGTGTTTGTTTTTCTCTTTCTGACTTCACTCTGTATGACAGACTCTAGGTCCATCCACCTCATTTCAAATAACTCAATTTCGTTTCTTTTGATGGCTGTGTAATATTCCATTGTATATATGTGCCACATCTTCTTTATCCATTCATCTGTTGATGGACACTTAGGTTGCTTCCATGTCCTGGATATTGTAAATAGTGTTGCAGTGAACATTGTGGTACATCACTCTTTTTGACTTATGGTTTTCTCAGGGTATATGTCCAGTAGTGGGATTGCTGGGTCATATGGTAGTTCTATTTTTAGTTTTTTGAGGAACCTCCATACTGTTCTCCATAGTGGCTGTATCAATTTACATTCCCACCAACAGTGCAAGAGGGTTCCCTTTTCTCCACACCCTTTCCAGCATTTACTGTTTGTAGATTGTTTTTGATTATGGCCATTCTGACTGGTGTGACGAGATACCTCATTGTAGTTTTGATTTGCATTTCTTTAATGATTAGTGATGGTGAGCATCCTTTCATGTGTTTGCTGGCAATCTGTATATCTTAAATATGTATATTTTGGTGTTGTCATGATATTTCCTGCATTTGTTTTTAGGAAATAGAATAGAAGATTTTAAATGTAATTCATATAAATATAACTTAGACTCATCTCATTCTACCCTATAATTTTTATTTTTGGTTCTGTCATCCATTATATTTCTTTATACAGCCTTGTGATCTGAAAATGTGATAAAAATTATCTATGTTTATTTAAGTAAGGGATAAAGAAGAATTTTTAAAGTCACTAAGGAGAACTCTTTAAGTATCACTATTTTTAAAGTTAGGTGCATTGTGTCTATCACATTTCTAAAAATATTCCAGTTTAGTAACTTTATTATTAGTGTTAAAAATTATACTTAATTCATGTTATTTATCTAACATACTTACAATCTATAATTTCATTCTGGAGTTTTAATTGAGATTGATGTTAAATTTACCATTCTGTTTGATTGTGGATATCTCTGAACCTTTTTTTTTTTCCGTGTTGGACTATTGCATCGCTTTTAGTTTTTTGACACTAATGAAGTAAAAAAAAAATGGTGGGTGGTGAATTTTGGTGGTTCTATTATCCACCAACTATTATACACCAACACAACTTAGAAAGTAGAATTTGCCTTAGTGAATTGACGAAAATCCAAGTTCTGTTGTTCAAATTTGAGCATGCTGTGAATGGATCTGTTTCTCAGGGATGAACTTTCACTAACCAAGCTCATTGTAGACAGATGTACAAATAACACTGTCATCCTATCAACTTATAATGAGACACAACTCTCATGGAAGAGTGAAGTATTCTGAATATAGATTTACATAACATTGAAATTTTACTCAGAGGGTTAACTTGGTAGGCATGAAATTGAATCTAGTATTTAATGGAAGGAGGCAGTAGCAGCAATTTCCTCAAGTTAGATACCTTAGGTTAGGAATGAATAGTTCAAGTCTGTGAGCCAGAACATACTTTTGCTTCTCTTCTAGTCCCAAATTCTGGTTATTCTTGTTTCAGACATACCAATCTCTTTCATATTTACAAGTCTTTCTTTCAGTATATTAATTCATTCAGTCAAGCCTTGTTGTCTGAGAGCCTCTCCTTTACTTAAGATGACTTTTGTATCTCTGATTCATTCTAACATATGTCAGCTTTACAATTCTAAAGGAAATCTTACTTTTCTTATTTCCAAGTGGAAGAAACATCAAACATCTATATAAATTGGTTCCTGACTTCTGAATCTGGCATAGGTGGAATTTTGTCATCTGATACTTGTGTGTGTGTGTGTGTGTGTGTGTGTGTGTGTGTTTGACCTGTAAATACTTTTTAAATTTAAAGGCAACATTTACATTAGAAGTCTGGATTTTTGACTACTCTTGAAAAATTTTATTTTTCAATTTTAAGACCTGCCAAGTAAAAGCCCAAATTCCCTCCCAACAAGTGACTGTAGCAGAGTACTGCCGCCACTGTGGACAGAGCCTGTGCTCCCAAATTCACTAGTTCCCTACTAGCTACCTCACTCATTTATACTACTCGAATGCCCTCTAGAGTTTCTCAAATTTGAGTTTGAGAAACTTGAATACTGTCTTTAGCACCATTTTCTCCCTCACTCCTCCCCAAGAACACCCTCCAGCTTTCAACCATTTCCTTAAATATTGCCAGCTGTGGTCCAGGAATCTCACTTGTAAGCTCTGTTAGTACCCTGATATGTAATATGTCAGGTTAAGGACATTTGGACTGATTGGGGATAGCTAGATATGTTTTTACAGTCTCTTTAATCATGTTTTTTTCCTTTCCATTTTCTATTCAGTAATAATATATCTTGATTATAACAATATCAAGCAGTCTGTCGATTTCTCGTTTAATCATCACTTAAGTCATTGTTCCATAACAATAGTGAAATGTTTATCTGAATGTAAACATTTGCTATTGTAAGTAGTTATGAATAATCATTTGGCATGATATTCTGTGTAAACCTGTTAATAATAAAAAATATATAATATTGCTTTATATTGCATAACAAAAATGTGAGGAGAAATATGACAGTATTGCTAGAAATCTAATGCCACAGGTAAATAAACAAAAGCTAGATTAAAAAACCACTTCCTCTTACCAAAGCAGAAAAAGGAATGAAATAAACAGAACAGGTCTACCTGAGAGTGTTTTGCTCTGATTTTGCAAATATAGAGAAACCAATAATGGAGAGATGCATTATGGTTTAGTATAAAGATGGGCTTGATTCTCAGTGAGCTTATTTCAAATGCTGACTGGTTTAGCCATGAGGGCTTGGGCAAGACTCTTCTGAATTAAGCCTTAGTTTCCTCAACTATAGAAATAAAATTAAGAAAAGAAGAGTTTTTTTCTCTTTTTAAATCTCCTGTCTTCAGCAGCTTTTGGGGTTCTGGAGAAAATGAAGCATGAGTGCATTCAGCTTTGTAATCTCTGTGTATCCCATAGGTGTTTGTCCTTAAATTTTTTAAGGCACCCTTCTTAATAGTTATCTTTATTTATTATGGATTTACTTGTACATTTAAGATAGCTCCTTTTGTTGGTTTCTTGTTGATAATACATGTAATGAATTCTCAAAATAACTTGTTGTTTGTAGGATATAAAAAATTATAAGCCCAGAGATATAGGTACTTAATATTTTGTTTCAGTTTTCATCAATTTAGTGCTAGGAAGTTGAGGAAGTAAAGGTTTTCAATAGTATTTGGTCCTGAAACACTTAATGTGCAGAATGTTATGTTACACCCTAGTGGAGAAATTCTGTTGAATAATGTTAAATATGATAGACTTTTATTGGAGACTTAAACATAGAATGGTTAAATGCAGAAAAATATTACACTCAAGAATATTGAAGAGTTGTGATTTTTTTCAGTAATGTAATTTTGCTGATTTGCTTCACAAAGACTGTAACTGTGTAGTTGCCTGTGAGTGGACTTACTTTGAGCATTATAGAAAATGTGTTGGCTTTCTTATCTGCTGGTGACTTACCCTGCCTATAGCCCCCAGCTCCTAAAATACCTTGTAATTTCCTCCTAAAGCTATAGAATAACTTTTTATTTTGAAAATACAAGGTAGTTTTGGCCATATAAACCTGGGTTCAAAACCTGAATGTAGTACTTATTAACTCTCAATTATTGGATAAATTATATAAAACTCATGGCCTTAGTTTCATCATCTGTAAAATAAGGAAAATAACATTTACTCTAGAGAATGTTGTGAGAATTACATGAAGTTATAAATATTGACACTTAGAATATTCTGTGAATGTTAGTTTTTTTTTCCTCTCTCCTTGCCTCCCTTCCTTCCTTCCTCCCCTCCTTCCTTCCTCCTTCCTTCCTTCCTTCCTCCCTTTTATATCAAATGCACTTAATGCATATATCATATGTATTTCTATGATATAATATGCATTTAAAAGCTCAACCCAATATTTTGGGGGCACCTCCTCTGTGTTAAAGCACTTTGTTAGACACTGGGATTCAGAGATGAGGAAGAAAATAATGTTCCTGTTTTCAAAGTGGTAAAAACTGAAATATAAGTAAAACAACAAATACAATACAACGTGACATGTTCCATTTTTCGTAGGAAGTGCTATAGACACCCCGGTCAGCCTGGAAGATCAGGAAAACCAATCTGTAGGAGTATGCGCTTCAGCTGTCAGTTAACTCGGAGGAGGAATGGACCCAGGTAGATAAGGAAGGGAATCAGGCTGAGGCCTAAGAGGACCTGGCATGTTTAGGAACCTGCAAATAGATTGGTGACACCAAATAGATTGGTGAGGCTCTAACCCATGGGATGGGGAGGCCATGAAGGGAGCAGCAAATGTAATAGTAGAAGGAGATGAGATAATAAGGGGCTTTGTGTGCCATATTTAGAAGTTACACTATCTTCTACCTGATCTTCTTCAGAATTATAATTTTGAATGGCTGCATAATATATACATAATTCATATGTCCTACTGCTTTTTTTCTCTCTAGAAAATAATCCTTATGGTTCTGGTTCTCAACTTTGGCTACACATTAGAATCACCTGTGGTGGGGCTTAAAGGAAATAAAGCCTCAGCCCACCCCTGGAGATTATGATTAAATTGATGTGATGGTTTGGTTGGGGGATATCTTTGAGTGACTGCTGCCTCAAGCAATTTCATATTTCTGTTTGGACAGTTCAGCATTTGTTCTTGTTAGGGATTTCCTCATTCATTCTTTCCTATATATTTGCTTTAGTTTATGATTTGCTTGAAGGATCTTCTCATAAAATCATCTCATATGTCCAACAAAATTAGGACCCAGAGCAATGACCATAAGATAGGAAGTCAAGACTGAAAGGGAAAAGCAAGGGTTTTGATGTACAAAAGTTGAAATAAGGTAGGGTGGGTAAAATAATTCTTCATATAATTTCTGAAGAAACAAAGTTTTACTTATCATTTAGTCCTAGCTGATATTTCTCATCTAGGGACTACATTAGATGGTGAATGCCATTAATTAGGTAGTGAACATCCACATGAATTAGGTAGTGAACATCCACATGAATAAGTCTTTTCATGCTTTTTTGGTAGTATTTCTAGCAGAGTTACTGGGTGAAGAGCCTTATAACTCTAAAATGTATTGATTTACATTGTCACCAGCAATGAAGGAACACCCTCCAGAAACCTAGAAGTGAAGCAGCATGATAATTGTGAATTTTCCCAATGTCTCAGAGTTCTGGCTGGAAATAAAATACACAACAGACTAGTTACACAGGTTGGCTATCTTGGAGGTAAAAGAGAAGAGGACAGAGATTGGAGAATTACTTTGGAGAGTGAGTTGTTTGTATGCTGTGGCATTTCCTCTCTTACTCCCCAGTGAGGAACAGACGGGATATTTCTCCATCTCAAGAGAAGATGGAGGAGCTTCAAGAGAACTGTTCAGAGAAAATGCTTTATGTTCCCTGATATTTAAGGGACACTGGGAATGGTTCCTAACCCATGCCTGAGAAGTTCAAAAGTGGCAGCTTGGGCCTGCGAATGGAGAGGAGCTAGCTGTATTATCCTTGGCAAAGATAGTTGAGTTTTTCAGTGGTCTGAGTGGGCTAGGGGAAGGGAACTCAACTGTATCATCTAGAAAGGGACTCTGTTCTGGGAGACTAGCTTTCAGGAAAAGCAAGTCTTCTAGCTGAGGGGAGACTTTCCTGTAGATAGAAAATGGGTAGTATGAAGAAGCCTCAGAAACTAGGGACTGAGGGAGGTTGTTTTAAAAGCCAATGGTAAGAAGTCTTCCTCTACAGAGAAGGAAACTAGAAGTTCCCTGAAATGTCCCAGGAGAAAACAAGCAAGCCCTGATGTCACACACAGCTCATTAGTCATAATACAGTGTCCCATTCCTATAATCCACCTTCCCCAGACACAACTCTACAGAGACCAAAATAGCAGCTAGAAAGGAGTTCTGAAGAGATAGAGTGAAGAAAAAGTAAAGAAGCTACTTATATTGCTTACTTTCTATAGAAATTTCTGAATCTAGGGCAGGCCCAAACAGAAGAATTTCATTAGTTGATGCTTTGGAGTTTTGATATTAGACCAGACTGAACTTTCACTTTGTGCAAGTGATTACAAGTAGCTTTCAGATCAGAGACAATAGTGAGAAAGAGTAAGTTGGTTATTGCCTGCATATGACTAAAATCCAATACTCCTTCAATAAACTCAACCATTACATCTTGTGAACATTTTCTCCTACATGTGCTTTTTATTTGTATTACTATTTTTCATTGATTGGCAGTTTTAAGTGATTGTGTATTAAAATCTGTTGATCTTTTCCTTCATTATTTCTTCTTTCCTTCAAAGCTGAAAAAAGTGATTCTTTCAAAGTTATTCTATTCTCTTTTTTTTCTTATTTTCCAGCAATTGCTTTTAAAAAAATTATTTAACTATTACATCTCCCTGTGTTTATTTTGGTATGTAGCAAAATGTTTATTAAATCAAGTTATCCCAGATTACTATCCATGTCTGAAAATTGGCAAAATGTGGGCCTAAATGATTTTTTACTCCTCAGATAGGAAATTGGAGACATCCTTAGAAGTTTATTTTGTTCTTGAGTCTGAGGCTGAAAATAGCAGAAGAAATGGTTTGTGGAAGGTGGGAGTGAGCTTAGTGTACTACAGGCATCATTTGGTACAATTGGTCACTTCCTCCTTTTAAAAGCTAGCCCTTCTCTTGCAAGAAGCCCAAGTGACTACTATCTTCATTATGGTCTACCTCTTTTCCCATTCATTTGGCTGATTTTTCCATTTCTATCCTAACACTAAATGTGGGAATTCCCCTGAATTTGGTTTTGGATCTGCGTTCCTGTTCTATATTTTCTTCCCAGACAACTCAAGCACTAATAATTTAAAACATATATTGGGGGCACCTGGAATTGGAGGCAGGTGGTTTAAAAACAGGCTCTCGAACTTCCGGGAAGATGGCGGAAGAGTAAAACGGCGGAGATCACCTTCCTCCCCACAGATACACCAGAAATACATCTACACGTGGAACAACTCCTACAGAACACCTACTGAACGCTGGCAGAAGACCTCAGACCTCCCAAAAGGCAAGACACCCCCCACGTACCTGGGTAGGGAAAAAGAAAAAAGAATAAACAGACAAAAGGATAGGGACGGGACCTGCACCAGTGGGAGGGAGCTGTGAAGGAGGAAGGGTTTCCACACACTAGGAAGCCCTTTCGCGGGTGGAGACTGCAGGTGGCGGAGGGGGAAAGCTTCAGAGGAGCCACAGGGGTGCGGGGGGCAAAGCAGCGAGATTACCGCACAGAGGATCGGTGCCGACAGGCACTCACCAGCCGGTCTTGTCTGCTCACCCGCCGGGGCGGGCGGGGCTGGGAGCTGAGGCTCGGGCTTCGGTCGGAGCGCAGGGAGAGGACTGGGGTTGGCGGCGTGAACACAGCCTGCAGGGGGTTAGTGCGCCACGGCTGGCCGGGAGGGAGTCCGGGGAAAAGTCTGGACCTGCCGAAGAGGCAAGAGACTTTTTCTTCCCTCTTTGTTTCCCGGGGCGCGAGGAGAGGGGATTAAGAACGCTGCTTAAAGGAGCTCCAGAGACGGGCGCGAGCCGCGGCTAAAAGCGCGGTCCCAGAGACGGGCAGGAGACGCTAAGGCTGCTGCTGCAGCCACCAAGAAGCCTGTGTGCGAGCACAGGTCACTATTCACACCCGCCTTCCGGGAGCCTGTGCAGCCCGCCACTGCCAGGGTCCCGTGATCCAGGGACAACTCCTCCGGGAGAACGCACGGCGCGCCTCAGGCTGGTGCAACGTCATGGCGGCCTCTGCCGCCCCAGGCTTGCCCCACACTCCGTGCCCCTCCCTCCCCCCGGCGTGAGTGAGCCAGAGCCCCCGAATCAGTGGCTCCTTTAACCCCGTCCTGTCTGAGCGAAGAACAGACGCCCTCTGGCGACCTACACGCAGAGGCGGGGCCAAATCGAAAGCTGAGCCCCTGGGAGCTGTGAGAACAAAGAAAAGTCTCTCCCAGCAGCCTCAGAAGCAGCGGATTAAAGCTCCACAATCAACTTGATGTACCCTGCATCTGTGGAATACAGGAATAGACAACGAATCATCCCAAATTAAGGAGATGTGTGGATGAAAGGCTCTTGGTGCTGCAGCCAGGAGTCAGTGCTGTGCCTCTGAGGTGGGAGAGCCAACTTCAGGACACTGGTCCACAAGAGGCCTCCCAGCTGCACATAATATCAAACGGCGAAAATCTCCCAGAGATCTCCATCTCATCACCAGCACCCAGCTTCACTCAATGACCAGCAAGATACAGTGCTGGACATCCTATGCCAAAAAACTAGCAAGACGGGGACACAACCCCACCCATTAGCATAGAGGCTGCCCAGAATCATAATAAGTCCACAGACACCCCAAAACACACCACCAGACGTGGACCTGCCCACCAGAAAGACAAGATCCAGCCTCATCCACCAGAACACAGGCACTAGTCCCCTCCACCAGGAAGCCTACACAACCCACTGAACCAACCTTAGCCACTGGGGACAGACGCCAAAAACAACGGGAACTACGAACCTGCAGCCTGCAAAATGGAGACCCCAAACACAGTAAGATAAGCAAAATGAGAAGACAGAAAAACACACAGCAGATGAAGGAGCAAGATAAAAACCCACCAGACCTAACAAATGAAGAGGAAATAGGCAGTCTACCTAAAAAAGGATTCAGAATAATGATAGTAAAGATGATCCAAAATCTTTGAAATAGACAAAATGCAAGAAACATTTAACAAGGACATAGAAGAACTAAAGATGAAACAAATAACAATGAACAACACAATAAATGAAATGAAAAATACTCTAGATGGGATCAGTAGCAGAATAACTGAAGCAGAAGAACGGATAAGTGACCTGGAAGATAAAATAGTGGAAATAACTACTGCAGAGCAGAATAAAGAAAAAAGAATGAAAAGAACTGAGGACAGTCTCAGAGACCTCTGGGACAATATTAAACGCACCAACATTCGAATTACAGGGGTTTCAGAAGAAGAGGAAAAGAAAGGGACTGAGAAAATATTTGAAGAGATTATAGTTGAAAACGTCCCTAATATGGGAAAGGAAATATTTAATAAAGTCCAGGAAGCACAGAGAGTCCCATACAGGATAAAGCCAAGGAGAAATACGCCAAGACACATATTAATCAAACTGTCAAAAATTAAATGCAAAGAAAACATATTAAAAGCAGCAAGGGAAAAACGACAAATAACACACAAGGGAATCCCCATAAGGTTAACAGCTGATCTTTCAGCAGAAGCTCTGCAAGCCAGAAGGGACTGGCAGGACATATTTAAAGTGATGAAGGAGAAAAACCTGCAACCAAGATTACTCTACCCAGCAAGGATCTCATTCAGATTTGATGGAGAAATTAAAACCTTCTCTGGGCTCTAGATTCATATGTTCAGCTTTCTCTCATCGTGGGAGAAATGGCTAAAATCATCTAAGCAGTTGCTAACTCATCCTTGACTTTTTTCTTTACACTTTCCTCCTATATCAAATTTATTAACAAAGCAGCCAATCCCAAAGCCAAAATATATTTCTGTATGCTTTCTCTACATGTCTGTTTTTGCTGCTCTATTCCAAGTTGCTAACTGTTTTAGGCAATTAATAACATCCTAAAAAGACCCTTCTCCTTTTATTGTACTCTATCCTTTTTTCAAGGCATTTAACACAGTTGAAGTTATTTATTGGTTTCTTTGTATGTTAAGTTTCCTTTTCACTACACTGTAAGCTTACTAGGTTGTTGACTGAAAAAAAAAGCATATCATAAGAGCTGTGAGTTCAGTTATATTTGGGGACTTACTGAGAACTATAGCCCAGGAGAAAGCCTCTCAGGTAGTGCTGATGAACTGCTCTGAAGAGGTGGCAGATGGGGGGAGGTCAGTATGTATATGATTTGGTGAAGGAGGTATGTGCAATCAGGCATATATCTCAGTAGAACGTTGCTGCTAGTCAAGAGGAGCAGATGTCTCCGTAAATGATTTTAGTGATTTTCTGGGTATGAGAAGATACGAGAATTGGGTTCGTAAAATTTTCTCCTGAAAATATCTAACTATCTGAAAGCCTGTTCTATCAGTTTTTCCTAGAGGACGGAGTGCTTCATTCCTGATCTCCACCCTGAACTCCTTTCAGGGTGTGTTATGGTCAACAGCTACAGTGGCTAAGGACCTAATCTTGTAGAGCTGGATGGCGGGTGACATATTTTAGTTCGTAAGGGAAGGAACCATATTTGACTTGTTCTTCATGCCTTCAGTGCTTAGCACATTACCTGGTACATATTAAGCTCCTTATAAAGAGAAGACAATTCATTAAAAAGCATGCTATATTGAATTTACTTTCCCTTTTCATACATTTTTACAATTTTACCGTGGATAAAGTTCTTAAACTCTTTGGGACAGGTTTTTAAAAACCTGTCTATGGAAAGGTTGTATTAGATAATCCAAAGGGTCTTGTATAAAATTCTTTGCTTTTGTTATTTCCTAATTACCTGATCAAGTACTTGATTTAGTAACTAAAAAACTTATTTTGTCAGTTTTATTATTTTATTGATTATGTATTTGTATGTTTCCATACTCAAGGTATGGAAATCCACTTACATTATATGATCTAATTCATTATTGATAGCCTTCATTTCCTACACACTAGCGTTTTGTAGGCCTATTTTATTCTCTACGCTACAATATTTGTCTTCCTTTTCTTCTCGCTGCTAGTTTTCAGCTGTTTCCTACCACTGTTCCTACTGCACACCATCTGTTGATTTGCACCAACAACAATCTCTGTTGAAAAATCTCCCAAGGATCCCTGACTTCAACTTCTTTTCCTTCTTATTGCTATAAGCTGTTGAACTTTGCAACTAATGCTATGTGTGATAATGGTTGTAATCCTGTTTTTCTCTACCTCCTTCTCTTTGCTGTTTTTTCCTTTAAGTGGTATATTTTGAAATAATATTTCTTATGACTTACAGTGTCTTAAAAAATTCACTTTTAATAAAATCATCATACAGTGATAATGATTGATTTCATAAATTTGTCATTCATTCCATAATATTTATTGTTCATCTATGCATTAGGCAATGATGTTAAATAGATATTTGCTATTCATATTGGTATCAGATCATAGAGATATTATTTTAATTAATGTTTTTAACTTTCACCAATTTCATTCATTTTAAATCATTGGAATTAATTTATGGGACTGTAGTAATTTCTGTATTTAAATTTCAGTTTTCTTGTAGTTCTTTTGTTTTCCAACTCTGAGCACCAACCAACTGATCTATCCTTTTTGTACATATAGGTTTTCAGTTGATAATTCTTAGTTAATAATACTTGCTGAGTCCTTACTATGTGTTCTACATTGAGTGATAAAATAATCATAGCTCTACTCTCATGGAAACCAATTTTGGAAGAAGACAATGTTCTAGTAAACAAATAAATATGTAATTACAAATTCTGATAAATGCTTTGGAGAAAATAATGTGTATTGAGAGAGAATAACAAGGAAGAATTACTTTTGTTGATACAGCTCAATATATTCAATTCAACCTCTTGCCTCAGTTATAGGCAAACATTTTTCTTGTCTGCTATATGTTTCCATCATGTGTTAACATGTGGTGCCTCAAACTTAACATCGTCTTCCTCTCCTCTTTCCCCTTTCCTTCCTCCTTATTCTTCACCTCCTCCTTCTCTTTCTTCTTCTTCTTCATATTGCTTACTGAATGTTTACTTTCTGCCATGAAATGTGGTGGGAACTTTATAAATGTTAACTCTGTACATTTAAATTGCAGGGTAACTATTAATATTATTGTGCACATTTTACTGATATGAGAATTGAATCTTTAAATAGGTGAAGTAACTTTTTTTGGTCACTCAGTAACGAATCTTCAAGCAGGGATTCTAACTCAGGTCTTCTGATTCCAAAGTTCATGTTCTTTATTGTGTGATGCCATCTTCCCAATATTTATTGTGTGCCCATTCTGTGCTAAGAAGATTATATCCATTTCTTTGTGTAACTTATAACAACTCCATGAAGTAGATCTTATCTTCATTTTACATATGAGACTCAGACATATTAAATAACTGTCCCAGTGTCACATAGATACATAGATAGGAAGAAACTGCAGTAGGATATGAGTCCAGATCCATCAGAATCTAAAGTCCATTCTCTCTGTGTTCACTATGTACCATCATTTCCTTCCATGACACGAGAGTGTGTTGTTCATTTTTTATCTTGCCTAATAAGACCTTGATGCTGTAGATGAAGTCTTTAGACTCTATGAGATGTGCCCTCAGGAATTTGTCTATTAAATGAAAGATTCTACAGGTAGCTTATTTAATATTAATTAAAATTGTATAAAGTGTAACTATAATGATTTTATTCATTTTGGAGCTAATGAGTCACCCTGTCCTTGTTTTCAGGCTACAATGTTTCAAACAATTTGCTTCATCCAGATCTGTAACTCTGTAGATGCTGCCATTCTGTCAAGACAAACTTCAGCTTCCTCTATGAAATTACATTTAAATGAGAGATGATTTTCATGTCACATTTATTCATTAATCCATTCAGCAGATATTTGAGTGTATTAGGTGTCTGGCATAATACTAGGCACTATGAATACAATGGCAGGGAGAAGCTCACATGGATCTTGCCTTATGGACAACTTAGTAATAGACACAAAAACCAAATAGTAACACAGATAAATACAAAATTACAAACTAAGAGAAATGTGATGCATTCAATGCTAAGAAAGCTTGCAGGAGTAGTGAATTTAGGGATATCTATCAGGAAGGTTTCCCTTTGAGCTAGGATAAGAAGGATTTTTAAACTCTTAGTAATGCCTGTAGTACCTGGGAAGGAGTGTAGACACGGTACATTACTAGAAAGTTGTACCATTAGTTCTTGCATATCCTTGGAATTCAGCAGATAGTATAAAACATATTTATTCTTCTCATTAAGGCGCCTATCAGTCCACAAAGAGGCCTCCTATAAATGACATGTAAGAGATCTTTTCTCTCTTTCTCTCATACTTCTCATTTCCCTCAGAATGCCATTGAAAGTCTTCTATGCATTTGTCTTCTTGCTAGGGTCCCAGATCTGTCCCGTAGTTCCTGTATGCCTCTGGAGATGGCTTTATGGGAAAAAAGAGGAAATAATTCCAGGTAACTGGAGCAGAACAAATAATCTTCTTGAGTGTGAGAGACAGAGAACAGCACATTCAAGAAACCAGGGAGGGAAGTAAGGGATAGTTACTATGGCAGGATCACAGGGAAAGAGTGATTTGAAAAGAGATTGTAGAAAATGTGTAAGTCAGACAGAGACTTGAACTCAAAATTCAGCAAGTGCCTCAAGTGGAAAAGGATTAAAGAATGTTGGGCTGATTTCGCTGCATTTTCTCTTTCTCCAGGATCTTGGACCATTGAGTGTTGACTGCTTTGGTAGTCCCATACTACAGATTGTGTTTCTCCAGATCCCTGAGACTGAAGAAAGCTCTAGGGTATCAGGATATCGCTTTTTTTCTCTGCCTCTGTGGCCTGTGCTGCAAATCTGTAGATTCCTGAGGGAAAAAATGAGTGAAGTATGTTTGAATTAACCAAACACCCTCAAATCCTAGCTGCTCTAGTTGCTCTTTTATACCTTAAAAGTTTTTTAAAATTTCTTTTTTCTTTATTGCTCCAAAGAAGCATTAATTAGACTGACATCTGGCTTCTCAACAGAAACACTAGAAGCCAGAAGCACAGGCCATAGTATCTTCCACCTTAACACCAAAACCTGATAAATACATTATTGTAATTGTAGTTTAATTCATTCATCCTAAAGAAAATATTAGTAAATATTATCCAGCAATATATAAAAAGGACAAGATATCAGGACTAAGTAGAGTTTATTCTAGGAATGCAAGGTTAATTTAACATTTGGAAGTTATTTAATTTAAAGAATTCACTACACTAAAAAAAGGAGAAAAAATCACATGACTAACTCAGTAAACAAAAACATGTGATATACGTAACACTCATAATATATACTCTAAGCAAACTTGGAGGAAAAGAGAACTTCCTTAATCTCATATAGGGTGTGTTAAAAAATTATAGGAAAATCATACCTTAATGGTGAAATGTTAAAATACTTTTGTCTGAGATCGAGTGATTAAAAAAAATGCTTCTATGGGGCATCCCTGGTGGCGCAGTGGTTGAGAGTCCGCCTGCCGATGCAGGGGACGCGGGTTCATGCCCTGGTCCGGGAGGGTCCTGCGTGCCGCGGGGCGGCTGGGCCCGTGAGCCATGGCCGCTGGGCCTGCGCGTCCGGAGCCTGTGCTCCACAGCGCGAGAGGCCACAGCAGTGAGAGGCCCGTGTACCACAAAAAAAAAAAAAAAAAAGCTTCTATCATCACATCTATTCAATGTTGTAATATTTTATTTGTAATATTGAATGAAAAAGGAAAATAAGGAAAAAGGAAATAAAGTTTTAAAGGAATAAATAAAAGTTTCGTGCTAAACTTTATGATTGGGCACATATCAGATAAAAGGTCTATGAAAATATTTTTAGGATTAATAGGCAAATTTTAAAAGGTTGCTGAATGTGTTATGATTGGGCACATATCAGATAAAAGGTCTATGAAAATATTTTTAGAATTAATAGGCAAATTTTAAAGGTTGCTGAATATAAGATTAATATAAAAATCAGTCGTATTTCTATGTACCAGTAAAAACCAGGTAAAGTGCAACACATCTTTACAACAACATAAAATATTAAATGACCAGATACATATCTCACAGAAGATGTAGAAGACCTATGCAAAAAACTATAAAATATTATTGAGAGTTGCTAAAGAAGACCTAAATAAATGGAGGACTATAACAGAATTGAAAGAGTCAATATTGTAAAGATATTAATTCTCCCCAAGTTTGTTTATGGACTCCGTGCAATTCAGTTCAAAATCCCAACAGGTTATCTGTGGGGACTTGAAAAGTGAATTCTAAAATCTACATGTAAATACAGTGTCAAAATAGACAAGGTAATCTTGATGAAGGAGAGCAAGGTAGAAAGACTTGCTCTACCAGATGTTATAATTTACTATCACGCTATAGGAATTAAGACTGTGTGACAAGAATAGACAAATGGACCAATGGAGCAGAACAGAAAACCCCAAAGCATATTTTTTTTCACTATCTATTGCCATGTAACAAACCATCCCAAAACTTAGTGGCTTAAACAGCAACAACCATTTATTTTCTCTCATGATTCTGTGGACTCAGCAGGATGGTTCTTTTGCTCCATATGGTGTCAACTGGATCTGCAGTCTTCTGGAAGCTCAACAGAGATGGAATTTCCTAGATGGCTTATTCATATGTGTAGCAGTTGGTGCTGACTGCTGGCTGGGAGATTGTTAGGCCTGTTCATCACAGCACCTCAAGTCTCCTTCATTTAGCTCTCCACATGGTTTGAACTTTTCACAAGATGACAGCTGGGTTCCAAAAAGGAGTGTTCTAAGCACGCAAAAGCAGTAACTACCAATATCTTTGAGATTTACTCTTATAATCCACACAGCATCACTTTTGCAACATTCTAACTGTCAAAGCAGGTTATAGGGTCAGCCCAGATTCAAAGGGGGGGCATATATTCTGCCTCTCAATGGGAGAAGTGACAAAAAATTTGTAGTCATCTTTACCACACGGAGCCATGCTTATGTGGATACTTTACTAATGTGAATGTGGCACTGTGGGGAAAGATTTGTCTTTTCAATAAGTGATACAGGAAGAATTGGATACTAATATAGAAAAAAAGTAAAACTTGATCCTATATCACACCATAATTAAAAATAAATTCCAGTAGGACTGTACACTTAAATGTCAAGACAAAAAATAATACTTAAACAATGATATCAAAGAATATCATCATGCACTTGGGATAGGGAATTTTTTTTGAGCTGCACAAAAATGCATTAATCATAGAGGAAAATATTATTAAATTGGACTACATTTTAGCAGTTGCCACTGGTGCCCTACATCACATTCCCTTGACCCATCTCTAATTTCAGCTGTAGCTAGTGACTCACCTCCCTGGCAGTGTTTCATAGTTTTTATTTCATTGCCTTTTGCAGCACCAAGGAATCTCTTAGCCAGTGTGCAAACACAGCCCGGGAGTATGGAATTAATGCCCTAAACACAATCCTCAAACAATAAGGCAAGAGCTGGGATAAATGCTTCAGTCTCCTGTCCTTCAGATAGATAATTCTGGAAGGCATTCTGTACAATTATCAGGAGGTTCTGGCATTACATTATATATGTAATGTAGATTTTAAAAACATGATCAGAAAAAATATCTACTCTATATGATCATTTATATAAAAACTAAATTATAGTGTTTAGTGATGAGTAGATAGTGATGAAGGCATAAAATAAAAGACGGTGCTCAGTTTTAGAGAAGAGCAGGAGGGGTGTGATTGGGAGCCGGCATATAGGGGATTTCTGAGGTGCTGGCAATATATTTTTGTAAACTAAATGTCAAGGCAAATAATTATGGAACATTCCAAACATAAACAAAGGCAGAGAAAACAATTGGATAAACTTATGTATACTTACTACCTAGTTTCAAAATTACCAGTTTATGAACTATCTTATATCACCTCTACTACCCTATTACCCCCTACCTTCAATATGGATCACTTTGGGCCAAATCCCATACATCATATTTCAATGTGTAAATATTTTTACATATTGGTAAGAGATAAGGTACTAAAAACATATTCGCGATACCATTATCACAACAAGAAACTTAACAGTTTTTTCACATCATCAGTTATCCAATCAGTATTTAAATTTTCCTGATATTCTCAAATTTTTAGACAGTTGGTTTGTTCAAGTCAGTAGTCTCAGAATTACCCACGTCTTTTGTTTGGTCGTTATGCCTCTTGATGGTGAGACTGGACATTCTAGATTGTCCAAAGAGTCCTATTTCAATAGCATCCCTTTTCACTGAAATATCCGGGTTTGGGTGAAAAAATATATAGTCACTCTACAATTGAGTCCTTTTCATCTTTAAGTGCCCAGTCCCTCTCTTTTCCCTTTCTTACTTTTTTGTTTTAGTTGTTGGAAGAAACTGAGTCATTTGCCCTATAGTGTTTTCTATAGTCTTGATATTTGCTAAATACATCTCCCTGGTGTTGTTCAATATGTTCCTCTGTCCCCTGTATTTCCATAAACCTGGAAGTTAGAACTAGAAGCTTGATTTGTTTTAAGTTCCATGAGGGGAGAGGGAGAGAATAGTTCATGGGTGATTCTGTTTACTTCTGGTAGAAAAAATGTAGCAGCCACTTGTCGCTCTTTCAGTAAGGTTAGCAGTCATTGAAGTTTGTTGAATAGATGTATTATTTCAAAAGGAATTTTCCAAATGGTGATATTAAGATTCTGTTTCTTGATCTAGGAGTTACTTTATGGGGCTTTGCTTTATAATAATTTGTTCAGCCATTTATGGACTTTTCTATATATATATGTTATCTTTCATGAAAATAATTTTAAAAATACTTGTAACTACATACATGTACAGCTGTGGGGGGATCGACAGATGAAATCAGTGAGATATTTATTAACTTGTAATTATGAAATTAATATGTTTTGCATATTAAACAGAAATTAATTACAAAAGTAAATTTCCTCAATAACCTGAGTATTAAAGATAAAATTTAAATAATAATGATAAATTATATATTATTCCAATGTGGCCAGTTGTTTCAGAGAATGTCTAAACTTGCTCTCTGTGTTGGACTGATATAGGAAATGTGGTAAAAGTGGAATGTGATGATGGTGAACAGAAAGAAGGCTGGATGTGGTTTCATGAGGGTTGAACCAGTTCTTGAGAAGAGACACATATCTTTTAAATAACATCTATTAATAAAGATTACAGTGTTTAATGAATAATTAAGAGATACATCATCTTAAAAATAACTTTCTTGGGCTTTTGGACATCAAAGAATCATAAATGTTTATTCAATTTGATGATTACAGAGTGATTTATGTGTTCATTACTCTACATTCCAATTGATTCTAGATACCATCTCCCAGGATAGATTGAGCAAAGTGATGCAGCTAGATTTAAAAATATACAAAAGTAATAAAGTCCCTCCCAACTTGTTGATAGCAGTGGAAAACTGAGAATCTTTTCTATTTGCTAGTGAGAGTGAAATTATGAGTCTACAACTTTCTTGCTAAGGCGGGATTATTATCATAAAGCAAATTTCTGTAAAATTACATTTTGAATCATATTTCCCAGGGATTCTAGGCCACTGAATTTAATTACTTCTAGGATGTGAAAAAGAAAAAAAATTAACCTCACTGGCTCCTGGGAAAATATGCTATTGTTTTCTGTGTTGCTCTGATTTGTATTTAGTTTATATTGTTTACTAGCAGCCAACAAATTCCAGAAGCGTCCTGTATATTGATTGATATTTACTGGGGGTCTTGCAACTTGTTTACAATCTTCTTTCAGCCATCATACTGATGACCCATCTATTTCCCGTCTCACTGTACTTTGGTTTCCATTACTCCAGTGATCTTTTTTATTGGCGGCAATAGAGCATGGAAGTTGAAAGATTGAATTCTGAATACAGACTGAGTTAAATCACTTCTAGCTATGTGACCTTAGGCTAGTTTCCTAATCTCTTTATGTCTTATTTCTGTCACCCATAGAATGAGAATTATAGTATGTCCCATCTCTCTGTTGTAAAGATGAATACATGTAACACCTTTGACACGTAAGTCCACAGCAAATCGTAATTATCTCCAGTGTGCTTCAGCAGCTTATTTACTTAGGCCCATAAGTGGCTCTACCATTCAGATCTTGAACCATAAAAATATCTACTCTGGTTATAACATTCTTGCTTTCTAAATGTTATTTCTCTCATTCCCTCATGTGCAAACGCCCTTTTACTCCAGTTCCTTGACCTATCCTTACATCCTAATTTTAGTGGTTTCCGAATTTCTGAATTTCATGGGCCAGAAAAAAGTTGGGAGGCCAATATAGGATTATCAATTTATTGCTAAGTAAGGATGTTAAAATAACCAACACCATCATAAATTGAAATTATGAAATTGTTTGTATAATTTTAAAAATATTTGTCTTTCTTTAGGAACTATGTATTCTCATAAGGTAGAGACTCATCAAGTATCTACCTTGGTCACTCTGATTATGCAGGATTTAGTGCGTAGCTTGTGATGCTAGATTCAACAAGTAAAGATTTTTTAGAATGACTAAATAAAAGACCTTTATTATTTAATGAAAGATATTTTAGCAGAAACTGAAAGTTGGAATTAGTAAACCAAATATGTATATGAAAAATACTTAATGCCCAAAATAGCAGCATTAAAATGATGTGTTTTTATTTTGTTGTTACAAATTGTCAACTTGTTGATTTGTATTCAGTAGTGAAATGCAAAATGATGCTTACATTTCCAACCTCTTCTGATACTTTGTTCTTTAAACTGCAGTTAGTACTAACATTCTAGATTCAGAGAAGTGTGTTGATGAAACTCTCAGCTACACATTTAAGGTGATTTCTCTTAGTTCAGAAAATTTTGGCCAGGGTCTTGTTGGGTCAGGTCAATATCTCAGACAGGCTACTAATTTGAAGCCCACTTAAATATTTGTTTGACAACTATATAGTAGGATTTTGCAGGGACTTAGTTTCTCTTATTAAATTTTGAATGCCCCTTGATTTATTATCTTTGTTAGTTATTTTGATGTACTCTTCTTTGAGTTTCCTCAAAATAAAACTCCACTTACACGTGAATTGTATGTTGCATACAATTGTATGATAATGATATTGCTTATATGTGGAATCTTAAAAAAATGGTACAAATGAACTTATTTACAAAACAGAAATAGAGTCACAGATGTAGAAAACAAACTTATGGTTACCAGCGGGGGAAAGCCAGGTTGGGGGGTGGAGGAGGAGGGATAAATTGGGATATTGGGATCGACATATACACACCACTGTGCATAAAATAGATAACTAATAAGGACCTAATGTGTAGCACAGGGAACTCTACTCAACACTCTTGTAATGACCTACATGGGAAAAGAATCTAAAAAAGAGTGGATATATGTACATGTATAACTGATACACTTTGCTGTACACCTGAAACTAAATCGACTATTCTCTAATAAAAAATTTAAAAAAAGAAAGAAAATCAAATCAAATTCCTCTTCTCATCCTCATAGTCACTGTGATCCGTTCTCCCTGGTGTTCTCCAGCCTTCCTGGACTCTGCCTCCAGTAAAATCATATTTGATTATTTCTGAAAGTCTTTCTTTTTTTCCACTTTATCTTTCCTAATCCAGAGAAGATGAAGGGGTGCAAGTTGACTCTCTTAAGTCTATTAAATAGATGTAGTTTTAAAATAAAAAAATCCTGGAGTGGGCATTCCAAACAAGTGTCTCAGAGTTTCAGGGGAAATATAGAGGATGGTGTAGAGAAGTAAGAGAAGTTGTAAAGTCCCACATGATCACCAGCTTATTAGAGTTCCTGTTGGCTCAAAGAACAACATTGCAGCCATTAATCTAGTAAATATTTACTGAGTGTCTATTTTGTGCAGGAATTCTGTGAGGTGTTGGTGTTAAACTGTGGAGGAACTGGCAGAGGGTGACAGTAGGATAAGCAGACAATCCCTTAATTCAAATCCTGCCAATTATATTTATATTACTACCATTGTGATTCTGAGCAAATAATTACTCTGAGCTATAAATTTTTCATCTGTAAAATGGAACCTCGTTTCCAAGGTTGTTAGGATTCAGTATTCACCTCAATGTTTGACACATAGTAGTTATTCTATTGAGCATTAATACCCACTTTCCGTCACCTCTAGTCTCCATACCCTTTTCATAGCTAGTTAAGATAAAAGGAAAACAGTAATTTTAAAGCATATGGTAAATCAATAAACTATTCAACAAGTTCATATTGATTACCTTCCATGTCAAGAACTATGTTGGATAGCAAGGAAATTGTCATAGTCTGTTTGGGCTGCTATAACAAAAATACCATAGACTGGGTAGCTTATAAACAACAGAAATTTATTTCTCATAGTTCTAGAGGTCCAAGGTCAAGATACCAGCAGATTTGGTGTCAAATGACAGCTCACTTCCTGGTTCATAGATAGCCATCCTTTTGCTGTGTTCTCACTTGGTGGAAGGGGGAAGGGAGCTCTTTGGAGTCCTGTTTATAAAGGCAGTAATCCCATTTATGAGTGTTCTACTTTCATGACCTAATCACCTCCCCAAAGCCCTACCTCCTAATAAACATCACATTTGGGGTTAAGTTCTCAATATATGAATTTTAGGGAGACATAAACATTCAACCCATAAAAGGGATACAAACAGGAATAAAATACGGTCTCTGTGGGAGGCACTTACAGCATAGAGCCATGGATTCTCAGGATCAAGAAGAATATTAAATGTTATCTTGTCTTGCAGACAAGACCTGAAATGACTAAGCAATCATATGCTACAGTAGATTGTCAGGTGCTTAAGAGATGTAAAGTACACAATAACCCCAAGAGGAACCTTGGATGGCCAACATGATGCTCCACATTGGGTAGTGTTACTTTGTCCAGTTAACTCTAATTCGCATTGTCAGCATGTTGCCAGTGGCTCGATGTCCTTGTGCAAAAACACATTTAACAAATTTCACAGTTATTGATGAATATCTTAGACTGCCAATTTATTAGGGTAAATGAACAATTTACTGTTATGTGTACTGAAATACTCATCTACCCGTGAATACCCCTTTCTATGGGCATATCTATATAGGAATCCAAATTAAAATCAGAGGTAGATAAGGCAGCAAGGAATTAACACATGAAATTTTGATGATCTCAAGAAGTGTAAACTAAGGTAGCTTGAGATACTTTTTTTTTTTTCTCATAACAGGGATACCCTTACTAATGCATGATAATGCTTATGTGGTAGGAAAATATAGGGTAATATAAGGAGAAATGGCTAGTGTTAGAGATAATGGGAAATAAAATTGTATTTATAAGGTGATAACTTTCTGGTAGGAGGTTAATTATGCAACCGTTATAAAAGTAAAGAAGGCCTATTTTTAAAAGTTTTTTGTCTGAAATAATAGGACGTTTTTAGGAATGTTCTTTCTGTACCTGTTCCTGAAGATTTCTTACATTTTATTTCTACCAATGGCCCAGGAAGATATCTCAGAATTAGAGGTAAAGTTATACATAACTGTAGAATGTACATTTTTCTTTTTCCCCCAAATCGACTTTAATTTTCTAACAATTCTCTGAGCATTCGAAAAACGTAAAGAGTGAATTCCACATGGTTGTTTAATATATTTATTTGGTTATCTACTTAATGCATGACAACACACAAGTAGGCTTGTGGGGGGTAAAGGTACATAATACAGCCTTGGCTTCAAGCAGCTTGAAATCTTATTGCAAAGACAAAAATAAAAGTTTGAAACAAATACTATATTAAATAGTAATAAGTCACTTACTAAGAGTGGATTCAATAAATATTTATAAGTACCTACTCTGGGCACAGTTCTGGGCTGGATGTTGGAAATTCCAAAGATGGGGATTATTGCCTTTGTGGTATTCACAGGGGAATCCAATAAGTGACATATAGTTGCCTCACTTGAATGGAGTAAGTATAGATGCCAGGGGGTACAGAGAGGAAGCAATAAAAGGATGTGGAGGTTACATGGAGAAGATTTACTATAAAGATGATTTGAGAGTTGGGTCTGGCAGGACATAAATTGTTAAAAAACAACAACATTGTAGGATGGTCCAGTAATTGAGACAAAGAGTAGAGGTAGGATTGATAGTGATGTGATGGTGATGGGGGTGGTGGAGGATTGCATATGTTATGAGTTTAGAAAAGAACAATTCTGTACCTCAGAGAAAGAGTGTCAGCTTTCAACTTTCTTTTCCTTTGACAAATGAGTTATGTCTTCTTTCTACTCTCATTTCTTTTGTATCGTAATTCCTTACAGACCAGCATAGCGTGATGTTGGTTATTAAGTTTTAAGAATTTGGTTGCTAAACTATTTTGAAGTGACCAAGGACTAAAGAGGACACTCTTTGTTCCTGGTCCGTGATGAAAAAGTACAGAAATTTTTACGCCATATAGTCATTCAGGGAGCTGGAAGCTTCTTCTGCTGTAATGCTGCTATCTTCAGCATGTAGGTACAAGCTCACCTTGCTGTCTCACAGGCAGTGAATAGAAAAAAAGAGGGTAGTATCTTGTGCAGCCAGCTTTAGGGGCCATGGTTTGAAGTGGTATATAATATTTCCATCCACATTCCATTGGCCTTGACTCAGTTACATGACCCCTTCTAACTGCAAGGAGGGCTGAGAAATGAAGACTTCCTTTGTGTTATTCACAGAATACCTGAGCAATAAGAATAATCTAGAGCTTAAGTGGGATTCGGAGGCATGGTTTTCTGTGTCCAAGGATGTTATCAAGGATTTTGGAAGCAGCTGATCAGCCAAAGATAGTCACTATTTTCTCTTTTCCTACTCTGGGTTAGAATTAAAGCAAATTTGGATGGCAGTAGTATAGTGGGTATATGAGATCCAAGATCCAGGATTACTAGTAGAGATGGAAGGTATGATGTATTCTATACCTCAGTGTAGCTACATGAAAATATTGGAATTGTTGATATTGTTAGCTTTGTAGGTATCACTGTATTCTGGAGCCTAGTGGGTCAACAAGAAATTCTCAGCACTTCCTTCATCATTCTATGCTTCTTCATCTTCGCTTTTTTGGCATACATACATACTCTTAAAGATGTATGCATTAAGTCCTATTAGACATCCAGGAAGGCATTTTATCTCTCCCATTCACTTCTGTTTCTCCAGTGCCTGGCTGTGGGTGCAGTTAATATGTGTTGAAGTCTAAAGGAATGAATTTATGTTTATGTGAGATGTCAAATATGTCTTTAAAAGTAGTTAACATTCATCTATTTCAATTCTGTGAGTTTATTTTCCATTTTAGCTCTGAGGTCTATTAAAAGAGCATAGGTTTTTCTTATTTATTATTTTTTCATAGAGCTCAAGTGTACAGTGTAACCATATAATGTAAATGGATGTTTACTCAGTAATGATAATTCTTCATTTGCAGGTACTATGCCTCCAGCAAGAAACTTTAAATAAATATTACCTGTTTTAGCCTTGTACTCACTTGCTGCAGAGTCAAATATACAATGCATTTCTTTTATAATTGTCTTTACCTCAGGTGCAAGGCATAAACTTAACTTCTGATTCGCTATATTTTCAGGCTGTTTAATATTACTTTTCTTTCACTGAATCATCACTGAATAAAATGAGGACATTATAATAAAAGTGTGTGTGTGTGTGTGTGTGTGTGTGTGTGTGTGTGTGTGTGTAACATTGGTGTTGTACTGGTGGATTTTCAGTAGCTTTTAATCTAAATTAAACACAGAATATTCCTTAGGGTCAGTATTCTTTTTTTCTAAGTGGTATCTATAATTTTCTTCTTGTGTGTAAATGAACAATAGCAGAAAAGTGATTGCACATTGGTTTTATAGCTCAATAAATTATCCTTAGTGTGTAGGAGATTTACTGTGCCTTAATCAATGAATAATTATTCCTTTCTGATATCGGTAAGATCCCATAAAAAGGGGTACACACATAGCCTGGTTCCATTTGAGGCTGCAAACAAAACAGTAAAATTATTAAACTCAGTTTAATTGCCTTTTGTAGCTATGTTGAGAGGAGTATCTATACAGTACATATATAATATCATCCCTTATTGCAGGGAAAGGAGCAGGGAACAAAACATGACTCCTGTTTAAAATGAATAAATTGTGTTTTGAACACAGTGGAAACAAGAACATAGATCTTTGGAAAATGGGCTCATTACATATGTCTTGATTAGCAGATTAAGGAAGTTCATTAGGAAATGACACGATTGATTTATTTCATGGACCCCAATTTTTTTTTACATCATTATTGGAGCATAATTACTTTACAATGTTGTGTTAGTTTCTGCTGTATAAAAAAGTGAATTGGCTATATGTATACATATATCCCCATATCTCCTCCCTCTTGAGCCTCCCTCCCACCCTCCCTATCCCACACCTCTAGGTGGACACAAAGCACCCAGCTGATCTCCCTGTGCTATGCGGCTGCTTCCCACTAGCTATCTATTTTACATTTGGTAGTGCATATATGTCCATGCCACTCTCTCGCTTTGTCACAGCTTACCCTTCCCCCTCCCCATATCCTCAAGTCCATTCTCTACATCTACGTCTTTATTCCTGTGTTGCCCCTAGGTTCATGAGAACCATTTTTTTTCTTTTTAGATTCCATATATATGTGTATTCCATATATATGTGTTAGCATATGGTTTTTCTCTTTCTGACTTACTTCACTCTGTATGACATCCTCTAGGTCCACCCACCTCAAACAAATAACTCAATTTTGTTTCTTTTCATGGCTGAGTAATATTCCATTGTATATATGTGCCACATCTTCTTTATCCATTCATCTGTCGATGGACACTTAGGTTCCTTCCATGTCCTATCTATTGTAAATAGTGCTGCAATGAACATTGTGGTACATGTCTCTTTTTGAATTATGATTTTCTCAGGGTATATGCCCGGTAGTGGGATTGCTGGGTCATATGGGAGTTCTATTTTTAGTTTTTTAAGGAACCTCCATACCATACTCCATAGTGACTGTATGAATTTACATTCCCACCAACAGTGCAAGAGGGTTCCCTTTTCTCCATACCCTCTCCAGCATTTATTTGTAGATTTTTTCATGATGACCATTCTGAGTGGTGTGAAGTGATGCCTCATTGTGGTATTGATTTACATTTCTCTAATGTTGAATAACGTTGAGCATCCTTTCATGTGTTTGTTGGCAATCTGTATATCTTCTTTGGAGAAATGCCTATGTAGGTCTTCCACCCATTTTTGGATTGGGTTGTTTGTTTTTTTGATATGGAGCTGCATGAGCTGCTTGTAAATTTTGGAGATTAATCCTTTGTCAGTTGCTTCATTTGCAATTATTTTTTCCATTCTGAGGGTTGTTTTTTTGCCTTGTTTATGGTTTCCTTTGCTGTGGAAAAGCTTTTAGGTTTCATTAGGTCCCATTTGTTTATTTTTATCTTTATTTCCATTACTCCAGGAAGTGGGTCAAAAAATATCTTGCTATGACTTATGTCATAGAGTGTTCTGCCTATGTTTTCCTCTAAGAGTTTTATAGTGTCTGGACTTAGATTTAAGTCTTTAATCCATTTTGAGTTTATTTTTGTGTATGGTGTTAGGGAGTGTTTTAATTTCATTTTTTTACATGTAGCTGTCCAATTTTTGCAGCACCACTTGTTGAAGAGGCTGTCTTTTCTCCATTGTATATTCTTGCCTCCTTTATCAAAGATAAGGTGACCATATGTGTGTGGGTTTATCTCTGTGCTTTCTATCCTGTTCCATTGGTCTCTATTTCTGTTTTTTGTGCCAGTACCATACTCTGTTGATTACTGTAGCTTTCTAGTATTGCCTGAAGTCCAGGAGCGTGATTCCTCTAACTCCGTTTTTCTTTCTCGAGATTGCTTTGGCTATTCGGGGTCTTTTGTGTTTCCATACAAATTGTGAAACTTTTTGTTCTAGTTCTGTGAAAAGTGCCATTGGTAGTTTGATAGGGATTGCATTGAATCTGTAGATTGCTTTGGGTAGTATAGTTATTTTCACCATGTTGATTCTTCCAGTACAAGAACATGGTATATCTCTCCATCTACTTGTATTGTCTTTGATTTCTTTCATCAGTGTCTTATAGTTTTCTGCATACAGTTATTTTTTCTCCTTAGGTAGGTTTATTCCTAGGTATTTTATTCTTTTTGTTACAGTGGTACATGGGAGTGCTTCTGTAATTTCTCTTTCAGATTTTTCATTGTTAGTGTATAGGAATGCCAGAGATTTCTGTTCATTAATTTTGTATCCTGCTATTTTACCAAATTCATTGATTAGCTCTAGTAGTTTTCTGGTAGCATCTTTAGGATTCTTTAGGATTCATGATGTATAGCATCATGTCATGTGCAAACAGTGACAGTTTTACTTCTTCTTTTCTGATTTGGATTCCTTTTATTTCTTTTTCGTCTCTGCTTGCCATGGCTACAACTTCCAAAACTATGTTGAATAATAGTGGTGAAAGTGGACACCCTTGTCTTGTTCCTGATCTTAGAAGAAATGGTTTCAGTTTTTCACCATTGAGAAAGATGTTAGCTGTGGGTTTGTCATATATGGCCTTTATTATGTTGAGGTAGGTTCCCTCTATGCCCACTTTCTGGAGAGTTTTTATCATAAATGGGTGTTGAATTTTGTTGAAAACTTTTCTGCATCTGTTGAGATGATAATACGGTTTTTATTCTTCAGCTTGTTAATATGGTATATCACATTGATTGATTTGTCTATATTGAAGAATCCTTGCATTCCTGGGATAAATCCCACTTGATCATGGTGTAGGATCCTTTTAATGTGCTGTTGGATTCTGTTTGCTAGTATTTTGTTGAGGATTTTTGCATCTATGTTCATTAGTGATATTGGCCTGTACTTTTCTTTTTTTGTGACATCTTTGTCTGGTTTTGGTATCAGGGTGATGATGGACTTGTAGAATGAGTTTGGGAGTGTTCCTCTCTCTGCTATAATTTGGAAGAGTTTGAGAAGGATAGGTGTTAACTCTTCTCTAAATGTTTGATAGAATTCACCTGTGAAGCCATCTGGTCTTGGGGGGGACTTTTGTTTGTTGGAAGATTTTTAATCACAGTTTCAATTTCAGTGCTTGTGATTGGTCTGTTCATATTTTCTATTTCTTCCTCATTCAGTCTTGGAAGATTGTACTTTTCTAAGAATTTTTCCATTTCTTCCAGGTTGCATGGACCCAAATTTTAAAAAGCTATTAGCTCTTCTTAGATCTTAAATTTAAAATGAATACACCTCTTTTTGCCTCTTATTTTTAACCAGTGGCCACATTTGTAGACTGCAGTGTAGTGGAAAGAATACAGGATTTATGGTCATATAGCATGGGTTCAAAATACTGGTCTAGTCCTCTGTGTACTCTGTGATATTTGGCAAGTTATCACTTACTATACGACTTACACACACACACACACACACACACACACACACTCTCTCTCTCTCTCTCTCTCTCTCTCTCTCTCTCTCGCACAGTGTCCTTCTCTTCCTGCAACAGTTGAGAGAGAGGCATAAATAGATTTTTCTCTTATAATAAGCTACTTGGTTAGATAAAAACAGCCACCGAAAAGGAGCTCCAAGGAGTCTTCCACTGGGGTCCAAGCACGGTGATACTTGATGACTTGTGGGAAGATTGCTAAAAACTGACTGCCGGTGTCTGTAGAATTGTGGCTTCTGGGAGTTGAGGAAGTTAGTTCTTGTTTTACATTCTTGGGAAAGAGAGTTGACTCCCATATTTGACCTATCCCCACTTTTATTTTTAAATATACAGTGAGATGGAAGTTTCAGCATTATAAAAAGCAGGGAGAAGTCAAATATATTTTTTATTGTCCTTTCCTTCTCAGCCAAGGCATTGTTATTCAGAGTTCAAATGTGATCTGCATAACATTTAGTCTCGCTAAGTTTGGTTGCAGGCATAGGCACAGAGGAGTTTTACATCAACCTACAGCCAAGTCCTATGGTCACTACTAGACAGATGCTTCCAAGGGAGGGTATTTCCTCTTGAAGAAGACATGAGGGCAACAGACTTTTCATCTCATTAAGGCACAAAGGGATGTTTCCTGTATCATTTTCCTAGGCTGCTGTAACAAATTACCACAAACTTGGTGACACAAAGCAATGGAAATTTATTATCTCACAGTTCTGGAAGACAGAAGTCCAAAATCAAGGCATCAGCTGGCACGGCTGTGCTCCCTCCAAAAGCTCTGGGGAAGAATTCTTCCTTGACTCTTCTGGCTTCTGGTGGCTCCAGGCATTCCTTGACATCTTTGACTTATGACCACATACCTCCAATCTCTGTCTCCATCACCACATTGCTTTCTCTTTCATATGTCTTTTCTTCTTCAGTATAATAAGGATACTAATTGGATCCTGTCACTGGATTCAGGGCCCACCCTGGTAATCCAGGATAATCTCATCTCAAGATCCTAATTTAATCACATTTACTAAGATCCTTCTTCCAAATAAGGCAACATTCACAAGTTCTAGAAATTTGGACATGGCCATAACTTTTTGGGGACTACCATTCAACCTTATATAGTTTCTCTATTCTCTAAGACAAATATTAAAACAGCAAACAAGTGTGATTCCTGGATAAATAGAGACTTCCTGTAGGAATTTAGCAAACATTGCATGCTCTCTACTTTTGCTGTCATGGTTATAAGGACACACCAACATTACTATGTCATTTAAGAACAGTGGATGACGGTCGCAAATTTTATTTCATTTTTTTCCCAAAAGAAAGGGGAAGAGGATCATTAACCATATAGTGAGTGCAAAGGGGGAGGGGCCTTCAAGCTCACTAAGATCAAAGAGACTTCCAGAATATCTCTTTAGAAGTTTATTCTGACTTGGTCAAAGGGGAGAGAGTGGGTTCTACTCAGGAGGTCTATGAAGATATCCTAGGAGACTTGTGGATTTAACAATTCCCTTTTCTAGCCAGAAATGGGTTATTTCTCTAGAACTCCTGGTTATCTGCAATGTTACTCACACCTCCCCTTTGAATCTTACTAGGAATTTTTGTCAAGCAGCAGGTTAAAGAAGAGAGGGGCCGTGAAAAGAGAGATTCCACACGTCCACTAAGCAGTCGTTGGTGTATGTGTCTATGTATGTCTGTTTTCATTGTTACAATTTTTAAGAACTTTTCATTAGCTTAAAAAGGGTATTGATTAACTTGTCTTGGAGCTACCTGACTTTGGATCCATATGAAGACATGGTGAGAAATGTTGAAAATTACTGCTTTTAAAATTGGGCAGGACTCAATATTATCTGTTAAAGTAAATAAATTAAGTAGAGTATAAATGAGATATGTTAGTGTAGAGGAAAGATGTGATAGTATGCTTGTATTCTTAAATATTACTTACACAATCCGCCATCCTCCATGCACGTTTATACATTATTTCTGTTTTCAGAAGTTGATTTATTTATTGAGAAAACAATACAGCTCTTTGTGCAGTCAACTCCAGTTATAATTATATAATTTCAGATCCAAAAGTTATCCTCTATTCTCTTCCCATTTTGATTTTTCTCCCTGTTCATTGGCTTAAATAAGCTTATTTATAGATATTATTTCTTATCTGCCAGAAAATGTAGACAGTATCCTAAAATAGCACATGAATAAGTGATGAATATTATGGATAATTTAGGTTCAGACAGAGAGACTGACAAGTGCAGAGGAATTATGTTGACCCAAGGTGACTCAGTTAAAAAGTTTTTAACTTTGACCTTTGGCAAAACCTTAGGCTGATAGGAGCAGCTTCAGGTAATTTACTTAGAACTCCCAACATATTTACTTCTCTCTATATCCCCTCAATTAATCTCTCTTGTACTCAGGAAGCATACTTAGTTGCTTTGACTGTGACATGACTTCAGTTAGCTAGACCTATAGCAGTCTGAGGACTGAGAACTATTCTAGATGTTTTTGTGAGTCATTTAAACAAGTTGTGGTGAAATTCACATAACATAAAAATAACCATTTAAAACTGTATAGCTCAGTGGCAATCCACAATATTGTGTAACTATCACCTATATCTTATTCCCAAACTTTTTCATTACCTCAGAAGGAAACACTGTTCCCATTAAACAGCTGGGACCCATTCCCCTATTGCCCAGGAATCACTAATCCACTTTCTGTCAATGTATTTACCTATTCTGGATATTTCTTATAAATAGAATCATACAAAATGTGACCTTCTGTATCTGGCTTCTTTCACTTTGCATAATTTTAAGGTTTATCCACATTGTCACATTATCAGTAGTTCATTCTAAAATGTTTATGGCTGAATAATGTTTCATTTTATGCATATGTCATATTTTGTTTACCCATTCTTCAGCTGATTGACATTTGGTTTGTTTCCACCTTTTGGCTACTGTGAGTAGTGCTACTATCAACATTTATTTACATGCATGTGTTGTGTTGTATGTGTTTACCAGCTTTATGATTTGAAGATATTTTCTCCTATTCTGTATGTTGCCTTTTCACTTTTGTGTTGGTGTTATTCTATGCACAAAAGTTTTTAATTTTGATGAAGTCCAACTTATCTATTTTTTATTTTGTTGCTTGTGTTTTTGGTGTAATATCTAGGAATCTATTACCAAATACAAGGTCATGAACATTTACCCCAATATTTCTTCTAAGAGTTTTAGTGTTTTAGCTCTTACATTCAGGTGTTTGATTCATTTTGAGTTTTACATATGGTGTTAAATAAGGGTTTAAATTCATTCTTTTGCATTTGGATACAATTTACCCAACAACATTTGTTGAAAAGTCCTCTCCCAACCCCACTGAATGGTCTTGGCACCCTTGTCAAAAAATAATTAACCATAGTTTATTTCTGGACTCTAGATTCTATTTCATTGATCTATGTGTCTATCCTTATGCTGGTACCACATTTTTTTTGATTACTATAGCTTTGGAGTAAGTTTTGAAGTCGGGAAGTGTGAGTCCTTCAACTTTGTTTTTCTTTTTCTAGATTGGTTTGGCTATTCATGGTCAATTTATTTCTATATGAATTTTAGGACAAGCTTTTTCATTTTTGCAAAAAATGTCATTGGGATTTATATAGAGATTTCATTGACT
Source organism: Aethalodelphis obliquidens (assembly GCF_003676395.1). Classification (NCBI taxonomy): domain Eukaryota; kingdom Metazoa; phylum Chordata; class Mammalia; order Artiodactyla; family Delphinidae; genus Aethalodelphis; species Aethalodelphis obliquidens. The sequence goes on along the minus strand of NW_020837947.1, from coordinate 59,298,856 downwards.
CTGTGGATTGCTTTATGTGGTATTGCTATCTTAACAATATTAAGTCTTCAAATCCATGAACATGGGATATTTTTCAATTTATTTAAGTCTTTAACTTCTTTCAACAATGTTTTGTAATTTTTAGTGTAAAACTTGCACCTCATTGGTTAACTTGATTCCTAATTATTTCAGTTTTGGATGCTATTGTGAATAAAATAATTTTCTTAATTTCATTTTCACATTGTTAATTGCTAGTATATAGAATTGTAACTGATTTTTGTGTGTTGATCTTTACAGTGAACTATTGCTGAACGTGTTTATTAGTTCTAATAGACTTTTTGTAGATTATTTAGGATTTTCTGTATGTAGGATCATGCCATCTGTGAGCAAAAATAATTTTGCTCCTTCCTTTCAAATTTGGACACCATTTTTTTTTCCTTGCCAAATTACTATGGCTAAAGCTTCTAGTACAGCGTTGGATAGAAAAGGTGAAAGTGGACATTCTAATCTTGTTCTTGATCTTAGATGGAAAACTTTGAATCTTTCATCATTGAGTATAATTTTGACTGTGTGTTTCTCAAAAATGTCCTTTATCTTGTTTATTTACCATCAAATTTTCTTCTATTCCTTGTTTGTTGAATACATTTATTATTAAAGGGTATTGGGTTTTATAAAACCCTTTTCCTGCATCAATTGACTTGATCATGTGCTTTGGTTTCCTTTATTCTATTAATGTGATGTATTAACATTGGCTGATTTTTGTTTGCTGAACTCTTTGCTCATCATTTTAAATCCTCAACACTTATTCCAACCATGGCTTTCGCTATCATTTGCATTCAGGCTTTGATTTACTTCATGTAGATTAAAATTAATAATGCCTTACCACACATGGCATAAGACCACCTGTGGGAACTTGTTTGACATTCATGTATGAACAACTTGGAATTGCATTGGAGGTGACAGCATTGAGTGATCCTTGATCTCTGGGGAATGGGAACTTTGGATGGATGCTTCTCCTTTTCTTCCCTTGTAGACATGGTTCTGAAATCAGTTTCATAAGGCTTCTCAGAAAGTCTTGCTAAATTAAACAATCAGTTGCTAATAATGGCACTGACTTGATAATATATCTTTTTATTTATTTTTTCTCCTATTTTCACTTCCCTTATCCCTTAATCATACTTCCTGGAATTGCATTCAAATAAATTACTCACTCATTGGCATTTTCTTTGATTCTGATTTGAAGGAAACCCAGGCCAAGACAGAACTAAAGAGTCTACTATACCTGTCTAGTGACATTGCATGAGGAAGAGGAAACTGACAGGACATAGTGCAGCTCCTAACACTTGGTCTTGCCGCTTTCACCCGATGTTACATACTGCTGTGCAACTGTTTTGTTTTCGTTTCTGGGGACTCTGCTACTGACTTTTGATGTTGGTTTTGAGTTTGAGGTAATTTCTGAGCTTGTTGAAAGTTCTTTGCCTTACAATTAAAGCTTTCTACTTTCCCCTTTTGGCTATGGGGCAATCTCCTACAGTAACTGCTTTCATTAATTAAAAAGAGTAGAATACCTGCACAGGGGGTAAGAATGGTTCTTAAGAATGTGTGAATTTTGAGTGAATGGAGACTAATAAAGTAATAAATCTCACATTTCTAAACACTATGTGTCGGGTACTGTGCTAAGTTTAATCTTAACATCCCCATCATGAAATAGATACTAGTGTTAGTCTCATTTTACCTTTAAAAACCAGACTCCAACTCAACTGATACCAACTCTTCAAAGCTGGTCTTCTTAACTATTATGTTATATGGTCTTATGATATTCTTTCTGTGAATGAATTAAAGTTCTAGTTATAAAATTCATGAAATGTTTGAATAAATTTTCATAAAAAGCCAATACCCTGTCTGAAATTCTGTCCCTCTTGAAATGAAAACTGAGACTAATATAAACAATAACAGAGTTAAGTTTTTGATACAGAAAAACTGGTTTCAGAATACAATGCTATTTTTGATGAAATCTTGGAACATAACAAAGCTTAACAAAAAATGGACTTGACTCCCTTGATGGTACACTCAGAGTTTAAAAATCTCAGAGTTGCTCCTGATTCTGCACAGACAGAATCTGGAGATATTAATTTTTTGTCATTTGGCTTCTAGATGTCCTTGGAGTGTGCACCCCTGTGGAATCCAGTTCATCTCCAATCTGTCAGAAAGCATCAGAGGTGGTTTTGAGTCCTTATGTCCTAAGCCTGTGAACAAAATGTGTGAGTACACTGAAATAATGAGGTCAATTTTACTGTTGTTAAGGGTCTTCTAAAATGATTTTATAATGGTTGTATTTGAATGAATTTACCGTGTAGTTTCAGGTTGAGGAGGGAGGAGCAATGTTTGGTTAAGTTTAGAAAATATCTTTATTGGAATTGTCTTATGTGTGCAGGTTCATTCTTTGCCCTAGAAAGGCTTTGATGGACGTGAATGAATTAAATCTGAGAGATTTAACTCAGTAAGAAGCAAAGATAATTTTTCAATATAGTTATCAGATAGCTTAAAAATTACCAAATGATAGACCATACATATATTTATTCACAAATGAAATTTTCCCAGTGCAGTCTAGTATCCTTTTCATTTAGGTTTTAAGAAGATAATATATTAAGGGTCCCTTCTCTGCCCCTGAGGCAGGTTACTATCATCTCAAGAGAAACCCAAAACTTTGAAGGATTCACTAGTTAAGCTAGTGGTTACAACCACAATTTAAAACTTTTAATGACTCAGGAAATTAATTTTGGAACTGTTGTATATATCTGTGCTATATGAACATTGTTCAAATGATTATTTTTATTTTCGAGGTAAGTTAGTTTGGGGAGACAAAATGATTATTCCTGTTGGAGAGAATATTAGGTTTTATGTTTTTTTATTTCTAGAGATTCAGATGATGACTTCAGATGTAGGTTTGTGAATTTTGAGACAATTGAACCAGTTGAGTTTTCATTGCCTTGAGATGAGCATTTGCTTTGTTTGTTGGAAACTGGAGGGGGCTGAATAATAAGCTAGTCAAATTTATTTAATTTGGGTAAATAGTACAATTTGACTAATTCCATGTAAACTTAAAAAGATTATGTTTGAAAATAAGGGGTCGCTTCTTGTTTTTACTGAGTAAATTTATTTCACTTCTTAGCTGGACACTGAGCCTATTGTGCATTCCTGGCCTACTATATAATTTTTTGTCTTTCTCCTCCTTTGATTTACCCAAAGCAGAAGACCAGTTTCCCACAACAGCCAGGCTTCTTGATGAATTTGAGTTCATGAGCTAGTATGTCTGAAGGGCTTTGGGAAGATTTGAGTTGAGGCTAGATTGAGGTGAAGAAGAAAGAGTTTTGTTTTATACTTGTAGACTCTTCCTGTAGGAATGAAAATGTAATCAAGTACTCTTAGGTAAAGAACAATCACTAAATAGCTAAGCTGAGGAAGTTTCCCATGAAATCTTGTTCAATTTATATGGCTTATATTTTATTACACATACCAGTTAGAGATTGTTGCAGGGAATAGGTAGCCATTCAAATTAGTCCAAGTTGAAGTTTTATTATAAGATTTCTAGGGCATCTCACGGGGCCTAGCAGTTACAGCAAGAATTTTAATTTCTAGCCAGTTTTAATTTTAGGAGAAAGGTTAAACATGATAGCTCATTCTCCTATTTTGCTCCACAATTTTTAAGAGAGAGGCACATTTATTTCAGTAATTAGAATCAGGTACAAATGACACCTTTAACAGGCAACAATCCTTTCTCCATACTCTAGCTATCACTGAAGAGGTATGTCAGTGTATTTCAGGAGCTTTCAAATAAATCAATTAGCAAAACTTTGTCAGTGGAATTGATTTAAAATTTTTATTTTCTTAGCGTTTCCTGCAACCATGCTTTAAATATTTAAAAGTGATGGAATTTTCTTTCAGATCAGTCATTGAACACATTAAGTCACTTTTTTCAATCTCCAAAATCTTCTCACTTTGATAAATTGTGTGTTTATTCCTCAACCATCACCCTTTTCCATTTTAATACATCAGATATATTGAGTTTACTTTCTGTAAGCATTCCCTGTTTTGATAGGCACATCTGTGTTAAGTGAATCAGTTTCCTTGTTAGTCCTTTCAGACATTATTTTTTCTTGCAGATGTCCATCCTAGAGCCCTCACCATTATCCTGGGACATTCTTTTTATTTTTTCCTGGCTCCTTCTTTTCTGATTCTCTTTCTTGGTTTACTGCCAACTTTTCAATGAAGTTCATTTTCCAGAAGATTCCTGAAGAGAATACATAGGAGGTAAATTTTTGTGGCCTTGAATATACTAGAATTTTCTTATTCTATAAATATACTTGATTTCTACTTATATTCTTTAAGTACATTGGCTAGGTACTGAATTTTAGATTGGAAATAATTTCCCCTCTAAACATTCAAGTCCTCCTATCTTTTAGTTTTCCTATTTCTGTCCAGAAACCTGAACCCATCCAGATTCCGTAGTCTATGTTTTGGTTTCTCTCTTTCATGCTAGAAGATTTCTCCATATGTTAGGTTATCCTTGGCTATCTCCTATATTTGAGAATAAGGGGCCTCATAATTACTTGGAAAACCATTATTACAGGGATGTTTTAATTGGTGAGGTTTATTACAGTAAGGTGGCAACATGGCTTTTTAATTGAGAGACCCTAAATCTCATACATGTACATGTTTTCTCTGGGCCTTTCAGTTTCTCTAAAGAAGACTTCTCCAGTTTCATGCTTGGAGGGTAAAAACCTAGAGGTCTATGTTCTGGGAAGTAAACCAGAAAATGACTTTCAGGTCTTACCATTCAGTACAGGGATTTGCCTTTCATCCTCTGTTACTCAACAGAACATGTCTTCTGCTGTACAAACTTCTACAGAGTGCAAACTTTAGATCTTCTGTTGGGGTCAGGGAGAGGATCTACCATCTAATTTTTTTTTAAGTGAACTTCCAACTAATTCTCTTGTGTTACTAATATATCCTTTCCTCATTGTATTAACATCTCACCTTCAGAGATACCTGGTATTTTCATATCCTAAGACTTTCTGGGCTTTTGAGGTAAAATTGGCAGCTTCCTATTGGCTTCCTATTGGCTTCTTTCAATTCTTTCAATTGGCTTCTTTCAATTGAGGTTTCAGCTTATCTGGTTTGCTAAGCAGTTACCATTCATCCACCTATCTTCCAACATTTCAGAAATGTTTTTGATATTGCTTATATAGTATCTTCTCCTCTCCTTTTCTTTTCATCCTTATGGATTTATAAGTTTAAAATTCACTCACTGTCAGTTTAATGTGGTTTTGCAAGGGTGAGGAGTAAATAAATATGTGCATCCACTGTCATTCGTAATCAGAAGTTCATGAAATATCTTAAAGCAGTATATGCAAAAGATAGTGATACCTCCATGGTGTGACATTAATACTATGTAGAATATTATCAATTTATCATTACAATATCTACAAGTAAAAGAGGGCATAAATACTCTAAAAGCATAAAGGCCTGCCCTTCCTAGCTCTCATGCTGTTTTCTCAGTAGAAGAGCTAATTCACCTGAAACCTTTACAGAGCCTCCTGCCTAAGTTTTCCAGTTGTACTTCACAGATCCTTCTGTTGTAATACTTGCTACATTTTCCTCTATCTGTTTATTTATCTTTTTCTCACTAAGCTTCAGTTTCTTGATAGCAAATATTAAACCTTATTCATCTTTGTACTCCCTGGGCTTAGCACAGTGCTTAGCATGTAGTAGGTACTCCATACATGTTTACTGAAAAATGATGAATAAATATATTAATAATTTACCTGCATCTCCAAGGAACTCTTAACATCTCATATCTAAAGTAATTACTCTCCAGTTTTTTCCTCTTCTCTGCTTCCTATCTCTCCCATTCCTAACAAGCAAAATATACTTTTACTCATTACTTGAACTAAGTATAGATATATTTCATATATTTCTATTGCTTACTTAATTTTTACAATTTAACTATTGTAAAAGGCTATTTAATCATTTGAGGTGTTTTACTTTCAAAAAAATTTTCTCCAGAATGAAGCAACATAGTTTTTTATTTGTTGGTCATTTACAGACATTTATCCAAATATTTTTGCCACTTGGGATAATGATGGATGGTATAAGGTGGTGGCCAGGCTTAGACACAATTGTTAATTTAATTCAAGGGTTATTTACTGCTCATGTGTTATCTCCAGGAAATTTTATTTAACACTGTTTGGAAATCAAAATGAATAAGAAAAAAAAATCCTGCCATTAAGAAGCTTACATTAGTATATATATATATATGATGGAATATAACTCAGCTATAAAAAAGAATGAAATAATCTCATTTGCAGCAACATGGATGGACGTAGAGATTATCATACTAAGTAAGTCAGACAGAGAAAGACAAATATCATATGATATCACTTACATGTGGAATCTAAAAAATGATACAAATTAACTTATTTACAAAACAGAAATAGACTCACATAGAATATAAACTTATGGTTACTAAAGGGGAAAGGGGGGTAGGGATGAATTGGGAATTTAGGATTAACAGATATACACTACTATATATAAAATAGACAACAAGGACCTACTGTATAGCACAGGGAACTATTTTCAATATCTTGTAATAATATATAATGGAAAAGAATCTGAAGAAGAATATATATGTATATATGTATATCTGAGTCACTTTGCTGTATACTTGAAACACTATAAATCAACTATACTTCAATAAAAATCTTATAATAAGTGAAAAAATATAGAATGATGTCCTTTAAAAAGGTAAAAAATAGTGAATGCTATGAAATTCAAAATATGCAGAGCCCACAAATATACGGAATCATGAAGGGTGTTTTTTGGGGAAGTAGCTTTTAAAATGTTCTTTAAAGAATGGCAGAAGTGATAGAATCAAATGGAAAGGGATGAGAAAGTAGAGTAAGAGGCAGAGAAAACAATAACTAGATGTGTTTGGAAATAGGAAGTAAGCAGTTTATTTGGCTAGAGAGTAGAGTAGAGGATACATAAGGATATATGGAAGGAAGAACTAGAAAATGGAGGATGAGCCATTTTGCAGAGGACTTTCAATGTCAGGCTAAGGTATTTTACTCAGTGGAGTAGCCAATGGGGAGACACTGAAGGTTTTAAGCTAGGGAATAGAATTATTTGAATTATGATATGAAAATATTAGTGAGGCAGATGTAATATCAGAAGAGAAATGGGAAAAGGAGAGACCCATCTCCAGGGTATTCTTGTAGGCTGGGAAGAAAAAATGAGCTTCTGAAAAAAGAATAAGAATAGAACACAATTTTTATATGTTAATTACTATTTATGTTACTATTCAGTTGTTTACTTTTCCATTTTCTGTCCCCTCCCACTAGAATGTAACATCCTTAAGAACAAGAATCTTGTCTGTTCCCTCGAGCCCTGATCACCAATGTCTGAGGCACTGCCTGCAATATCGTAGTTGCTCAGGAAATGCTTCTTGAAGGAATTAAAGAGACATACAAAGAAAAAAGAGAAAAAAAAATCCAATAGGTCAGTCTCAGGTGCATGAATTAAGTGAAATAAATTTAAATAGGCCAGTAATCCCAATTAATGAAAATAGAGTGAACTCTGCAATTAAAAGACAAAAATGGTCAAATCTGATTTTAAAAATCCCAGTTGTATGCTATCTAAAGATTCATACTTAAAACGTAAAGACACAGCAAAGACTAAAGTAAAAGTATTTATCCCAGATAAATACTAACCAAAAGAAATCTGCTATAACTATATCATTTTTATACAAAGTATATGTAAATTAATATAAAGTTAAGTGGAATATTAAAATGTATATGTTTATATATTTAGAAATTATATATAACTAATATTATTTTAAAAATATAAAGCATAAGTGGACAGAATTACATGGAAGGTTGACAAACCCACAATCCAAAAAGATTTTAACATACTTCTATAAGTAACTGACACAAGCTTCATCTAATGGGTCTATATAGTACTTACATAGAAGTTTCTTTTTAAGCACTAATGGAATATTTAGACTGAGTGGGAAAAATCATATAATTACACACTGGAAAAATAGCATTAAGCTAAAGAACAAAGAGCAAAGATGAAAAAGAAAATTGCTGACACACAGAGAGCATGAGGGATGAGAATGGACACTGAGGATGAGAATGGGGAGAGACAGATGTATAGGGGCCTGGCTGAGGAGAGACTGCATGAGATGGAAGGTTTCAAGTTGGGGAGTTAGCACAATCAGACTGTTAGGAAGATCATTTTGATGAGAATGTAGAGGAGTGGAGAGTGGAATGTAGAATGAGGAGTGAGTAGGAGAGCTGGGATAAAGGAGACTAGATGGGAGACCATTACAGCAGTGCAGGCATAAGACAATGAGGTCCTGAATTAAGGCAGTATCAGCAGAAATTGAGGGGAAGATGCAGCTTTGGTCAATGTTATGGAAATATAATTGTCAGTACAAGTGACTTACTGAGGGGGAAAAAAATATTGGGTTGGCCAAAAAGTTCGTTTGGGTTTTTCCATAACATCTTATGGAAAAACCCAAACGAACTTTTTGGCCAACCCAATATCACTATGGCTCCAAGTTTCTGAGATGGGTGGACGGTAGCATTAACAAAGACAGGATTTATAACAGGAGGACAGGTTTAAAGGGGATATACTTGTGATACTTGAGGTTTAGAATACATTCTTTTTTAGAATACATTTTTATTTAAAATTAATTTTGTAATTTTGAAGTGCCTGTGGAAGTACAACCATGGAAAATTTCATACTCTCCTATTGAGTTTTTTCCTCATGTAACCAGGTAATATGACATCTCTGAATTATGAGTGTAAAGATCACTTGAGACACCTTTGTCTGGAATTGACAGACCTGAGCTTAAGTCCTGGCTTTGCCATTGTTGTGTGACCTTGTTTGTATCTTATGTGCTAGGTGTGTGATTCCATCTTTCAGTTAAATAACTGCTTAGATAACTTTCTAAGGTACAGATTTCTCAATCTGTACCTTAAAACCGTCATCTCTAAAAGACCATCCCATTTTAGCTGTCCTCAAATATGCATGATCTGAACTAGTGAATATATTACCTATATTGGATTCAGTGCAGTTCCATCAGTATTTGACAGACTGAATGACATGTTTCAAAATTTCTGCTTCATATTTTGTTCTTTTCCTATTTCTAAGAACTAATTTTTGAAAAGTCAAAAACTTGACAATAATCATAGTGTTGATAATGATGATGATGATAAAAGCTTCTTGTAGCTTAAGTTAAGCATTTTAAATGTAATTCTTACAATGACATCATTTTGCCATATTTTATATTTGAGAAATTGAAGGTCTGAGAACTTAAGTAAGTTTTTAGAGGTCACATAGCAAATAAAAGGTGAGGCTGGAATATAATTCCACATCCCTGATTTCAATGTTTGCATTCCTAATAATTATGTAAAGTGCTATGGGACCTTTGACTTGGATTTGATTAATCAAAAAATGTTATTTATAAAGTATCTTCCTGTATTGAGAATATGTCTGCTGCCTTAGGTTTCTCAGACAACATAGTGTATTTCTTATAAATCGTGCAATAATTTTGGAGCTCATGGAGAGAAAGGTGTTGTGTCTATTGTAGGAGATAAAAATGGTCAGCACAAATTTGTTTGCAATATTTATCCTCTTTCATAAATATGTTTTCTTTGTCTTTTCATCAACACAGTCCTTAAAAAGATTTAGTAATTATGGCTTTTTATAGTTTTCCTTTTATTTATTATTATTTTTAAAGTGGTAAACTGTGGCATTATAGTATGCCTTGTAAGTTTCTCACTAGGAGATAGAACAAATTATATGTTAATTCTCAGAACTGAAACAAATTGACTTCAGTGATGACTGTTTTAAAGTGTTCAATCACATATTGTCCTTAGAAAAGGTCAACAATGACTATATATTTTCTAAGGTGCTTGAAGAATTTGATGACTTATAATTACCACTAAATGATAGGTTATCTAATAATGACCTTAGTGGATGTCATAGCTGTGTTGGGCTCTGTGCCAAACGAGGATTGGCTTCTGAGAATCAATTGCACATTGTTGATTTTGTTAAATTAAAAATCATCTACAAATTGTCCTCAGCCCTTGCCATGTTCTGGGAAAGGCTCCAAAAGTTCTGTCAGATCATATGGTGTATTTTTGCTTAATATTAATATTAGTAGCAACAATAATAAGAGTTTACACTAGCTATGTACCATGTGCCAGGAATTGTGCTAAGTGGTTTGCGTGTTCTACTTAGTCCGCAAACAGCATTTGGTGCTAGATACAGTTATCCCTATTTTACAAATGAGGACCATGAGGCTCAGAGAAGTTAAATAACTTGCCCAAGGTCACCCAGACAATATATACCAGAGCCGAGATTTGATCACATATTCTGCTAAAATGTGTTCAAAGACTCTGTGAGTGGAATTTGCACAGTTTCAGAGAACATTGGTGGCACACTGAATGCCCATTTGTTTCTGTGGCCTGACCTGACACCTGAGTCATCATTCATGACAGCTTGATGCATACTTTCTGATTCCAAGTGTCAGCTGAGAGTGGCTGATGCAGTGGTCCCATAGCACTCACATTTGTTGGAAAATTCCATGTTGATCTTTATATATATATATATATGTATACATATATATATGTGTGTGTGTGTGTATATATATACACACACACACACACACACA
>NW_020837947.1:59249625-59287736 GCF_003676395.1 Aethalodelphis obliquidens | reverse complement strand
TGGTCATGGTACATAATTTGAGTGCTGGGGAGTCAGCATGCCTGAGGTGTGAAGATGATGATGTACTTCCTGTAGGCATGAAGGCACTCAGACACAAAGCATGGGCGACAGAAACAACTGTCATTTGTTGTTCTTCCTACTCAGGCTTTTAAAAAAGAATCTAAGGTCAGTTAACTGGGAAACTTAGCCTCTCTTAGCTGTCTTTCTTTGCATAGGCTTTTATTTAGCCTTTTAAATCATTTTTCTCTTCTCTCCCTCCCCACCCCCTATCCGTTTTGAACACGTTCTTGGATTTCTCATGCTGGGCCTAAGGAGCAGACTGCTTATATTCAGGAATGATTTGGAGGGGATAAAGTGTGCAAGATTTTGAATTCTTGCCATAAGTCCCTGGCAGACAGCCAGGCAGCCTCAGAGGAATAAGGCTAATGAAGGGAGGGTAAAGCAGATCCGAGAGTGCGGCTGGTAATGCAGTATTCATTTAATTGGGAGCAGGTACCGGTGCAAACTTCTCCATTTTAATTGGAAAAAGGGAAGGGGATTGTTAAGGAAGAAGGAAAAAAAGAATGCATAAAGTTTTCAAGCCAAGGAGCCAAAGGCAGCCCTGTCTATGCCAGAGAAAGAACTCAATTTAGGGCAATTTGCTCTGCAAGCTGGGCTGCAGCCTCCTCTGGGAATAGGGATGAGGAAGAAAATGAAACCAAAAGAGAACTTGATAAAATCACCTAGCACAGACATTCTCAGTAGAATAGGTTTTACTGAGTTAAATCTGCCCCAATCAATATGATTCTTTTCATATAAGTTACAAATAAAAAGCCACAAGATTACAATAAAAATCGAGACTCGAGTGCTGCTGATGTTGCACCTGGGAGTCTTAAGAACTTATTATGGAATATATGTTTTCGCAACTCTCATGTTTGTTTTTCTTTTCACCCTGGTCATGAGAATCAACTCTTTGCTTTCCCTTCCCATCTATCCAGTTTAATATATTGTTTTAAAAAACATCGGAGGCAACTCTCTCTGCTTAATTTCTCTTGCACTGGAGGTTGGGGTTTGGTGGTTTCGTTTTGTCTTGAAATGTGTTGAATTGAACATGGGGCTGATTTCTCATGCTAATGATAAACAAAGAGATTTCTTCCCATTGTACATTTTTATGACATAAGGATTTGTAACGTTAATATATTAGTAAAACAATAAAAGAGAGGTCAGTCTTCATATAAGAGGAAACAATGCTTTTTGATGCATACGAGACTATTAAAATAAAACACTCTGTAAATTTATGTTTAATAACTATCATTTCTTAATAATCTTTGACTGTGTTGTATAAATAGTAGTTTTAGGCAGCTGATGGTTTTAATGTGATGACTTTAATTTTGACCCTTAGTGAATAAGGACGCGAAAGACCAAACAAAACATTTTGGTCTTTCTGCTAATGCGGTTGACTAATCAATGAAGAACTTGGAGAGAAGAGTCTCTATTTTAGTACATAAAAGTACATTTTAAAGATAAATATAAAGAGCTTATTTAGAGCTTAAGTTTGCTGGCGGTTTTTTGTTATTAAATTTCTTTAAGGTGATTCACAGTAGGGAATAAAAAGAAGATCATGGTGCCTCGTTTAGATTCCACCTTATTATGTAGTCAGACATATATTTAGTGTTGGCAAACCTGATGAAAGAAGAGGTGACTATGAACATTTTATCTCTGATAATTTTGCTTGTTCATTGGAAAATTTTTTACTGTCAAATTCTAGCAGACTGTGGCCTGCTTATTTGACTTTAGCTCAATTACTAGAAATTTAATATTAGAAATGATTTTCTGGACAGAGGAAATAGGGTAACATCTCAAAATGTGGTGCAGTTGTCACCTCAAATATTCCATCGTGTTTTTCTCTCAATACTATACTGAATAAATGAATCAACCTATGTACCAAAAATATTTATATAGGACCTCTCAGTCCTAAGCACTGTGGAAGATACAAAGATAAAAATAACACAGACCCTGACATCAAGAAACTTATTTTCTAAATGGAAAGGGCAGACTAAAATAAAATACAAAAAGGTTAAATACAAAATCATACAACAGAAGAAAAGATGTTCCCAAACAACAGATAATTAATGAAGTCTCAATCAAAATTTTTTTCAGTTTGCAATGTATGATATTTGGCACAATTTGTGCCATATTTTTGAAGAAGCAGTAGATCCAGGTGGTTTGTGGAAGTCTGTGGTGGGTTTATAGGACTGATGGTAGTTGACCTGGTTTGTACTTAGAAGAGCCAGAGAGGGAGTGAGAGGCTATACCAAGTTTATGAAATGATATACTTTGATTAAAGGTAAGGGGCTGGAAGGAAGGAGAGAGTAGCAAACATATTTGGGGAACACACTGATTATAACAAAGATTCTTAGAGAAAGTTAATGGGAATTAGTTGAAGCCACATTTTTTATGGTTGTGATTAGAATGTTTTCTTTACCTTGTAGTACAGAAATGTCTAAAGATTTTTATTTTTTTAAGATAAAAGGATTCTTTGGGAAAGACTGATCCAGTGGCAGCATGTGGTAAAATTAATGGGATGGGGGCCTCACATGTGCTCACAATCCCATTTTTTTCCCCACATGACCTAATATTCTTTCTGTTCCGTGTTATTCTCCATTCACAGTCTCCACCCACAATGCTGCTTCACAGAGCTGCACCTGCTGATTGGGCTGGCAGTGGCCCTCCTATCTTCCCTGGGTATGGTTGCCCACAAAGCTGCCGGCTCTTAGAGTGCCATAGAAGTGCAGAGTGTGGGGGAAACACCAAAGAGAAAGGCTTTTTCCCCAACTCAGAACTCCACTTGTGTCAATAGTTACACGAAGACTCTCATGAAGACATTGCAGCATCTTCTGTCTTTTAAGCCCTCTGAGAATCACAGTAAATCTCATAAGACAGTTCTATCACCTCCTCACTGTTAGCTCTGGAACCACAGATACTCATACCTGGATGGGTCAGTCAGGGAGTAGATGCCATCTTCTTCATTATTCTTGTCTCCCCTGACTTGATAGCTTCAGGATCCAAATACAATTTTCTCTTCTTTCTCAATTATAAAACAAACGTCCACACAGATCAATGGTTACAAACAGGGACTGGTATGTACTTGATATGAGTAGGTGGGTGAAGGAGTCTCCTCTACAGCTCAGCCACTCAAGATACTCTGTTTGGTTCTATAGTCTACTATTTATGTGGTATGTTTTAGCCTCTAAAAGAATAATGAATTAGAGGATTTGCCTTCTCATGCCCACTGTTCTTTTTCTATACCTTTTCCCACTGGAACATATTTAAAAGAGAAGTAAATGATTACAATATTTTTGAAGGTGGAAGAGGCTTTTCAGCTGCTGCTCTTTTCTGTAGGATAATCCACTATTAGCACCTTTTTGTTATATTTAGGGTAAAGAGACTGGGGATCTTTCTGCCATGACATTTCTCAAAATATGCTACCTCAAAATAGATTACCACCTGTTTCATTCATGTATAAAATGACTCTATTCTGACAACTTGGGCATATTTATGTAAAAAAGGGGAACCACAAGAGGTAAATTTATAAGAGGTAAAATTACTTTCAGGTATATTTATATATTTGGAATGATAACAATATTTTATAATGTTTTAATTTCAATAGTACCAGTGTCACAGCTGAATAGCTATTGGAAAAATGCATTAATTAAAAACCTGTTTGTGGATCAATTATAGATGAGAATTTCTTATTAGCTTACATATGGCCTTGTGCCATTTTGAGAGCTGTCATTTTATACAAATTTTAATTGAAGATGTATCTCTACTAGGGAGTACACACTCATGAAATTCAATGTATCCTCTCTTGCAAATAGCACTGATGCCTATATTAATATAGAAAGAAACAAGTTCAAGTGTCAAAAACATGTTACACCATTGATTGTATTAGACAATACCAGATTCAGATTCAACTACCATTTATGGAACCCCTGTTTGGCCAGACATTATGCTATTATATGGTATCTATTATTTAACTTATATTTCTTCAGAGCCAGGAATGAACTAGATGTTCATATTTACATTTTACAGGTAAGAAATAGGAAGTCTGTGTAAGTTAGATGGTGACTCCATGTCTAGTGAGTAATAGGAGTGGGACTTGAAGCCAGGGTTCCCTGATGCCAATGTGCAAGTTAATTAGGATTTTTCTATCATTAAATTTATGACCCCAGCCCAACTTCTCTTTACTCCAAAATATACAATACACTTCTGGAATTAACAGAAGAGTGAATGTTCTTGTGAATTATTACACATATTTGGTCGATGAGGAAAACTGAGAAAATTGTATTCCTACTTATGATAGGAATATTTCTTTAAAATAGGAGGAACAATGTGCTGAACAAATGGCACATGCTTCCTTTTTCATTATTGTTTAGGTGCTAAGAGACTTAAATGTATTATGATGCCTTCGATAGTCGATAGTCTTAGTTTTGTACAGCTTAAGATAATTTCTGAATTATTCTATTAATGCTTTGTTAGTTTATTGATACTGCTTTTAAAAAAATTTCCCAAGTTTTTATTTTGAAAAATTTGAAGCCCATGGATAAACTAAAAAAATACTATAATGAGCACTCATGTGCTCTTTATCTAGATTCACTAATTGTTAACCAGTTTACCATATTTGCCATTTCTCTCTCTGTCTCTTTCTCAGATATATGGATATACATTTGCTGAACCATTCAAAAATTAGTTGCAGATATCATGATAATTCACCCCTAAATACTTCAACATATATCTCCTCAAAACAAGGGCATTTTTCTTCATTATCTTAAGGCTGTTCTTAGATTCAAAATAATATAAAATTGATGTGAGACTATTACCTGATATTGGCCCATATTAAAAATTTCCCAATTATCCAATTAATATCCCTTACAGTTGCTTTATTTTTCAACTCATGATTTAGTCAAGGATCATTCAATACACTTAGTTGTCTTGTCTTAATTTCTTTTAATCTAAAACAGTCCCTTTCTTAGTTTTCATTGCTCTGAGGCTTTTGAAAAGTTCAGACTAGTTGTTTTGTATAATATCTTATACAAGATATTATACTACTGCTATTTTATTGGAGTCAAGTTAAACATTTTGTCAGGAATACTACACAGGTGATCTTGTGTCCTCAGTGTATTACATCGGGAGGCACATAATGTTGACTTGTTCCATTATTGGTGATAACTAACTTTAATTATTTGGTTAAGGTGACATCTCTGAGATTCTTCCATTGTAAAGGTATTCTTTTCTCTTGCAATTAATAGATAACTGTGGGTGATACTTTAAGATTGTATGAATATCCTGTACTCAACAAAATTTCATTCAGTATTTTTAGTATTCATGATGATCTTTGCTTGAATCACTTATTACATTAGTGCTTGCAAAATGATGATTTTCTATTTATATAATTCATTTTACATTTATTAATAGACCTCATTTAAGGAAGAACTTTCTCCTCCTTCCCACCTCTTTTGTTTTACATCCTTGCTTTCTAGCTCAGCAAGATACTGCAAGCTTGCTTTAAACTCTCCATGTCCCAAACCTGGAAACAACCATCTCACCAAGGATCCCTGGTTCCTTTTAGTACGGAATTGTATTTAGAAACCAAGATTGGGGATTGTGGTGTGCATATTTTTTCTATGTGCTTTCAGGGGATACACTAGAAAAAAAAATATATGTGTGTACATATGTGTATATGTATATGTATATATCTTAGTCTGATAGCTACATTGCAGGCTTCTTCACACTTCCCCTAGTCCATGTTTGAATCTTACTTTTCCCACAGTGAGAATTCTGACTCCCAAGAACATTGATATATTGCATTTACTCATTTAGTGTATCCTACAGTATCCACAAAATATTTTCAGAATTATTATACTAATACCAGTACCAACAGCAACCTTGCTAAGCAAACTTAAAGTTTTTTTTTAAATTATTTTCTTTTTGTCTTTAAAATGTATTCTACTAGAGGTTTATAGTCATAATACTGTGTTCAAAAGTTACTTAAATTATTTGTGTGTGTGCGCATGCACACATACATGTTATAAATCTGATATACAGTTAAATTAATTTGTTTTTAGTTGTATTAAATGTTAGTGTTTTTGTATTTTTGATTAAATTTAATTTTTGATTATGTAAAGAATTTATATGGCTATACATTAAATATTGTAGATATAAATAATACATAGTATATTGAATACTTAAATAAATATATAATATATATACTAATTAAATACTATATATGTATATATAGTATGTATATTTATTAAAGTATACAAATTTAAAGCATATATTTATTAATATATATCAATATATTTTAAAAATTAGATTTAATAAATACAAATTATATTAATATATTATTTAATTATATATAATATATAATAATATACACTATGTATTTATATAAAGTAATTAAATACTATATTTTTATATATTTTTATATATATATATAAATATTATATATTTTTTTATATATTTATATAATTAAATACTATATGCTATTTTTTTTTCTGTGAAGTATATATTATCTGTAGCTCATTTTTTAGTATCTTTTTGGAATATCCTTTATCTATATAAATGTTGCAAATATTTTCCTACATTTTGTCATTTTCTTTTGATTTTGTTAACGGGTTTTTTTCCCGTGTAAAGGTTATTTTAAAATATTTTATGTAATTGAATTTATCTTGTAATGTATCTGGATTATCTCACACATTCTGGGACCCAGGACAGAACAAATAATTTGAAAGGAGCCTGGGTCAGACCCATCTACTCATCTTGGAGAGCCTCTCAGAGAGGCAGGGGGCAGCTGGAGCTCACCCTGGGGACACAGACACTGTTGGCAGCCATTTCTGGCAGCTAATTCTACTCAGAGGGGCACTGGTGCTGGCATGCATTTCGATCCTCCCTCTAGTATATGAGTGCAAGGACCTGGCCCTGCCCACCAGTCTGTCAGCACCAGTACTGGGACACCTCAGGCCAAGCAACTAACTAGGCAGGGACAGAGCCCCATCCACTAGCAGGTTGGCTGCCTTAAGACCTCCCTTGACCTCCCTGAGCCCACAGCCACCCTAGGGCCTGGTCCTGCACACCAGAGGGTTCAAAACTTGGCCCTACAAACCAGTGTGCTAGCACAAGGCCCAGGACCCAAAGAGCACTGTAGACAGAGACCTCAGGAACAAGCTCCATGCATCAGTGGGCTGGCACTAGCCTTGGGACCAGCCTCACCAATCAGCGGGGCACGCATCAGTCCCAGGACTCATGGCCCCAGCCCTACCCAACACCAAGCCAACACACCAATTCCAGAATCCCTAGGACTCTGCAGCCAGAGACCCTGGGACCCAGCTTTGACTGGCAACAAGCTGGTGCTAGCCCTGGAACCCACTGGGCCTAGGCCCTGCCCACCAATGGGGTGATATTAGCTCCAGGAACCCTGGGCCCAGGAGCTAGAAACCCCAGAACCCAGTTCCACTTACCAGCACTAGCCCCAGAACCTGGCCTCACCTAGCAGTGGGCAGGCACCAGCCCTGAGATCACCTGAGCCCTAACCCCACCCACCAAAATTAGATACTAGCTCCAGGAACTGCACCTTGCCATGTCAGGACCTAGCCCACTCACCAGAAGACTGGCACGAACCCTGGAACTCATTGGTCCCCAGATCTGCCTACTAGCAGGCCAACACCAGCTCTGGGACACCTTGGGCCCCTCAGCCAGCCACCCCAGATCTGATCCCACCCATCACCAGGACAAAACCAGCTTTGGGACACCACAGACCTCACCACAGGCAGCTGTGTCAGGAACTGGCCCCACCCACTAGATCCAGGACCCCTGGCCCCACAACTACACGCCCCAGAACCCAGCTCCACCCACCAGTGGGTCAGCACTAGCCCCAGAACCCTTCATTGCTTAGTAGCCAACCAACTTGTGAGCTGGCCCCATCCACCAGCATCTATCTGGCAGCTTCCACACAAGGCAGGGCTTGGCAACAAATTGGACTGTGTCCAGTCATGCCTATCAGGTACCCATAGTAGTCAACCCACCACAACAGAGAGATGCACACAGCCACATAGAGGGCACTGCTAAAGCATATAGCTCTGGTGACCAGAGATGAGTGTGCTGCTGGGATGCACAGGGTGTTTCCTAAAGTCCCTTTCTCCAATGTTGGCAAATGTAATCAACCTACCAAATATGTGGAAATGAAAACAGCAAATTAAGCAAAGTGAAGCAAGAGAGGAATATGTTCCAAACAAAGGAAGATAAGATAAAACCCCAGAAGAAGAACTAAATGAAGTAGAGATAAGTAATCTACCCAATAAAGAGTTCAAGGTAATAATCGTAGAGATCTAAAGAGTTCTAAATGATCAAAGAGTTCTAAAAACTTGAGAGAAGATTGGATGAACAGAGTGAGAAGCTAAATATTTTTAACAAAAAAAGAAAATATAAATACAACCAAACAGAGATGAAGAATACAGTAACTGAAATAAAAAAAAAATACACTAGAAGGAATCAACAGTAGATTAGATGATACAGAGGAACAAATCAGCAAACTGAAGGACAAAATCGTGGAAATCACTGAATGTGAACAGAAAAAAGTAAAAAAAAAAAAAAAAAAAGAAATAAGGACAATGTCAAGTGTACTAACATTCACATTATAGGGGTCCCAGAAGGAGAAGAGAGAGAATGCGGCAGAGAACACATTTGAAGATATAACAGCTGAAAACTTCCCTAACTTAGGACAGGAAACAGACATCCAGGTCCAGGAAGCACAGAGAATCCCAAACTATCAATCCAACAAGTACCATACCAAGACACATTGTAATTAAAGTGGCAAAAATTAAAGGTAAAGAGAGAATATTAAAAGCAGCGAGGGGAAAGCAACAAGTTACATGCAAGTGAACTCCCATAAGACTATCAGCTGATTTTTCAGCAGAAACTCTGCTGTCCAGAAGGGAATGGCACAATATATTAAAAGTGATGAAAGGGAAAAACCTACAACAAAGAATACTCTCCCTGGCAAGGCTCTCATTCAGATTTAATGGAGAGATCAAAAGTTTTACAGACAAGCAAAAGTTAAAAGAGTTCAGCACCCCTAAACCAGCTTTACAATAAATGTTAAAGGGACTTCTCTAAGTAAAAAGGAAAGGCCAAATCTAGAAATACGAAAATTACAAAAGGAAAAATTTCATTGGTAAAGGCAAATACATAGTAAAGGTAGTAAATGAACCATGTATAAAGCCAGTAGGAAGGTTAAAGACTAAAGTAGTAAAATCATCTATATCCACAATAAGCAGTTAAGGGATACACAAAGAGATGTAAAACATGATGTCAAAAACAGTAAATGTGGTGAGTGTAAAAATTCAGGGTTGTTAAAATGCGTTTGAACTTAAGAGATCAGCAACTTAAAATAATCATATATATATAAACCTCATGGTAATCACAAATCAAAAATTTATAATAGATACACATACAAAAAAGAGAAAGGAATCCAAACATAATACTAAAGATAGTCTTCAAATCACAAGGGAAGAGAGCAAAAGAATAAGACAGGAACAGAAAAGAACTACAAAAATAACCAGAAAACAATTAACAAAATAGCAATAAGTACATACCTATAAATAATTACTTTAAATGTAAATGGACTAGAGCTTCCCTGGTGGCGCAGTGGTTGAGAGTCCGCCTGCCAATGCAGGGGACACGGGTTCGTGCCCCGGTCTGGGAAGATCCCACATGCTGCGGAACGGCTAGGCCCGTGAGCCATGGCTGCTGAGCCTGCGCATCCGGAGCCTGTGCTCTGCAACGGGAGAGGCCACAACAGTGAGAGGCCCACGTACCACAAAAAAAAAAAAAAAAAAAAAAAGTAAATGGACTAAATGCTTCAATCAAAAGACATAGACTGGCTTAATGGATATAAAAATAAGACCTATATATGTATATTCTGCCTGCAAGAGACTTCATAACCTATATGGGAAAAAGAATCTGAAAAAGAATAGATATATGTATAACTGAATCACTTTGCTGTACACCTGAAACTTACACAACATTGTAAATCAACTGTACTCCAACATAAAATAAAAATTAATAATAAATAAATAAATAGAAGTTTTAAAAAAAGGGAGACTCACTTTAGATCTAAAGACACGCAGACTGAGAAGACGGTAAAAGGTATTCCATGCAACTGGAAATCAAAAGAAACCTAGAGTTACAATTCTTATATCAGACAAAACATTTTAAAACAGACTAAGAAGAGACAAAGAAGGACATTACATTAATGATCAAGGGATCAGTTGAAAAATATATAACAGTTGTAAATATGTATGCACCTAACACGGGAGCACCTAAATATGTGAAGCAAACATTAACAGAGATAAAGGGAGAAACTGACAGTAACACAATAATAGTAGCAGACTTTAACACCCCACTTACATCAATGGACAGACAGATCAGCCAGCCAGAAAATCAATAGGGAAACACTGGCCTTAAATTACACTTTAGACCAGATGAAATTAACAGAAATACATGGAATATTCCATCTAAAAGCAGCAGAATACACATTTTTTTCACATTGTCCAGGATAGATCACAAAAAAGGCCACAAAATAAGTCTCAGTAAATTTAAGAGGATTGAAATCATAGCAAATATCTTTTCTGACCACAATGGTGTGAGCCTAGAAATCAACTGCAAGAAAAAAACCTGCAAAAACTCACAAACACGTGGAGGCTAAACAATATACTATTAAACAACCAATGGATCACTGAAGAAATCAAGAAGAAATTTTAAAAAAACCCTGAAGACAAGTGAAAACATTATAGTTTCTTATCTGATTTAATTAATACCTCAAACACAAGGTTATAACTGGAGATAGTGAAATTTTTTGTCTTGTTCCTGAATGTAGATAGAGGAAATATCTTTAGTGTTTCCTATTGATTCAATTATGTTAGATATTGGTTTAAGTATATATATCTCTATCCATCTGGTAAATATCAATTTGGTAAATTGTGTTTTCCTGGGGAATTACCCACTTCATCTAGATTTTCAAGTTTATTTGCATAGAGTTGTGCAAAGCAGCAACTTACGATTTTTTAGTTTACTCTATTTCAATGGTTGTTTTCTCCTCTGTAGTTTATTATTTTGTGTATACATGCTTCCTTGCTTCTATGAGTAGATTAGCTAGTGATTTCTCTATTTTTCAAGTTTTATTACAAATACAAACATTTCTACAATTATTTTGTTAATTTTAACATCTGCTTTTATTATTTTGTTCCTTTTACTTTATTTACTTTACTTTTTGCACTTTTCTAGCTATTTGAATTAGAAATTTATCTTACATATTTTATCTGATTAGCAATTTCATTTAATTCTATAAATTCTGATGTGTAGTATCTAAAATATCATTTTATAAAATTCTCCTTTCACTCAAAAATTAAGAGTTCTAAAATTCAAGTTCAAATGGAATTTTTAATTATTTTTATGGTTTTTAAATTTATGGCATTGTGATCAAATTTGCAACATTTCCTCCTTATAGAACTTATTGAGACTCCTGTAATGGTCTAATATATGTTCAATTTTCACGAATGTTCCATGTATGCTTTAGAGTAATATAAGTATTTATATTTTGAGGTGTAAATTGAGTATGTATCTATCTACCATCTTGATTGTGCTGGTTAGCTTTTTAATTTTCTTATTTTTTTCTACACTTATATGATAGGGAATGGGGGTTAAAATTGTTTTTTAAAATAATGTGTTCCTTTGTATTCCTACTAGCATCATATGTAGTTCTGCTTTCTGAAGTTGGTCAATGTGTTGTTTGTTGCATAGAAATTTATAATATATCCTAATTGTAAATTTTGATCTTTACAAAGTTGTCATTAAAAAAATGTCATTTAATACTTTCTGGTCTAGTTTGTGCATAGTTTGTTATCAGTGTCTCAACCACTGCTTTCTATTTTTTCCAATTGGCTGGTATACTCTTTTCCATCCCTTTATTTTTAGCTACTGTGAATCACTTTGTTTTAGATATGTCTCTTGTAAACAGATTAAAGTTGAGTTTTATTTTGTAATTTTGTTATCCAACCTGGAAATCTTTTTTTGAAAATAGATGTATTAAGATCATTCACACTTACTGATATGATATCATTTACCTTAACTGTCAATTTTTGTTACATATATAGTTAAGAAAAAGAATGATTTATATTTATTTCATATCTGTATTATATATATTTTGCCTCCTACCTTGATTTTTTCAGCTTTAAATGCCACATTCTTTTACTCCCTCCTATTTTGCATTTAGTGATTAAAAGTTCGTATGTTTTCCCTTTTCCTTCTCTCATTTGTTTAGTTATGCATTTATGTTTGAACACAGAGCATTTACATTCTTATATATTTGTCCACAGGTTTTTCTTTATTTTGTTTTTAATCTTAGATCTGCAATTAAATATATTCAATTCTTATTATCAGTTATTCTGTGAGACTTTTGAAGATATCCTCACGTTGGTTGAGGATATCTCCTCTAGTAGATTCCTGAATTTGGGCTTCTGGGCAGAGTATCCCCTGAGATCTTGGATGCTTAAAATTGTTTATATATAGACTTTATATTTGAAGGATACCTTCTTGGATATGTAAATCTACAGCTCATACTTTAGTCCTCCAAGTTTCTTGAAAATATTGCTTTGCTGTTTGTTGTCTTGCTTTGTATTTTGCTGTGAGAATTTTTATTCCAAATTTATGCTCTTTGCTTGATTTTTTTTTGTCTAAAGATGTAGAAGAATTGTGTTTTTTAACCTTTAAATTCTTTTAGTTTATTAGTAGATGTAGTTATCCTTCTGGGCCAATTTTCCTAAGTATATGATAGGCCCTTTCAATATACAGGTCATGTCTTCTTTTATTTCTGGAAACTTTTATTAGATTATAGTTTTAAATACTAGTGTAATTCTTTTGGTTGTTTTTTTCTTCATGGACTCCAACTATATGTGTATTGCATATTTTCTTCCCATTTTCTATATCTCACTTGCTTAACCTTTTTAACTCTTCATTTCATTTTTATTCTCTTGGTTATTTTTACTCCTTTCCTAAATAGCCCTTATTACTTTTTTTTTTTTTTTAACTTTAGTCATGTTTTAATTTAACCTTTACTTGTGTCTTTTTCTTCTGTTCTTTCCTGAGGTTGCTTAACTCTTATTTCACATCTTTATTTTTTTCACATTTCTAAGTCTTAAAATTTCTGATTTTATGAAGGTTATTTTTAATATCTGAAAATGCTTTTAAAGCTTTTGTTTCTGATCAGAGTGTTGGGTTATACTTTTTCTCTGCTTCATGATTGTTTTGGGGAGAAATTTAATAAGCTAAAATGTTTTTATTCTCATTTTCTAGTTTGCTTTTGTAATTGATGGATGCTTCTGACATTTACTATTGATTTTTAAAATTCTTATGCTTCACTTTTTCAGTAATAACATGTGCATTTAAACATGGGTAGTGAATGTGAGTAGCTTGCTAGATTTATTGGCTCATGTGTGCTCTCTTCTGTTAATATAATGTAGTATAATTTATTTAATAGATTGTAGTTTCAGGGAAGTTGTATGTCTTTGATTTTGCAGTTTTCTTTTATTTCTTTTGTAGAAGTTAGACTCTTAATTTCTACCACTTGTTTCTCTCTTTCTGTCACCACCAAACCTCTAAGCAACACCTTCCCTTCTCATGAGTAGCATCTGTGATCATATGCATTTTCAAGCCACTTCCTTTTGACTCTCCAACAGCCAGTCCTCAGATCTACCTACTGGCAGACCTATTGTCAATATTTGCTTATTCATGTAAGATTCTTTTTCTGGAGATGAGTTGACCCCAGGTGCACCAAGATAGACACCCTGCTTCCCTCCTAACTTCCATGAAATCTCCAAGAAACCCCTACACAGGTATGAGCTTCACTCTTAGTTCTGCTTGTCTCATGTCTTCCTTTTAACATGTTATGTGAAGACTTTTAATTCTCTTCCAGCTATACTGTAGCATGGATTATGAATGGATATAATTACTCTCCTTGCTGATCTGTCTGTCTCTCTCGGATGAATGGAGAGCTTCAGGTTTAGGTGTCTGTCTTTTCCTGTAGAAACCCAGAAACCTCTCCTCTGATATTTTTAAAGTAGATTAAAATTTAGAAATAAAATGTAAATTTTAGATGTGGGAAATTTGTTTTATTGGTATTATATTGACTGTGGAAGCTAGCATTCTGCATTACAAAAGCCATAAGTCAATTGATCTGAAAATACTACCAGTTGATAAACTAAAAGTTTTTTCCAGGTCATGCATTATTTAAGTTTTTTTTTTTTTTCTTTTAACTCTTTATTCCTAGTTGTTTATTACTCATAGTCTTGCAAAGCAGTATTTTATTATGTGTGTCCTGGAGAGAAACTACTTGAGTTTACAGCCTGATTCCACCACTTGCAAGCTATATGATTGCAAAATTTACTTAATTCCTCTATGTTCTGGTTTCCTTCTGGATAAATTGGGGATAACAGTAGTGTTTATGCATGGGATTATTAATACATGCAACTTAAAACACTTGGCATATAATGTTTCATTATTCTGAAACAGTTTTTTTTTTTTTTTGGTTAATAGGTCAAAGGACATAAGAATTAATCTCCAAACAATATATTTCTTGGGAAAATGTGACAATATATTTCTTGGGAAAATGTGACAAAAAAAAATTACTGATTTTATTAGTTTTTGAAGAGCAAGTGATCTCTACTATATACAGATAAGTTAGCAACAAGAGTTACTGTTCTGGAGTTATTAGTACAGAATATGTGAGTTCTTTCACAATTCTGATTCTTTCAATAACAGATCTCATTAAACATTCAGCTTTTGGAGTTAAGTGAAATATATATATATAATTTTATTATTAGTTATATTAAAATTATTCAACATGTAAGTACTTCCATTTTTAATTGGGTATATTTTTCTTTTCTTACCATCATCAATGCAAATAACTAGACAAGCCTTCATAACTTTAGAGTATTTTGTGTGTTGGGAGAGTTTGGTTAGGTGTTTCTCTGATTTTTTTAAACAACTTCAAATAGTAGATTATTCTAAAAGCAACTTATTGTGATGTTATGATCATGTGAACACATGTTTTCTTTGAAATGGAACATTTAAAATCTGAATCTGAATAAAAGGAATCTCAGTCCTTTAAATCATGGCTGATAACTGTGGATACTGTTGATGCCCTACTAGATCTCCTCCAACCCTTTTACTAGGTCTGTTTGCATTTGCTTCTTCTAGTGTCAGAGGGGCCTACCTATCTGGGGTTACTTTAATTTATTCTTTCAGCCTAGCTATCACCTAACTTTGGGATAGTATGAGTTTGAACCATAGACCCTTATGTGAACAGACCTAAGACTACACATTCCCAGGGAGATTATTTATTTTTTTACTCTAGAACTCTGTTTCCTTGGATCAGTTTTTCCCCAAAGTTAGTACTGTTTGAATTTAAGTTCACTCTTTTGTGATTTCAGTTTATTCTTTATTTTTCTTTGTATCTAAGGATTTTCTCTAATTATTTATGAGCTTATTAACATATTGTAGAGTGTGTTTGTTGTAATATGTTCAGCATGTGAGTGTTCTGTAGTAATTGAGTTTTACAGAATATTATTGAAGTATTACTCTTTCAGGTTTTTAATTCTAATTTTTCATTTCTTGGTCTTTTGGAGTGTGTCCTCAAGAATGTTTTTTAGTAGTACATAGATTTTTTCTTATTCTGAGAGTAGTTGTCAGATGCTTTGACACATAAAATATAAGTTGGTGCGAGACTGAATTGTTGGATTACTACATTTTCATCTTAAAAATCTGCTATTGTTCCCAGTTCCTTCTGGCACCTAATGTTATAAAGGAGAAGTCTGAGGCCAGCTTGATTGTTTGTTCCATTGTAGTTAGTTCTTTGCTGTTTTTGTCTGATGTCTTACAAGGTTTTTAACATTATTATAATCGAAACTTATTATGAAAATGTGCATTGGTCATTATCACCCTAAACCCTGTTCTAAGAAACACATTTTTGGGGAAAGGTCTTATTAGGACATCATGAGAAATAAAAAGGGTTCTTTTATTTAATTCATTGGGAAATTCTTCTTTCAGCTCAAAAGGTGTGTGCTTTGGTAGAGTAACAACATATTTCCCAGTTTTCTTTTTATATAGTGCCTGGGTCCCTGAGTCAGGAGAGTCACAAAAAAAAAAAAAAAAAAAAAAAAAAATTTCACATTTTTTTTTTCCCCACTTAGTACCAGTTCATAAAGTGTAGCTTCGGCATTCTTTAATGTGGTCTTAGTGTCAGCTTTCATTTTAGTTTGTTTTTAGCTTATTTTTTCTATGTTCACATGTGTGTTTTAATCATACTTTAGCGAGGCTGCTTTAGGAGCTGCTGGTCAGAAAAAAATTTGAATCATAGTCCATTTTCATTTTAATTATAAGCAACTTGTTATTAAGATGATGTTTCAATTTTCAATTGTATAAGACAGCTATCTGCATATACACTACATAATAACTAAATATTTTAAACTCATGTGTCCTTGTCACAATTTGCGCTTACTATCTTCATCACTGACCTTTTCTAAATTATTCATTTTGTCATTTTAATTTAAAAATATGGTGTTCCACCAATAATCAGAATCCTGATTGAATAAAAGCATTTTTATATTATAAAAAAAATCTGAAATGGTCAGAACTAGGATGAAAATTCTAATTGTAAATTTTTCACTATTTTTTGGTCAGTGTTGTGTGCCTATTTTTAATGGAATAATTGGTAGAGACATATCTATTTGTAATATGCGGTTGAACAGTGCCATACATTGAAATTTAGTATGATACCCATAAAAAACTTTTTAAATTTTATTTGCTCTTAAAAGTAGATACTAATAAAGTATCAAGTTAATTATGCATTAAAAATTAATCAAAGGCCAAAATTTCCCCTTAAACAATAAACTTTCATTTCAACATCTATTAACAGAATATTTTAATGAATGAAGTAATATGAATATAAGCTATATTATATACACATTTAAATGAAAATTAGCAGTTGAAAACCCTAACACTATCTAGCTTTGGTGATGTACTCTGAAATATGACATTCTTAAGAGTTTTCAAACACCAGATTTATCTTTAATGTATTATTCTAAATAATACAGTACGATCTCTAGTAAAAATCTGATTGTGGGTGTCAGGCTTTGATTGCCTAATACGATGTATTCAAGAAAAGCAACCGGGAAATGAAATGGGTTATTTCCCTCTACTCCTTTGCAGTCCATTTGGTTTCCTGTAATTGGGACCAAATTTTCCATCTGCCTTGGTCCTCTGTTAATGATTTCAGAACACTTAGAGCTAAAACCATTCACATTTACCCCTTTAAGTTTCTGCTACTATAACCCTTGAGTAAATATCAGGTTTTTGTTTTCATTGTTTTACCTTTTTTTTCCTATTTACATTTTTGACAGCCTTCCCTCTCAACTGAATACTGTTATCACTTCTTTATTTTAATCCTCTCCCAAGCTGCCTATATTATCACCCCTGTGTTTCAGAACTCGGATTCCTACCCTTTAATCCACTAATTGGCTTTTTACCCCAGCTTGCCTTGCCTCTTCTTTGTGCATCTGACCCTTCTTTCTACTGCACAACCTGCCCACCAGGCTCGCGGTCCTGTCAGATCTTCTTACATTGTGTCCTCTTTCTTCACCCAGAGGACTTTATTAATATTTTTCCCTCTACTCTCTTAAAAGTTTCTGTGGATATAACATCTATTATAATATTTTTCTAGAATAAATAGCACATTTTCCTATTTTCAAATAAGTTTTTTTTAAACATGTTTATTTTGTGAAGTCAGTATCTTTTGATTATTGATTGGTTTCAACAGCTGGGAAAAATGTATGTAATTAACAAACATTTATTTCATCCTATTCATTTCCATTTATATTTTCCCTGTGGTGAGAAAAAAATATATGCTTATTATTCTTTCAATGAATGCTTTTCTCTTTAAATATGAATGTAGTCAAAATATTGTTGTAGGGCATTAAAATTCATACTTTACTTTTTTGTGAGTTTGAACATGTGGCAAAATAAAAATGTATGAAATTGAGCCTAGACAATATTCTTTATAAAGTTTACATAGATACAATGAGTAGTGAATTAGTCAAGTTGTTCTATTTGTAATATATTCTTAATATTTTCTATGCAATGGGAGTGTATCCATGAACAGGAAAAATTATAGCAGAATATGTTAGGATATACACAGGCTATTAAATTCAACCGCAACTAAAAATCTCAAATGAATCAAAAAGTTTGAAATCTGTATTATTGTTTATGGAATCTTTTAAAGTATATTTTCTTTTCCTTCTCCATGGTCTTGCTTTTTGTCACATGCACAGTTTGAAATAGGCCTGAATTTCTGTTATAAACTTACAATTCAGACTGGCTAATTTTATTGTCAGTAATTTTCAAATATTTGACTTGGTAGAAAACATGTCATCAAGCAGTTAACTAGGAACAATCATAGTAGGGATTCAAGACTAACAATTTCCAAGGATTATGAATTTTATCTACATAATAGTAAAATTCTGGCCAAGGAAAATAAAAGCATGGAGTGTACGATCAAAGGTGAAGGAGAAAGTGTCAGGATCAAGACTAATTATCATACAGCAGTCCAGGGAGTCTGTGGATAAATCAACATACAAGAAGATAAAACAAGACCCCACCAAGTGCATTTCATGTGTTTCTGTTCTATGAATTAGGTTTTTAGGGTGACTGTATCAAGCTGACCTGGAGAAGTCAAATTAGCACTGATTTATAGAAAGAAAGTTCAATAAGGAATTTTTTATAGGTCCTACATTAGAATTACCTAAATGAAAATATAATTTACCAGGAGATTTAAGGAAAAGTAAATACAAGGAAATAGACCAGACTCTGTAGAATGTCACTGTTAGAAATACTTTTTCTCTACTAAAGATACTTAAAAGTTCCAGTCTGACTGAAACTGTAGATTAGTAACCACTGCATAAATAAATTATATGTAATTATTCTATAATTTTATCTATATAAATTCCCTAAGGTAAGGTATTTTAAAAGTAGAGTCTAAACATTGACTGTGAACTTGTTCTTTAAATATATTTATGAAGACTTTTGCTTCATATTTGAAACATTTTTCTCTCCTGTTTTTATCTACATATTTTGATTGGAAACTCTGCAAGGTCAGGGAAATCTTCTTTGGCCACAGAAAGACCTAATTAGAGTTCAATAGCCTGTGTTCTTTGAGTGAAGTCTTGTTATGCATAGAAATAGAATTTTAAATGATTTACCAATAAAGTAAAAGGAGTGGACCTGGAAATTACTGCTTGGTCTCTGGATCTCTGAGTGTTCTCCAATGTGACCAATTATTGCTATCCAATATGATAGTCTTACATGATTGTTGAGCACTGAAATGTGGTTTGTCCAAAGTGAGATGTGCTTTAAGTAAAATATACGCTGAATTTTGAAGATGTAGTATAAAAAAGATGAAAAGTACCTTATAAATCACTGTTTTATGATCACTTTTTATATCAATTACACCTTGAAATAATATTTGAGATATAGTAGATTAAATAAAATAATAATTAAAATTAATATCACCTTTTTTTAAACTTGTTTTCATGTGGCTACTAGAGAATTTAAAATGACATATCTGGCTTGCATTATATGTCTATTGGAAAGTATGGTTCCAAATGGTGCCAGACTTTTAGAAAATCATTTAAGTTCAGTGTATTCTGGCTATCTTGCATAGAACAAACATTAATTTCAGCTTTACTGTATCATCCTAACCTATATAATGGCATATGCTCTGATTCATGTGTCTATACATTTTCTTCTAAGGAATATTTTCTTAGATTTTAAAAAAGAACACAGAAGAGATCTAAAAGAAATCTAGTTAATATTATTTGTACCAAAATATTGGTATTCTGAAGGTTCATTTTAGTCATTCCTTTTAAGCCATTCCCACATCAATTCATTCTGGAACTGTGAACAGTTAGAGAAATGAACATTCTTATAGCTCCCATCTCTTTTTTTTTTCCTTATCTTCTGAAGGTGAATGATAAATACAGTGGTCAAAAAGATTTAGCTAAAGGGAAGACAGGAGGTGATCATCTGCAGGGTCATATACTGGATTTGCAACTGTGGATTATGAGGCCAGGGTGCTTGGGTAATGTAAATAAACTTCTTTGGAAACATCATTGGAAATAGAGATAACTTCTTAAAGTCACAGAAGAGGGATCGAAGTTCCATTGCCTCTCTCCTCAGAATGATTCATCTACCTTACTTTCTTATTGAAAAGATACCATTGGTGTTCATATTTTCATTATAAACCATCCTCTTTTGCATTGCTTCTAAAACAATTTGTACTTTCCCTTTGATTTTTTTTTCAATTGATTCCAGGAATAGTGAGAAATGAACTTTTAATTTCTAAGTCTGTAAGATTTTTAACTTATATTTCTCTCCACCATTATTTGAAAAATAAGATATCAAATATATCCCCCAACAGAAATGCATTATTTTCTTCTTTGGTGTGCATTTCAAACTGATTTTATTATGGCTGTTTAAGGAATGGGATCTGTATCGTCCTCTCCAGCACTGAGTGAGGTTTTATAAATTTGTGTTTGGTCAAAAGAGGGTTAAGAAACAGTAGCTGCTCTAATATATCCACAACTCTTTTGGTCTTTTTAATCTTTGAGTTTCTTTTACAAACAGGTACTTTTCTTCTATGTGATATGCAAATCTCCCAGCTCCTAAGAGCAACTGGATAGGGATGTGTGTTTCATCTTAAAACAAAGACCAAGAAAAAATAATAATATGATAAAGTTATTCAAAGGATTTCAGAAACAGGTGTTCTAAGTCTACACTAATTGGATTTCAGTTAATTATTCCCTTTACTTTAGGGAATATAAGTAAGAAATATAAAAAAAGTACCTGAAAAAACTCTGACATGCTAATTGCTCTAATATTATTTAACCTACGCAAAAAAAAAAAAAAGCCACTTTAATGTGACTGAAGTCTTAATTACCTTTTTAATTTCTAGATTTGAAGATAAAATTTATAGGTATTTCCATATACTATACATTTCAGGGCACTATGGCATGCTCTAGTTTTTCATCTACTGTATATGTAATTTTAACTTTCCTTTGCTAATGCACAGAAAATATATTTTACAATTTAAAGATTGGATTTCCCACTAACCTCAAGGAGACCAAAGTAAGTCTCTCTTCCACTTTGGGTCAAGAAGTCTACTTCTATTTGATTTAGACAAATTGTCCATTCTCCCCTAATCTCATTTTCTTTCTTTGTAAACAGAAGAGAAATTGTTATATAATACTGTGACCATTAACATTTCTTAAATGCGTGAGTTGAACAAGGGTACTAAAGGAATGAATTCTTGTTTTTGAAATAGGAGATAAGTTCAGAATGTAAACTCCACAAGGCCTTGGGTCTCCGTGTTGTTGTTTACTGCTGTTTTCCCAGAGAATGGGAATACGCCTCGTGCATAGTTAATATGCAATAAGTATTTTCTGGATGAATGAATGAATGAATGAATGAGACACACTGAAGGAAGTCAGCAATGGATTACTAGAATAGGTTTTCCAGGTATCTGAAAGTAGATATTTGGTAGAGTAGATATGGATAGAAGGGGAATGAACAAACTGTGTATACTGAATTCTAGTTTGTCTTTTAAATTATAAAGCAAAATTAGAATTAGAGCCTCATAGCAAAGAAATCCACCATTAACTTGATTAATTAAGGTAGAGTATTCAGTGTTTAAGTTCAGTAACAACTCTCAATAGATATTTAAGAGTGATGCATTAGTTTTGTTTCTTTACAAATAAGTATGTTCATGGAGCATACTAGATGCTTAATAAACATTTGTTGAATGAATGGATATTTATCATACAATTTATCATATTTCCCAATAAAAGTGGGACCCATATTCTAGGCACTTTTTTCATTTGGTATAGCACAGTGCCTGTTTCGTAGTCAATTCTCACACATTTAGTCAATTTAGTCAATTTAGTCAATTCTCACACATTTTACCATTGCACTCTGTTATATTTTAACTATATCTGCATTGATTTAAATCACCAATTTAAAATTCTGAGTTTAGTTCCAATTATGACACTCTTTTTCCAAAGGTCTGAACTCTGAGGACTGCCATGCTAGCCAGTTTTAGTAAGATATCAGGGGCACGATAAGCACAGTAACCCCAACATATTATGCTGTTAGGAAGTGTATGAAAAATATTTTATACTTCCCTGACTTTCTGCTTTGTGCCTTCAATAAAATATTTTTAATAAATTAATATTTGCACATGGTGAAAATAATTCAAATGGTTCAGAAGAATCTAAATAAATAGTAAAAGTCAACTTCCCTAGGCCTTCAACTTTCAGAAACAAGCATTCTTAATTTCCATTTTAAAATTATTTTGGTGGTTGCCATTATATTTTAAAATATTATTCATAAATTTCTTGATTTATCATATTTTGTTCATATTTTTTGAATCCTTACTAGAAATAAAGAATTTAGCACACTAGTTCTCTCCTCCCCTTCTGCTTTTAATAACAAAGTTTTTATGTATAGTTATAATTTTATATATAGTTATCATTTTCACATTGCCAAAGTTTGATCTCTAACTATATATAATTAAATCTTCCAACCTTGACTATAGCTTGAATCTAAATATGATCCTCAATTTAAATGACATTTATAGTTTTATGCTCATAAAACCGTTATTCAATGTTAAATCAAATATTGGGCCTAGACCCATAGAGAAGAAAATGTCTACAAAGGGTCAAGGGCATTCATTACGCTTTTAAGTTATTTAAAATTTTCTTCACTACTTCACTAGTTATAGTTAACTGCAACTTTTTCATATACCTCTTGTCACCAGCCTTTCTAGCCTTCTCCTTTTTGTTTTGCTAGAAAACACCCTTAAAAATGTTTTATTATAGGAGATATATTTTCTTGTTTATACTGATCCAAAATTATTTTATTTTGCTTTGGCAGTTAATTGAGAGATTGGACATAGAGTTATAGGATCAAAATAATTTTCTGTCAGAACTTTGAAGGCATTAATCTACTGTCTTCTAATGCAAATTGTGGTTATAAGATTTTTGATATCATTTTGAATCTCACTGCTTATTAAATATTTTTTTCCTCTCTGAAAGAATTTAGGTGTTTTTTCTTTCACCTTTGGAATATTGAAATTTAACCAGAATCTACCAAAGTGCGTACTCCCCACTCCTGCCACTCTACTTGACACATATTGAGTACTTTAATTCTGAAGACTTGTTTCTTTTTTAGGTTTGTAAACTTTATTTTTTGTCTCTTTGACTTTTCCTGCCTCCCATTGTCTCTGCCCTCTATTCAGAAATTCCTTTTTTTTTTTTCTTCTAATAGATACCACTTTGTTGTTTGCCCTCTGTTATGGAAGATTTCCCTCTTTTTTCAGACTGTTGTTTGCCGACCCTTAGGATACATATCATGTAATACACAGTATGTTCTGTGGAATTACCACTGGGCTTGGAGTTAGGGGCATAGGTTTTACTATTCCTTGCACACATGATCTGGAGTAAATAATTTAACCTCTTTAGGCCTCTTTTTTTCTCAATACATAAAGGAAATAGAATAAATTATTATTTAAGTTTATATAGCTCTAAAATTCTATTCTGAAAATTAATAGAAGTATTTCAATGTGAAAATCTTAATTTTCAGTGTAAAATGCTATATAATGCATTGTAGTTTATGTTATTTTTGAGAGAGAGGACTAGGTTTGGTTTCAGCATATATATTTAAAATAAACTTTAACATTACATTTGGTTTTTTAATCAGAAATAGTACTGTACTGCTACATGTGAAACTATGCAGTAAGTAATGAAACATGTTTAATGGGTCTTCTATTCTTTGAAAAATAAATTAGGAACACTTTGCTTCAGGTTTCTTTAATTAACTGAAATAAAGTTTGAAACAAGATGCTTCTGGAGACTGTAAAATATTTATCACTAAATATAAAAAAATATAAACTTCAAAGGAAGCAGTAGTCCCAGTTACAACGGTAGTTACAAATTTCTTATTTGGTTCATAAATACAGCTTATTTTTTAATGATTATTTAAATCTGAATTTTAGCTCTTCTTTATCAACATATGAATAATGTAATGTACACACCTACCATTTTTCTGGAACATTTTAGAACATAAGAAAATAAACATCTTTATTTTGAAATTTGAAGGCAAATCTTGATTTTTTTATTGAAGTAGTACAATTATTTTGTTCCAAATATTTTTCGCATGCTTACTTAATTCTGTAATAGTGTATTTGCAAGAGTCATCTATATAACCTTTCATTCTTTGTTCATTTATTCATTCATTCATCCAGTCAATCATTCATTCAAGACATAGTTGTTAGCCATGCTGATGAGAACAGTGTTAAGATGTTGCCACCAGTCTCTGGGAATGGAGGCTAGATAAGAATAAAGATAAGTCAACAAGCAATTGCAGTCAATCTGTTTTACAGAATGCTGTGATGCAGAGGTTGGTGAAGGATGCTTTAAGAGCAATTGTGAGGAGAAAGTAATTCTGGTGAGGCAACACTAGGCTGAGATATAAAGAATGAAGAGGAAGGAGCTAGTTGAGCATGAGTGGGATGGAGTGATGGGCACATGAAAACCAAATAAAATGGGCAAATATGACACAAGTTTTAGGATTTGCCTCAGTGGACAGATGGATGTTTTTAGACTCAAGCCCAGAGATTTGGAAATGTTACCACAATGTGGTTTCATGGAAAGAGTATGTGCTTTGGAGGAAGGCAGATCTAATTTGAAACCTTTTTTCACTTTGGCTATGTGACTTGAGCATATTATATAACCTCCTTGATTCTCAATTTCCTCATTTGCAAAATGGAAGAAATAATATCTACTTTAAAGGAATGTGAGAATTAAATGAGGTAGCCAAACAGAGAAAATGCCTGCCATGGAGTTCATGTTCAATAAAAGTTAGTTGTTTATTCTTCCTTTCCTGTGAGTAGGGAAAATTGAAATGGTGTGTGAAAAAAAAAAAAGTCATGGGCTACGGAGTACCCCAAGACTGTTAATGCAAGAAAGTTTACAATTAGTCTCCCTTTTTCCCTCTCTTCCTTCTTCTTTCTTTGTTTCTCCCTCCTTTTTCCCTTCCTTACTGCCTTAATTATATTTTCTGTATGAGGAGCAATTTCTTATTCCTAAGCTTTCACTAGAAGGAGTTGAAGGACACTTTCAGGTTGTGTTTCCACATCTCTCAATGGAAAATGGAATGCCATAATTCTGAGTTCTGATTTAAGGACAAGTACAGGAGGGCCTTTAAGCAGGTTATGGATCTACTACACTTGATTATCCAAGTGTAGTACATTTCAAATAGATTTGGAACCCTTGGTTGTGAGGTGCTACCAGCAACATCCGCAAAGGACAGAAGCACGACCTTGGGAAAAGAGCTCCACTGCCTGGCTGCTATGTCCTTGCCATGGGACAGGCCCTAGCAAAATTGAAGAGAATGGCATTTTGGATTCCTCTGGGAGATATTGGAAGTGTCTCTTGCATAGCATTTAAATAGTAGCAAATAGTATTTAACTACCATTGTATGCTCTGCTGATTATTAAGCTATTGTCTTGCAGCATTTAACCCACTCTTCCATCTTCAGCTTCATATGCATTCTTTTAAAACTCTTTTGTAAATAATTAGGTTAAGGGATATTATAATGATTTGAAAGTACAATTCTGACAACATAATGTATCTGTTAAAAACCTCTGAACATCCATATCTGAATCATTCTAAATATCCAAACTAAATTTTCACACTGGAGACCTTAAGCTTCTATGCAATATGCAGTATTGCATATATGTATAAATTTTTTAAACTAGAACTTCAAAACCTGATTTTATTTCCAAATCAGAGATCTCCAACATGAAATTATAAATTGTATTGCATTCAGTATGTTTAACCTTTCAGTTTTATATTTATAATGTTATAATTAATTTCTAATTGATGCATAAATTTATTTTTATAAAGTGAGAATTATAAACATTAACTTTACTAATCATTGTATTCTTTTGTCAGTTTTCTTTGCAAGTTTCTTTAGCTTGCTTATAACTTCCTATTTTTTTAAAAAAATTCTTCAGTATATTGTTATCCCTAAATCTCCTAAGTATTTTAACTACAAATCTTTTTATGCTCTGATGCTTTACAAGCATATTTTGCTTA
Organism: Aethalodelphis obliquidens; assembly: GCF_003676395.1. Classification (NCBI taxonomy): domain Eukaryota; kingdom Metazoa; phylum Chordata; class Mammalia; order Artiodactyla; family Delphinidae; genus Aethalodelphis; species Aethalodelphis obliquidens. The sequence goes on along the minus strand of NW_020837947.1, from coordinate 59,261,442 downwards.
AGGCAAAAGCTACAAGATATGAATTGGGGTTCATTATTTTTGGTCTTCCTGATTAGGAAAATAGTGACAAGTGAAAGAAAACTTTTGTATTCTGTGAAATTAAAAAGCACTTCATTTTGTTGAAAAAGCAAGTTATAGTAGCTTTAATGGTACATGACAATATATTTAATTTCCTGGAGGTATTTCCAGGATTCTTCTTAACCCTTTCTTCAAAACAGTCATATTTATTATTTCAGTGAAAGAAAGCAATCACATAGAGGCAAGAGCTCTTGCTCAAAAAATTTGTGTATTTTATACATTCTACTTGTGAAATATAGTAGGGGAAATATTTACAAGCACCATAAGATAGGAAGCTGAAACTGAAATCATTTCTAAATGAAAATTATTTGACAGTTCATCAGTATTTAATGCTAACATTGGGTGATGCAGGCATGAAGAATTTAGCAGCTATTTATCATAACGCTGTGTGTGTTTGGTTCTCTGATATACTTTCCTGGAATAGAATGGAGTTTTAAGGGCGACATGAGCCACAGCTTCAGTTTGAGATATTAAGTAAATGGGGATGCCAAAGAGGATTTGTTTTTGTTGTTTGGTGTGTGTGTGTGCGTGCATGTGTGTTGTTGTTGTTTATCACATTCCTGTTGAAAGCAGCCTGCCACGCCTTGCGCCGGTTAGTTTTTAATCCATGCTCCCACAAGCCATGGCTGGGCTTTTGCACCAGATGCAGGTGTCCCCTTGTGCTGTCAGCCAGGAATGATTAATGAGGATTTGCCCCTACTGAAAGCAGTCTTTGGAGCATTGTTCAGGGCATCTGTGGAACTGTCGGGGGAGACAAGGACACAAGTGAACAACCAATTATTTGGCCATCACTGAGGCAGCATGAAAAAGACATCAAATTGGACAGAAAAGCAATGCTTTTGTTTGGGGATCAAATATTATTTTTTAGGTGTTAATATAGGAATTTTACCTCATTTTAAACAATTTTGGTGAGATCTAGACTTTTAACCAGAAGTAGTTTTTCTTTTTCCTTTAAAGCTAATCCAATTCTTTGAAAGTAGTATAAAAGAAATAAAACATCAACAGATTGATTCCTAAGTGGTTGCCTATTGTATAAAGATATATCGTTTTGCTCGGCTAACACAGAAAACAAGGACTAAGTATCCAGTGGGTAGGAGGGCCCTCCACACAGAATTCTTAATTGCTGCTCACAGTTGACAGGAATTGGGGGTTTTACAAGTGGTCAGAACAGCAAAGACATTGCACTAGAATACTGAAGCAGAAAAAGGAAAAAAAAACCCAAAAAACAACAACAACAAAACTGTGAAACATTTCAAAGTCGTTGTACAGCATTTGTGCATTCCCTTCTTTTTCCAGTATGAGATATACACTTACTTAAGAGAAAAGATATTCAGACTGCTACATTCTTGTGGTAGGTCTGGGACTTAAATAAAAATTTTTAAGGCTAAAAAGGGTTATATATTTTGAGCACAATTCAAATGCGGATTAAGGAGTCCTTTCTCTCAGTAAAGTAGTTTCTTTTATGCTCTGTCCTTTCAGGACTGTTGTCTTTAGGGTATTAAGAATTAAAAGCTAAGCCCTGAAACCACTAAAACCTTCAAGGAGCCGATAATGATGTTTTAATATATAAAAAGTAATGATCAGTAACAACTGGAATAAATGTGGCCCAGATAACAACAAAAATACCTACTTAACATTTTTTTGCATGTTAATACTTTTGTATTGTCTTTTTTTTTTTTTTTAATAAAAGGGACTGACTTCAGTTACAGAGTAATTAGAAATCACATCAAGATTAAAACATGGGCCAACTAAGTATATACAGAACAAATGTCTGAGTAGAGACTGCTTTTACAAGTGATTTCTGGGAAAACACATTACTTTGTTGTTTAAAAATTTTTCTCCTGTACCTGCAGTGATCAAGCTGCTTACTGATTTATATTCATTTGGCCAATTCTAGAATTATATAACTTTTCTACACTTCTCAAGACAATCAGACTCTCCCTTATCTTACTGTTCAAATATAAAAGACAAGGAATACATACTATTGCTCATATTCAAAAATTTGCCCATTTAGATAGATGCATTTCTATTTGAAAGTGGGCAAATGGGCTATGCCCAAATCATGAAAACCATTTAAGGTTATTATGACTAGCAGCTTTGACTTAAAGTAGGCTGAATAGATAAATCCAAACCTAAGGGACACTAATACTGCCTCCTTTCATTATCATGAAAACAGCAGTTTCAAACTGTCTCCGATTTACTACTCATATTAAAATTGGCTTAGTCAGAAAGATAGTGTAACTCAATTATTTTTTATTAATAACCTTATTTTCAAATTTGTTGGCAGATTCCCTGGACTTGTGAGTATGCTTGGGTCTGTTGGCAAGTGATACAATTTCTACAAACGGAGTATTTTTATATAATTTTTAATATGTAAATTCTGCTCCGAGTTTTGAACCTTTTGAAATCATTTTGTTAGAAGAATTGACTGTCAGTATATAGACAGTCTTAGAGATTTATTGTCTCATCTATTCCCTATATTTTTTCTTTAGCAACTCTTGTTGACAGTTTTTAGTGCTATCTTGTCACGTATCATTTAGTCATTAAAATAATTTTAAATGACTTTGAGCCTAAATAGAGCCTAAATAGGGAAGACTACTCATTGCACTTCTATTGTTTGTGAGCCACTGATGATGGTCTTTCAGTATGGGTCTCCAAGCATTTGGTCATTAAGAATAACATGTTGTCCCCTTAGACTGTTTAGGATAAGTATAATTATGGGCAAAGCAAATGCTAATGTTGTGTTGTGTCCTACATGTTACTTCTCTTTACCTTCAGTATCTAATCTTCGGTTGGTGTGCCATTATTTTTTTTCTACATGTCATACTCAGTTTCTCTAGCAGTTCTCAATTTTATAAGAGTTTGCAAATTGTTCTTTGACTATTTTCCCGAGTTCCCTTTTGGGTATTGATGTTAAGCTATCATGGGTCAAGCTTTCTTGGATTTTATTTTCATGCTTAAAATAAATAATTACAATTGCCAACATAGGCATTTGGTTATAAGAATCTCAGCTTGGAAGATTCAAGAATTTTTTTAAAAGGAATTCTGAGCAAATTTCTAATTTTAACTCTCAATAGAGATTTGGAAATGTGAGTTTGCAATATTTGTTTAGGCCAGAAGAATAATTTAAAAAACAGTGTTATCAATATTTTCCTCTCAGATGAGAAGCATTTAGGGTTGCCAGGTAAGATACATGAAGCCCAGTTAAATCTGAATTTCAGATAAGTAATGAAATATTTTTAGTATAAGTATATCCCAAATATTGCATTTAGGATATGCTTATACTAAAAATTAATTCATTGTTTATCTGAAATTCAGATTTAAATGTGTCCTTTATTTTATTTTGTTTGTGGTACGCGGGCCTCTCACTGTTGTGGCCTTTCCCGTTGCGGAGCACAGGCTCCGGATGTGCAGGCTCAGCGGCCATGGCTCATGGGCCCAGCTGCTCTGCGGCATGTGGGATCTTCCCGGACCGGGGCACAAACCCGTGTCCCCTGCATCGGCAGGCGGACTCTCAACCACTGCGCCACCAGGGAAGCCCCTCCTTTATTTTTATATTTGCAAAATCCGGCAACCCTTGGTAAAGTCAAAATGTTAAGAAGTGTGTGTCTATAACCTATTTAACAATCTGGAGATCTGGTCTTTTGGGTTCTGCCCTAGCATTTCACATAAAAATGAACCAAGTTTTTTCATCTTCACACTGATAGTAAGCCTCCAACTACTTTACTGAAATGTTGTGAAGATAATTTTAACTTAAACAAATTTACCTTAAACATCTAGAATTTTTTGACAGCAAGTCATATATAAATAAAAAGTAGTGTAATGATACCCTAAAGACCAATTAAAGGTCTTTTGAGACTAGTGAACTCAACCTACTTTAGTTGAGAGAAACACGGACCTGCCATCTACAAGAGTATGAAATGATTTCCATCGTTTATAATGAATTGCATGAGAAAGGAAATAAGTTTGCTCCTGACAGAAAATTGAACTTCCTTAGAGACAGCAAAAGTTGAAAGGAAGTTCTGAAGTTCAGTAAAGTTAGGGGGAGAAAGGGGACAGGGAATTGAATGAAAACTGCCTAATTCAAATTTTGTATGCAAAACTCAAATTAGGTAAGAAATTTTTGACTTCAACCCTTACAACTGATGTCAGAGGAGTTGTCAGAGTCTGGGTGCCTAGCTTTGCCTTAATTGCTTTGTTTAAAAGACATAACTTTAAAACAATGTTTGATGATATAATTGTTTAACTGTTGGGCTCTCACACATGCACCATTTTTTAAGTGAAAAAGAGAATGTGAAATTTAGTCTCAAATTTTTTTTTTCAAAAATTTCCAGTAGCAAATATAGGTTTATTTGTACTTTTGCCTAACAGTCTCATGGTTATTGTACTAAGGGTTTAAGCTATAATATGCAATTGAGAGTATGCTAGTAGCTGGAATGAGGATTATTTTATTTTAAGGCATAAACAAGGAACTGATTTATTGAGCATATTTTAATATACACCACTGGATAATTCTTTATTATTTTTAAACATACATCTGCATGGAGCAAACAAACAGCAAAATTTGTTACTTTGTATGTAATAGGCAATCTAATTTATAGCCCTCCAAGAAATAGAAATATTAGAATAATATCCTTGGTCTCCAAGTTTTATTTTGCTTTTATTCCTGCATGTGGTAGATACAAGAAGAATAACTTTAAAAGCACTTTGAACCCATTCTCACTTAAGGTTAATTGACATACCTTTATTCAGGTGTTAGTACAAGTATAAAATGAGACATTTTACAAAATTAATCACCATGTATTTATCGATTTCCTATATTATATGTGAGGTATTATAATAGATGCTATATAATAGGATATTAAGTTATGTTAGGCTATGTGTGTATATAAATAAATATGGATGTGTATATATATATATATATATATATATATACACTGCCTAACACAGGCTGATCTCTCTCTCTCTCTCTCTCTCTCTCTCTCTCTCTCTCTCTCTCTCTCTCTCTCCATCCAATAAGTACAAAGAAGATACCAGTGAGCACAAGGACACCAAAATTGATTGCCTTCATAAAGAAAATTGTACCCATCAGAGGAAAAATCCCTTGTCTTCCTGACAGTTCACACTCATATGCATTCTCCTTCTTATTCTCTCCCCGCTTTCTTTACTGTTGAACAAATATGATCTCTCCTTTCTGGGCCAATTCCCTGACCAGAATCTTGGATTCCTTTTCTTCCTGACTTCTCAGGTCTCTTGCTATAGTGATTATCCCTTCTGTTTCCTGTACCTTCACCCTTTCTCTATCAACTACTTGCCATGGGTACTCAAATATACTCACATCTCTGCTATCTTAAAAAGAAGAATTTGTTCCTAAACTCAGACTCCCCCCTCCAACTATTGCCCTGCCTCTTCCTATTAAGGGTCACAGTTTTTGAAAAAATTGTGTATTTTTCACTTTGTACTTACTCCTCAGTTTATTTCTGTCTTCAAAACTCCAATGGGAAACTGAGTTCAGTCAGATCACGAAGAACTTCTTTGGGACTAATTGCGGTGGATATTTTCAACTTTATATTAGTTGGCCTGTGGATGGATTTAGACTTAGTTTACCTTGGCTTTGGAAACACACACCCTATTCCCTTTCTCAGATTATTTTCTTTTATCCAGTCTTTAAATGTTGACATTTCTTAGGATTCTGACTTGGAGACTATTCTTACTACACGTTCTTCCTGGAAATCCTCACCTACTCCTGAGTATTGAAGACCATCTTTAGACTGAGGACTTATATCAGTTTCTCTAGCTCAGACCTCTCTGCTGAGCTCCGTCCCTAGAGACTGAATATTCTTCTAAATATCTTCACTTGATTATCTTTCAGACATCTCAAACTCACCATGTGTAATACATAAGTACTCGAACAGCTTTTTAAACTAACTCTTAGACCACAGCCTTGGCATCTTCCATTCTACTCTGCACACATTAGCCTCAGTAATCAAATGTAAATCAGGCCATATCACTTCTTTGATCTGCCCTACACAAAATCTACCACTGACTTCTGAATCCTAAGAGTAAAGTCCAAGCTCTTTATGTTTTTCAGACCCTTTAAGATTTGATGCCCATTCTTTGTAGGCTTTATCTTTTGCTTTATTTCCCTCACACCCTATGCTACACCTATACTAATTTTTTTTTTTTTCTGTTCCTCAAGAGCACTCTACTATTTATCCAGTTGGTTGTCATACTCGCTTAGAACATCGCTTCTTCCTTTTTATCTTGATCATCCTTTATAACTCATTTCAATTGAGATATTCCTTCCTCTTTAAAGCTTTTCCTGACTCCCGCCCTGCCCGCCACAAGACTGGACTGGACACTCTAGTTCTGTGCTCCCATAGCTGATTATATTTTCTCATCACATTTCTTGAAGATACTCTGCTATGAAAATTTTCTCACTTGTCTGTATTTCCAATGTAATGTAAGTCGGGGGCACAACTTCTGAAGCACTGGGTATCCAACTGAAATTTTCCCCGAGACCAAAAATAATTTAAAATTCAGTGTAGTTAAGATTACATAATAGTTCTCTGAATTTACTCGATTAGGTCATTCATTCATGCATTTATTCATAAAAATATTTATTTAGAAGAGTATAGAGGTGATTAAGAGGGCAGACTGGAGGGCTAGGCTAGATTGATTGGGTTCAAATCCCAGCCCTACCTGTGTGATTAATCGTCAGGTTGCTTAAGCTCAGTTATGCCTCGGTTCCTTATCCACAAATTAAGAATAATAATAATAGGACGTACCTTTTAGGAATATTGTATAATGTGAGTTATTAAATGTAAAGTGCTTAGGATAGTACCTGGCTTACAGTGAGCACTATGCAACTATTATTGAGCTCTGCTAGGTCAAGTGTATATAGTGGTCAAAAACACATAGCATCTGTCATGAAACTTACAGCTAGTGTGGGAGAGAAGAATTTAAGGACAAAAAGACTAGTTACCTCCTTTTCTGGGAGACTAACATGTTTCTTACCCTCACCCTACCCCCAGTCCATGATATCTGGGGTCTTTTCAAGTACTAAAGTAGAATTTTATAGTTTCACTAGGAATTATTTTGATACACACAATTCATTTAACTTCAGGGTTCTTAGTTTTCACAAATTGCCTCACAGCCACTTCATAGACTCTCTGTGGGATGACGGCCCACTTTAGGGATGTACCTTTCACTTGATCTTTTCCCTGGAAGCAACAGTTAGGCTACTGAGTTTGTCTTCAGCCCAGAGCCACCACCAATCTATCTTGCACCTTTCTGCAAATTATAAAAAAATACTCTCTCTCTAGCTGGAAGAATTAGAAAAAAAGTTGCCATTCTGAGTAAGGACCAGCAGCCTCCTAGCATACAAATTGAGGAGCGTATTAAGAAAAAAATGTTCTCAAGAGGAATACAAGGCAGAGCAAGAGTGTGAGAAGAGTGAGCAGGATTTCATTCCTACTGTACCCTTTTAACAGGATGCTATTGCTCAGGGCACAAAATTCCTATCAAATGCAGCAGTCCTGCTTCACACTGTGGGCCTGTTTGCTTCCTGGGCTTCATGTCACCTAAATTTCTCCTTGTCTGCCCAGGGTCAACTCCATCAGCAGCTCATCATGCATTGAGTTTCTCAGATTCCTCCAATACCTTTCTATGTCTCATTTTTTAGGAGCTCTGCCCTGTGCTTTCTAAAGTGACAGCCTTGGTCCGTTTTACTCTTCAGAGTGGCATAGTTATATATTGAAAAGAAGTCTCAAGATCATTTTACATTAGCCTGAGAAAGTAAGTAACTGTACTGTTAAGCATTTAAGACAGAAAAGCATTTTAGTGGTTTGTATTGTTGATAGCATCCAGTATGAAGTTTACAGCTAGAAGTCTCAGCTGAAGTTTCCAGATTTCTCTGGTGAGCCTTTCTTGAACCTCTCATGCTGAGTAAAGGAAGATGAACTTGGCATATCAATATTGATGGGTAAACACCTGAAAATAATAGGAAATAGAATTAATACAGATATATTCTATATGTTGAGGATGTTATTTGGAAAATAACAGTAAATAGTCCTTTAAAATCTATTTATTTACAATGTATAAAGTACTTTTATATACTTTATCTTCTTAATGTTCAAAATAATCCTGTGGGAGCGGCAAGTCAAGCATTATTATTGTATAATGCACAGATACTTTTAAAACATCTACATTGGTCCATTAAATAGAAAATATGAGATTTGGCCTGCCCAAACATTGAATCTCTAGGTAGGGGGACATTAATTCTAACAGAATTTTAATAATTTATTTGTTTTTATTCACCATAAATTACTTTCCTAAAATCTGAATACATGTCCAAAAGACAAGAACAATTTACATTTGGGTACCCCCCCAAAAGAGATAAATTTAAAGCAAAAATAATCATGGTAGGATAGTATTGCACTTCAAAGCAGTAATATCGTCCCTGTCTTGTCTAGTTATGAATCAGAGCTAATGAGGGATTTGAGTACAGAACTAACACTCAGACTTTAAAAGGATGCTCTGTCATTTTGTTAGCAGCAGCTACTAATGATTTAAGGGTTTCTATTTTGCTGAAAAATGGGATCTGTCCTTTTGGCTTTGAATGAGCATTAGTACCTTACAGGAGATTAGACATTACTATAAGAGGTAATTGCAGCTAATGGCTACATAAGAATTTACATTGTATACTTTTTTGGGGAAAATTTCTTAGTGATGATTCAATTCATGCCAAAAGTTGGCAGGGACTCTCAACCAGGTAGGTATTTATACAAGTTTTAAAACAACATTACACTAGAATAGTTCAAACCATGCTGTCTTTTCAAGTGCAAAGTGTTTATGTACAGAAAGTGAACATAAAACATTGCTTAGGTTATTCAGTGTTCCAGGGACCTAAATGTTATGAAAAGTGTTCAGAATGTTCTTTTAGCTTTCATATTTCATTATGAAATGTAAGAAAATATTACCCCAAATGTTGGTAGTTGAGGATTCCTAGCGTATAGGGTGACAGTCACACAATTCTGAAAATCATCAGAAATTCTTTTCTGTCTAACTGTGAACACTAACATTCCTCATTATGCTGTTGCCAGAATCATAAATTCTTTGAACCAGAATCAAACAAATTTTAGAAAAAAAAAGTATAAATTATGGACAAGCTGAGTAAGTGTGTCCTATTATTCTTATAGGGTTATATTTATAGCTAACTTTCCCTTAGAGCTTTAGCCCGTGTGTAAGACATTTATCTAAAGAATCTTCTGAGCTCCCTTGAAATTTTAGTTAAGGAGTATTGTTGGTGACCTTGGAAAATCTGAGCTCTAAACTCTGAAACAGGTCACACTGTCTCTGAGTCAGAGGCTCAGAAGAACAGTGACTGCCGAGAGGCGGGCCAGGCATTTTCTTCCTCCTCACTGCCTCTTAACCTCGTGTCCTCCAGGAGGAGTTCTGAGACCATTGATAGTCATCATAGCTCATGGGTCCAAACCTTCCTACTGCAAGGAATTCTCATTATTTCAAGGGCTTTTTAATCAGTAAACAGTAGAAGACAATTACTGTATAGATCGGTTTAATTAGTTTATTTGATGCCCAGAGCATGTAAATTTGCAACCAGGTTGTTTCTGCTAGCTATAGAATCATAAATTAATGGCAATGTTCTGGACAGGCAAGATGATGCTCTGTGCATGCTAACCTCTTAGAACGATTCTAGTGGGTTAAGAAGAGGATTGGCATCCAAGAGCCTTTTAATAAAACAATTTTCTCACATCTTGGCATATTTTTGGTCATCAACAACCATAACTTATTTTCCTCCCTTTTTTTACTTGCACATTTCTAGTTTTCCATTAAATAACCTCACTTGAAAATATTGAGAAAAAGAGCTACCTAAAATCTGTATATTTATACATTGAATAAAAATTCATTTATTCTCTATGCTGTCTTTATAACCTACAAAACAATGTATGTCAAATGAAAAATAATTTCTGAGGACTGGAGGACCTTGAACTCAAAAAGAAGATGTTTCCATATTTTAAGTAGGCATATTTACTGGCTTTAAATTATGTTTCCAACTTGTTGATCTAGTATGACACTTCCCTTTTCTAGTTACCCCCACTTTTTACTTGCTCCCTCTGTCTTGAAGCAAAAATAACACACATTTTCTCCTTCAGAAAATGCAGTTCTTCCAAAAATGCAAATTAGTTTGGGATAAAACAAACAGAAAAGAAACAAGAGGAAACAAAGAAAGAGAATCTTTAAAGCTTTTGACTGGTTGCTTGAGCATTGTTCAACAAGTAGACATAATCACTTTATTCCCACCATGAATTTTAGAAGTTGTGACAAGAGCCATCCACATTCTTTTGTGTGTGACTAGTGGCACATTTGTGAGATGACCAGCAGGGGTTGGGGCTATGACTGGGAGCAGTTTTCTTTTTGTGAAGTTAATGGGCACATATGGGGATTGAACAAGCTTTAACATTCTTTTGGGCTCCTCCCTCTTCCCTGGCCATGGATTTGAAAGATTGCCATTGAGACTACAATCAGTAATCTTTTCTTTAGGGCTCCTTTCTTTTATATAATGCACTGTCATTTTTTTTTTAATTTTAAAAAAATTTTTTTGTATTTTGAATTTTATTTATTTTTTATACAGCAGGTTCTTATTACTTATCTAGTTTATACATATTAGTGTATGTATGTCAATCCCAATCTCCCAGTTCACCCCCCCCCCCCAACTTTCCCTCCTTGGTGCACTGCCATTTTTAGAAGACACCAGGCATGAGTTAAATTTGGTTAGAAGTGAGGTTAGACCATGAGGTCTTTGCTGATTTTTTGAAATTTTCTATTTTTCTCCTTATACCCCACACCACCTCTAACTTTTTCCTAATCATGTATGGTGCCCTCAGTGATCTGGTTGATGATCTCAATGATCTGAATGATCTAATATGAGAACAGTTTGTATGGGACCATAATTTGTTTACAGTAGACAATAAATTAACTCAATTCTGCAGCTTCTGATACTGGGAAGAAAGCCATACTGGAATTCCAAATGACTGATGGTAAATATCTCTGAATAGCCTGTTACCATTGAATCTGCTCGCTCTTTTTGACTTAGTTTCAACTATGAACGAAGAGCTTCTACTTAGTCTAATAGTCTTCATCATTTAGAACAATAAATAATAGTGTAGAAGCAATTTCAATTTTCTTAATTTTTTTCTCACTGTTAATAGAGGTTTCTAAGTTGTATCATTTAGCTCCAAATTTGAACAAAGCAGGTGTCTCTTTTTTTTTAAATGATGACACCTGTGTACAGTCTAATGCTTGGCATGCATTCACTTTCACTCCCTTGATTCCAGGGTTTGCAGAAGCCACATTTAGACCTTCTTTTGAATTAAGAGTGAAGGAAGGGCTTCCCTGGTGGCGCAGTGGTTGAGAGTCCGCCTGCCGATTCAGGGGTCACAGATTCGTGCCCCGGTCCGGGAAGATCCCACATGCCGCGGAGCGGCTGGGCCCGTGAGCCACGGCCGCTGAGCCTGTGCGTCCGGAGCCTGTGCTCCGCAACAGGAGAGGCCACAACAGTGAGAGGCCCGCGTACCGCAAAAAAAAAAAAAAAAGAGTGAAGGAAAAGCTGCACTTGGTTAATATTTAAGGTGATCGAACTTAGCTGAAGTTACCTCACATGGGAAACAAACTGTCTACCTAAACTTGTTGTAAAACATGACACGCATCTTCTTTTGC